>NC_071497.1:38371770-38687689 GCF_028500815.1 Rissa tridactyla
GGAATTAGAGTTAAGCTATTGAGTAAATTAAGGCCTCCTCTAGTCACAAGAAAATAGACAAGTAATTTTGTTAGGTATTACTGCAATGAAAGAGTAAACAGTAACATTTTGCAGACTGAAGCATGATCACACCAATAACTAAACCCATACTGAAAGCATAGAAAAATTTCTCCCTACAACTCAATTTTAAGAAAAGTTTATAGACAAGATCAGACAATTTAAATTGGTAGTAATTTCCATCCTATCTTTGCAACGATTGGCGGGGTGGGGGGGAAGAAAAAAGGTCGGGGAAAATGATCTCTTGCCTCTAATTTGCATCTTGAAAAAGTTTAGCAACCAGTCATGAACTGAATTACCTGTTTTCTTCACTTTCGGCCATGTTAGCTTAGATTAAAGCAGTTCTCATACAAAGGCATTCAAGCAGGTGTTAACACTGGAAATGTAAAAAGCAAATGCTTTAAGAATGGCAAGTCTCTTGCCATGACTACTAACCAATGTGATCTTCGTTTTTCCAGACCAGATGCAGAATATTCACTCACTGTCTACAATGTTAACATCTCAACTTAAACAGATTATCAGCTTTAAATGGTGAATAGTTGCAATAGATCTTAAAGTTGTAATATGCAGTAACAGCATAGATAGCACTGTATCATGAGCTCTAGTTACAGCTAATTATGCTGGTTTTGATAAATTTAAAGGGTTGGTGATAGAACAGTACTTTAGAACAAAAATAGCTTCTTACAGAAGAGTCATATAATCATAGAGGAAAAGTTAACAGAGATTTGTAATATTACTAATTTAAATATTGCAGTCAACACTGGATTCATCAGCAACGAAAGTAACTTATTAAACTGCTGATCATACTTTTTTTTCTATAAAAGATGAGAACCATCAGTGTTGTAACATTACATGGTATTTTCTTTGCTTACACACAGGTCTTCCAGATTTTTGGTGGAAAACACAACATGTCCTGCATAAGTAGAAGTCAGGAGTGGGCGGGACAAAGAGAGAAAAATCAAGCTGTGAAACCAGTGACTCTCCCTAAAAGTACTGGAGACATCAGAACAGACCAATCCTCATACTTTTGGTACTTTTTAAAACATGTAAAAAAAATGCACAAAGTACTATTTCTGAAACTGGTATGGTATTTGCATACTCATTAAACTAATCAGAAGGTCTTGAAGTATTTAAGAGGATGAAGAACTGTTTCAAGTTACTCTGAAAAATTTTTTATTGGACTGTGAAAAAGTTTACTTTCAGAGAACACCTGCATGACTTTGAGTGTATGACAATTTTTGCTCAGAAACAACTGCCTTAAAACATTGAATTCCTCTTGTTCTGTAGCAGCAGAAAGGTGACAAAATGACAGCAAAACAGTAGTCAAGACTTTAAGAATTGAGGATCACCTTGGAATCACTTTTTTCCTACCATACCTTGCTGATCCCACAGCAAACATGTCTTCCTTTCTTATACTTTGATAATAAGCTCTGATCAAAAACCCTGCTTTGAAATTACTTCGCTGTGCGTGCAGCACAAGTGAAAATGAAATGAGATATCCTTCCCCATAAAAGCAGATGAGGTTTTCTAGAAGTCTGTTCTACAAACAAGCAAAGCACACACAAGGACAGAAAACCAAAGCCGCTGCCTTTTGTGCTGATCCCTGCTTCATAGTTAACCTTGCACCACCCCCAACTCAACCATAAAGTCTCCTAGAAATGTGTTTAAAGGCCTAAGTATGACTGAAAACTAGGTTGTTTATTCACAACAAAATCTCACCCCCCTATAGTCCTCCTTCAATTTATTTTATACGTATGGGGAAAAACAAAACAAAAAACCTATCTCAAATTAATCCATATAAACTTCATTCTTCAAGCATCTAGCCTAAAACTATCTAATGCAATGCTTCCTTCACCGCTGGCTCCCCACTAAGGTCACAGCAAGATACTACCACTTAAAAAAGTATTTTTCATACGTTATTAATAAACCCACCTGTACCTACTGATACAAAATAACATAAATTTGTCTCATCTCTCTCCATACAAGCCATAGGTACACACACAGCTAACAAGTGAGGGTAGGAGTGAATCTCCCCTCCAACTCGAACAGTTAGGAGAGAACACGCACCAAAAGACAGTTTGCTTGCCCCCTCTGTCTTATGGCTAGCACCTAACAATGAAGTATGCTTTCATTGACAAAATTGAGATGCAGAAGACAGAGATGCAATTCACCCAAGATGCACTCCTGCAGTCTAGGAAATACATGAGCTTTCTACCCATATTCATGCCTTCCCCTCCTCCCTTCAGCAGTAGGGACAAGGACAGGAATAGAACAGAACAGAACCTGTTGGGTTGGAAGTGACCCTTTAAAGGTCATCTAGTCCAACCCCCCTGCAGTAAGCAACTGCAACTTCAACTAGATCAGGTTGCTCAAAGCCTCATCAAGCCTGACCTTGAATGTCTCCAGGGATGGGGTCTCCACCACCTCTCTGGGCAACCTGTTACAGTCTCTCACCACCCGCATTGTAAAGAACTTCTTCCTAATGTCTAATCTAAACCTACCCTGCTCTAGTTTAAAATCATTGCCCCTCGTCCTATTGCTACATGCCCTTGCAAACAGCCCCTCCCCAGCTTTCTTATAGGCCCCCTTCAGGTACTGGAAGGCTGCTGTAAGGTCTCCCTGGAGCCTTCTCTTCTCCAGGCTGAACAACACCAGATCTCTCAGCCTGTCTTCACAGGAAAGGTGCTCCAGCCCTCTGATCATCTTCGTGGCCCTCCTCTGGACCCACTCCAACAGGTCCATGTCCTTCTTGTGCTGAGGACTCCAGAGCTCGACACAGTACTACATGTGGGGTCTCGTGAGAGCAGAGTAGAGGGGCAGAATCACCTCTCTGGATCTGCTGGCCGCGGTTCTTTTGATGCCACCCAGGCTGCAATTGGCCTTCTGGGCTGCAAGCACAAATTGTTTCCTCATGTCCAGTTTTTTGTCTACTAGTATCCCGAAGTCCTTTTCCGCAGGGCTACTCTTTATCACATCATCCCCCAGCCCGTACTGATAACGAGGATTGTCCCGACCCAGCTGTAGGACCTTACACTTGGCCTTGTTGCAATTCATAGGGTTTGCTCAGGCCTACCTCTCCAGCTCCTCCAGCTCCCTCTGGATGACATCCTGTCCCTCTGGCCTGTCAACCGCACTACTCAGCTTGGTGTCATCGGCAAACTTGCTGAGGGTGCACTTGAACCCACTGTCTAAATCATTGATACAGATATTGAACAGCACCGGTCCCAGTACAGATCCCTGAGGGACACCACTTGTTGCCCCTCTCCATCTGGACATCGAGCCATTGACGACTAAGAGAGAGAGAGATATGACCATGAGAACAGTCATTGTTAATGCTCCCTCCCCCTACCAACACAATGTCAACATACGAGTATCCAACAATCTGTGGTTTCCAAGTATATCAAACACCTGCATATTCCTTAACCCTAAAAGCACTTTAATAGTTAGATTTCTATGAAGTCACATGAAAAGCAGAATTTACTGTGAAGCTATTTTTTAAATATATTCTTGTCAGAGCATAGATTTTGACCATATCTCACAAAACTGCAGATCCACTGATGGCAAAACAGTCATTTATTAATTTCTGTGTCATCTTTCACCATTAAGACAAAGATCTTCTGAAAGGGATTAATGAACAAAAAAGTAATTATGTCCATTTAATAAAGCTCTCTGTAACTGGAAGGTTTTGAGAAGGAAATAGTGAATTAATCTTGAACATATTTGCTCCCATTCTGATTTCACTTTGGTGTTCAGACCATTGCCTAAAACATGCATGGTTATAAAGCAGGACAGGCAAGCAATTGCCCAGAATTATGCAGACATAGTCAGCTGTCTTGCAAGTAAAAAACTTAAATGACCTACATGCTTCCAAGCATTATTTTTATTTCTTTTTATATCTCCTAGACTGTCTTTATTCAATTTTCTAAGCTGCAAACATTTTTACAGTTCAAGTTGAAGACCAGAAATAAGTTACAGACATGCGGAAGAACAGACACAATACACAGGTACTTACCTTTGCATAGTAGAAGCCTAAGCACTGTACTGAATTCTGCAGGCATTATGTTTACATTTGGAAAAGGTTACCAAGAAAACTTAACAGAAAAATGTCAGTCTAGAACATGACTTCTCCTACACTACTGAGCTCACAACACTGACATTAAATCTAGAAAGCTGAAAATTTCCATATGTAAAAAAAGTCAACAGCAAACACAAGATTATACACTGGACTTCAGCTACCTTTGTTCAGCGTACTAGGGAAGAATTCTATGTAGGGAACATAAATACTAAATTAGGAAAATGAGTTTTGCAACAGAAATAATTATTTTATTTTAATAAATACCAGAACAGAAGTCTGACATCTAATAAATCTTTCAGATCTTACCCACTTAGGATAAGAGACGATGATCTAGCAAAGTTCATTTTTCCATTAAAATTGGATTAATAAAAGCTCAGAGGGAAAAAATATTTGTTTTGAAAGAAGGTCAAATTTAAGTCTATAAAAGTGAAATTCTACAGACCTCAGCATGATGGCATAGACCAGCTGCAACAGCTTACTGTAATTTAGAGTAAATCAAAGAATATTACTGGGGAAAAAAGTCAAGCTTATTACTTTTCCATTTTATATATGACTGGCCACATCTAGGTAGAGTAGTACCACTCTGAGAAGCAGCATCAGTGGTGGACATTAAACTGGCAGGCAATGTTACATTTTACAACCTAGTTAGCATAGTAATCTTAAAACAGATTAAATTTACAAACATTCCCTGTGTTTGTTAATTGTTCTGCTCTACACTCCGATGGAACTGTTGTCTTAATAGGCTACTCGGAGAAAGTTACTTTGCCAGTATTGGGATCTCAACAAAAAGGATGAAAGATCCACCAGTGACCTGAAAGAAAGCAACACATTTTATTGGAGTACTTCAATTCTACAGCACTTCCAAACTTGAGGATAAGTCTTAGACTTCACCAGACAGGCTCCCCAACACTGACACTAGAAACAAACAACTCCAGGATCCAGCATTAAGAACAGTTAGGTTAACATGCACCACCAACCACTCAAGAAAGGCAGCTGCAGTGACGGAAGCCAGGGCCCTTCAGCTGAGATAACTGGCACTGTTAGAAGGGGACTACCAGCTACCACTCAGTCAGGAAGTAGGACGTGTGTGCAGCTACGCCAGAAGTGGTGAAGTGAAAATGAAGAGATGACTTCAAAGACAGCAAGTGGACTCGACACCTGGTCACCACAGTAAAAGTGTTCTCCCTACGCAAGGCTACCGTAAGTCGGCGATGTGAGAACAACTGAAAAAAACTAATGGAAAACACAACAACAAAGGAGTAACTAAACTGATACAATTCCATTTTGTTCAAACTACCATATGGAATGGAAGGTCTAAAGTTCAGCTGACATTCTGTATAAGTTCAGTATTTACTAAATCATTGAAATCCACAGAACAGCTCCTAAAATAACATCTACTGTCACCAGTACTTCTAGGTGGAGATCTCGAATTTCAGACCTCAAATAACATATTTAACATTGAACAATAACATTAAAAGAAAACAAATGACAAACCAACCAAGCGAACAAAAAACCCTAAAGCAAGTGCTAATCAGCTCTTAAGTGTTTGTAAGCTTTGTAGTCTCATCAAAAAAGTATATAAAAACCTACTTGCAAGTGCTTACAACTGCCTCTACAAGGAAGAAGAGGCGGGTTATAGTAGCAGAAGACTCCCTTCTGAGGGTAGCAGAGGGCCAATATGCTGGGCAGACCCTCTTGACAGGGAGGTATGCAGCCTCCCTGGGGTCCGGGTCAGGGACATTGCTAGAAAACTTCCCAGCCTGGTTCAGCCCTTGGACGACTACCTGTTGTTGCTCTTTCACGTCGGTGGTGATGAGGTGGCAACACATAGCCCAAGAACAATCAAGAGAGAGTTCAAGGCCTTGGGAAGGTTAATAAGGCAGTCTGGGGTGGAGGTTATCTTTTCTTCTGTTCTCCCAGTTACTGGCAGGGACACTGTAAGAAACAGCTGTGTGCAAGCCATCAACACGTGGCTGGTGTCACTGCCACAGTTTTGGGTTTTTCCACAATGCAATGGCCTACACAGCACCACGATGGCCTACACAGCACCAGGCTTGTTGGCATTGGATGGGGCTCATCTTTCTGAAAGGAGGAAGAGGGTGTCTGCTCATGAGCTAGCAGGATTCATTGACCAGGCTTTAAACTAGGCCTGTTGGGAGAGGGGGATGCTACCCTGCTTGCTCATAACAAGCCAAGGGACAATGCTCCAAGGTGTGAGGGGCAGCTCACTAGTGAGGGCCCTCAACCTGTTGCTCCGAGACGTACTGGGTACGCTGCAGTACACTCGAAGTCTTATGGGGACAAGCCAGGGGCTCCTGCGGAGATAGGACCTGGGGAGTCACAGATAAAACACCCTAGAGGAAGACCACCTGAAGAGCAGCATGACCAGGATGACAGAGCAGATGAGGCCCTCCATTGACAGATAGGAGCGGCATTGCATTCACAGACCCTGGTCATCATGGGGGACTTCAACCACCCCGATATCTGTTGGAAGGATAACACGGCGGGCCACAAGAAATCCAGGAAGTTCTTGGAATGTTTCAATGACAACTTTCTTCTCCAAATGGCAGAGGAGCCAACAAGGAGAGGAACTATGCTGGACCTTGTCCTTACCAACAAGGAGAGGCTGGTGGTGAGTGCCAAGCTCAAGGGTAGCCTTGGCTGCAGTGATCATGAAATGGTAGAATTCAAGATCCTTCAGGCAGTGAGGTGAGCACGCAGCAAGCTCACTACCCTGGACTTCAGGAGAGCAGACTTTGGCCTCTTGAGGGACCTGCTTGGCAGGGTAACATGGCAAAAAGTACTGGAGGGAAGAGGGGCTCAAGAGAGCTGGTTCACCAAGAGAGCAAGGATCACCTCCTCCAAGCTCAGGTGCGGTGCATCCCAAGAAAAAAAGAAGTCAGGCAAAAATGCCAGGAGGCCTGCATGGATTAAGAAGGAGCTCCTGGACAAGCTCAAAAGCAAAAAGGAGGCCTACAGAGGGTACAGGCATGACAGGTTGACTGGATGGCGTAAAGAGAAACTGTCCGAGCGACCAGGAACCAGATTAGGCAAGCTAAAGCCCAGATAGAATTATATCTGGCTAAGGAAATCAAGGATAACAAAAACTTCTATTAAGTACATCAGGGGTAAAGGCAAGACTAGGGAAGTCGTGGGCCCTCCCTGGAAGGAAACATGAGACCTGGTCACCCAGGATATGGAGAAGGCTGAGGTGCTGAATGACTTTTTCACCTCCGTCCTCACAAGCAAGGGCTGCAACCACACCGCCCAAGTTGCAGAAGGCAAAGGCAGGGTCTGTGAGAATGAAGAACCACCCACTGTAGGAGAAGATCAGGTTCAAGACCATCTGAGGAACCTGAAGGTGCATAAGTCCATGGGACCTGATGAAATCCATCCACGGGTCCTGAGGGAGCTGGCAGATGTAGTTGCTAAGCCGCTTTCCATTATATTTGAAAAGTCGTAGCAGTCTGGTAAAGTTCCTGCTGACTGGAAAAAGGGAAACATAACCCCCATTTTTGAAAAGGTAAAAAAGGATGACACCCAGGGAACTACAGACCGGTCGGTCTCACCTCTGTGCCCAGCAAGATCATGGAGCAGATCCTCCTGGAAAATCTGCTAGGGCACATGGAAAATAAGGAGCTGATTGGCCATAGCTAACATGGCTTCACCAAAGGCAAACCGTGCCTGACAAATTTAGTGTCCTTCTATGATGTTGCCACAGCATTGGTAGATCAGGAGAGAGCAACCGATCTCATCTACCTGGACTTATGCAAACCATTTGACACTGTCACGCACGATACCCTGGTCTCTAAATTGGAAAAGCATGGATTTGATGGATGGACCACTTGGTGGATAAGAAACTGGCTAGATGGCTGCACTCAAAGGGTTGCAGTCAATGGCTCAATGTCCAAGGGGGAACCAGTGACGAGTGGCATTCCTCATGGGTCAGTACTGGGACCAGTGCTGTTTAACATCTTTGTTGGAGACATGGATAGTGGGACTGAGTGCACTCTCAGCAAATTTTCCGATAACACCAAGCTGTGTGGCATGGTCGACACGCTGGAGGGAAGGGATGCCATCCAGAGGGACCTGGACAGGCTTGAGAGGTGGGCCTGTACGAACCTCATGAAGTTCAACCAGGCCAAGTGCAAGGTCCTGCACCTGGGTCATGGCAATCCCAGGCACAAATACAGGCTGGGCAGAGAATGGCTTGAGAACAGCCCCAGGGAGAAGGACTTGGGGACGCTGGTGCACAAGAAGCTCAACATGAGCAGGCAATGCGCACTTGCAGCCCAGAAAGCCAACCACATCCTGGCCTGCATCAAAAGAAGTATGACCAGCAGATCCAAAGAGGTGATTCTGCCCCTCTACTCTGCTCCTGTGAGACCCCCACCTGGAGTACTGCATGCAGCTCTGGAGTCCTCAGCACAAGAAGGACATGGACCTGTTGGAGTGGGTCCAGCGGAGGGCCACGAAGATGATCAGAGGGCTGGAGCACCTATGCTATCAGGACGGGCTGAGAGATCTGGTGTTGTTCAGCCTGGAGAAGAGAAGGCTCCAGGGAGACCTTATAGCAGCCTTCCATTACCTAAAGGGGGCCTACAGGAAGGGTGGGGAGGGACTCTTCATCAGGGAGTTTAATGATCGGATGAGGGGCAACGGTCTCAAACTGAGAGAGGATAGATTTAGATTGGATATCAGGAAGAAATTCTTTACAATGAGGGTGGTGAGACACTGGAACAGGTTGCGCAGGGAAGCTGTCAATGCCCCATCCCTGGAAGCGATCAAGGCCAGGCTGGATGAGGATTTGAGCAGCCTGATCTAGTGGGAGGTATCCCTGCCCAGGGCAGGGGGGCTGGAACTAGATGATCCTTAAGGTCACTTCCAACCCGAACCATTCTGTGATTCTGTGTGTCAGTAACTCTTATTCTGCAAGCAGATCTAAAAAGAAAATAAATATATAATTGGAAGATACTTCAACAACATCTCAAACACCCCACAATCACTGCAGAGATTAAAATACCATTAGGTTATACTTAAGGCTAACAGTCACCACAGGTAATGGGAACAATTTCTATACATTTATATATCTATACATTGTGTAACCATTTCAATAAAGTTTCCATATAAGCAAGTCAAAGAAGACCTCATACAGCAAAGATTTACAGCAGTTTCACAACATACATTACAGGAAAGAAACATAAAAAGGTAACCCAGATTTGCAGAACTGTTCTCCACAACCTTATAGCCAAATCAATTTTATCTCCTGAATTTTGCATGCCATCATCAAATTCACATTTTCCAGTAGAACAAAAGTTAACTGCAACGACCACATGGCAAACGCAACAAGTTTTAATAAAATTATTTCACCACTGTTTGAAATGGATCAGAAATGTTTTCTGTGGTCACTAGAATCAATTGTTCACAGATAAAACACAAATTAGTTAACTACACCTTTTCAGGGAACTCATCCATGTAACAGAGATGTAGTCTGCACATTTGTACAAGGAAGGAGACATTCCCCATTCCTCTAAGACGCCTGACATCTGGGTAGAATCTAGATAGCAAGTGGGACACATCCTGATATACAAAAAGTACTCATTAGGAATACCACTGTCAAGAGAGATCAGCATTCCCCTTCCGATCACAAAACCAGCGAACTCTGAAGACTTGTAAGAGAAGGAAAATGAGAAAAAAACAAATGAAAAATTCTCTAACACCTGGTATGAGAAACAATCTAACCATACAAGAGGAAATTACTCCATAGTAGTGATTCTCTCTCCTGGCTCAGCTTCAGTGAGCAGCTTTCAAAAGATGGTGTTTAAACCACTTTGTTGTATCGGTTTCAGTCATCTACTAAAATATATTCCCATGCCATACCACCAAGTAGTCAAATTTGACCTTTCTAATACCTGGGGCAAGAAAAGAAAGGAGGCAAGCAAAACCAAAATGAAAGCGTGAAAGTTTACAGCAACAGGCTTCATTCTAAAAAAAAAAAAAAAAAAAAAACCAAACCAAACACAAAAAAACCCAAAAAACCCCACAAACAACCACACATATGGCTATTTCTTTTCTTCAGAAAATACAATCTTACTGAAAATCTTTCATTTGTCAAGTATTAAGGAAATGATGCATTACATTAAAAAAGCACTTTAAAAAACAGCTATTGCATCAGGTAGATGTTTACAGGTCTGAACATGTCAAAGAGTGCAGCTTGGCAACAGATAGCAAGGAAAGATACAAGGCAAGAAGCTAATGGAAGAATACTACTTGGATCGAGAAAACATAAAAATATCGAAGTACGAGATCAACTAAAAGTGTATTTTTACCTTTAGGATTTTATATTTTAATTGGTAATTTCATAAATATTTAGAACTCAACCGACTCATCAGTTGATGATGATCACTTACGTGATCAAAGACTCATTGAAAAGTGTTTCTTGTTAAAAGAAATTGGTTGATTTCTAACATCTTCCAGCAAGCTGACCACTGAGACAGCATTTCTTGCAGTTTTGTTTTTCCTCAGTTTCACTTCCCAATATGAAAAAGTGAACAGTTTTGGAAAAGATGATGTTACTAGCACCTGGGTTTTGATTTGGTTAAACGCGACCTAGTATTACCCACAATGACCAAACACTGCACTGTCTTCACTTATTGGTACCAAAGACACAAGGATTTGGCAAGTTCTTCAACTAGATCAGCTCCTCATGGGATACTAAGACACACAATATTGATTTTTGACCAACTCATCAACACAACCAAGACAGAAAGAAAAACCTTGTAGGTGTCATAGAAAAGAACAGAATTGCAAGCTATAGCAAAGACACTATAAAGAAGAAACTTCACAAAGCTAATAAAGTAGAGCTGAATTTTACAGAATAAAATTCAATTGTAGCAACAAAACTACAGTGTACCAGACTTAAGAAACATAACAATTTTTAAGCGATCTATTATTTAAAGAGATGTGTTGTGGATAGCCTATTTCTATTTTGTTTGATTTGCTCTTCAGGCTAACAATCAGCTTAAGTATCCAATATCTGCAGGAAGAGTTTGCACCGCAATACATTTCACACTCAATGCATCTCACACTTTTAGTAAGAGAGCGGTAATTTCAAAATTTGGTGGCTATCATAATGAATTACTTATTAGCTACAACTGGTAGCTAATTCTAGTATTCTATAACTATTCTAGTAGTTTTACCAATACTGCCTTCAGGTTCTTCAATGTAAAAAAAAAAAAAAAAGTAACCAACTGCTGCAGGAATCTACTCATGTGTCAAGTTACAGACTTTTACTCAGACTTTTCCATCTGAAAGCAGTAGAGTTGGCTCAGGAGCCATGACATATATACACGTTCCAAAATGATCTTGTAACTTAGATGACTCCATTCAAGAGTTGTGTTGTTGTAAACTCATTATAATAAAATATTTTCTCCTCATCAGTTCATCAACACTTGTTAATGATGAAAAAAGCAGCAGAAAAAGAAGTTATAACATATGATACCTAATTCTAGCATTGAAGTGTAGCATTTACTTCTATCTCAGTAAAAGCTGTATGACTATGCCATGACAGTGTTCCTCCACTAGAAGATTCCAAAGCAAAGTAGACAAAGACGACAGAGCTAGGACATTTGTTACTTTAGGACAGTGCTCAGATATTAACAGAAGCCATGGCTATCCATGTGTATATGACTGAATAAAGACCATGTCTTTAAATATAATCTTTGAAAAATGAAATATTTACTATCAATTACAGTAACATGTCCACAAAGCAATATAAAGCCTCATGTCTTAGTACCTGGAGCATTCATCCTTATGTTACAACCAAGACACAAATCTGTTCCACGGCAGATAACTTTAGAAATATTCAGCAAACTACCTTCAAACATTATTTTGGTTTTACGTCATAAGCAAGAAAAAAAAAAAGCTATATTCATCTAAACCAGAAGGGGGTGCTCTGAATAACTGACGCGGGAGGTATTGAACTGAGCATTTGCCTTGTGCTAGAAGAGGTCAGACATGCTGTCTTGTTTCAGTTTGGGAGCTCACTTAAGTTCACGATGCCATGCCTTTTTTACAAAAAAGGAATCTGAAAGGAAGGAGCGCTCCTTTTAGCAAAAAGAGAATGCTTCGGTTTGTGCTATTGTCATCACAAGGTCTAATCAATCTGTGACAGGAAAACTAGCAACACAAAGACCTGCCAAGTGTTAATTCCAGTTTTGTACCCCATGATTTGTGAGCTCTTTAAGATACTGACAAGCAGACACAGGGAATGCAAAGAAATCCAAAAACCTATGCTACGGTTTTTACGTACACAATGCCTATTCTGACATAACTAGTTCGTGTCTTTTTAATGTGATTGTACTGAGTTGATACCTTACACCGAACTACATCCTAACATGAAAGAACCGGCCCTAGATCATTCTGCAACTGTAACACAGTATTTCATCTCTGCCAGCACTTTGGCGCATCAGCCTCCCCCCACCGCAAAAGAGAAAAAGATATGCACATTCCAATCAAGCCTCTCTCAGCGGGGCTCACCCGGTTCCCCCCTCCTTCCCTCCCTTCCTCCCTCGCCCCAGGCCTTGCCAGGTTCCCGAATTCCCTTTTATTTTTAGGTTTCATTTTGTTGTAAACAGCAAAACGAAATGAGAAAGCTTCCAAAGCGAGGATCCTTACCCTTGAAATCCCGCCATGCGAACAATAAGGAGGGTGAATTGTTTTTCCTCTTTTTTTTTTTGGATGGGAGATGAGAGGGGAGAGGGGATGAAACAAAAGCCTAAACCGAGGAGAGGGCTAAGCGGTGGAGACAGAGGGAGAAGGCGGAGACCCTGGTAGAGGAGCAGGGCGAGCGTCAGCCATGTTGTGTGTGTTGGTCCGGTATTTACAAACCTGCAGCTGCAGCAGCACTTGAGTCTGAGAGAGATGGGAACGGAGGGAGGGAGGGAGAGAGAAAGGCGAAGAGGCAGGAGACGCAGGCACTGGTAGAGAGGGGAGGGGGGAAGGGAGGGAGAAAGGGAGAGCGGCGGCGGCAGCACCAGCAGACAAAGGATCCCGGCGCAGCCTGAGCACAGCGCGCACGCAGAGCGCCGCGCAAAGCGGGAGCGCTGCCCGCAGCTCCGCCGCTGCCAGACCCGGGCGGCAGCGCGGCGGATCCCCTCTCCGCCTGCCGCGCCGCAGCCCGGTCCGGCCGATACTGCACTCACGCCCCCTCGCCCCGCTTTGCCGGGGGGAATCGGGGCACGCTTCCCCCCTCCTCCGCCTCCTCCGGCGTGCGCTGTCGAGGCGGGGGAGGCTCATCAGCCGGCGGCCCCTCGGCGGGCCCCAGCCCGCATACAATAGCTCCGCAGAGGGAACGGAGGGCGGCCCCGACCCCTCCCCTCCGGCACGGGACGGAGGGTGGATGTCGAGCGGAGCCCGTGCCAGGGGAGGGCGGCAGCCCCCCCGCAGCCCGGAAGGGTGGGGGGTGTTGCCAGGCAGCCGGGGCGCTGGCGGGGAGAAGGGAGGGTAGAGACAGCAACATGAGCCCGGGGGCCCCGCGGCCGCCCACCTCCCGCGGCTTCCGAGCGGGCGGCGGGGGCGGGGCGGGAGGGGCACCGCGGCCGGACGGCGGCGGCAGAAGAGGGGCCTATGTGGCCCGGACACCGCGGGTGGATACATAATGTCAGCCCCGAGGGAGAGGAGGCCGGGCTGGGCTGGCCTGGCCTGGCAGCGGCTCCAGCTCCCCCCACAGCGACTCCCTCCGGCTCTGCCCGGTACTGGACCGGGCCAGGCCAAGGGCGGCGCGAAGGGCTTCCCCCCCCGCCCGCCTTCTCCGCTCGCTCACCTGCCGGCGGGACGAGCGCCCGGGGTGCCAGGCGGGCGGCCCGGGGGTGCCAGCGCTGCAGCTGCTGCCCTGCCGCAGCCCCCACCTTGCCAGGCCGCTCAGCTCCTCCGCGGCGGGAGCGGGGACGACCGCTCCCCTTGTCTCGTTTGCCCCCCTCCGCCGCCACCGCCTCCTGCTCGCCTCTGCCACATTTGGATCCCCTCTCGCTACGCCAGCTCCGCTGCCAGGATAGAGGCCTCCTCACCTTCCTGCCAAATAGTGAGCCACCCGCATCGAGCCGTTCAAAACACAGGGCCGGGACCCGCCCTCCTCCCCCGCCCGGCCCGCCGCCCGCCGCCGCGCGCGCGCAGGCGCACTGCGGCTCGCAAACTGCGACAGGAGTAAGGAGAGGAAGACGCGCTCCCTCGCCCCGTCCGCCCTCGCCGAACTCAGCGCGCCTGCGCGGCCGCAGCCGTCGCCTGCCGCTGGCTGCCCCTAGCTGCCCTTGCTTGCCCCTACGTGCTGCGCTACCCACCGTGTCGGCGGTGCCGCGGGCCGCTGCGGCGGTTTCCAGGGCCGGCCGATTGACTGACGGTCCGCTTGGAAACATGGCCTACCCGGGCCCGGGGCGGCGGGCGGCCTTCGCCTCGCCCCGCCCCGCCTGCTCCCCGCAGCGCGCACGGCGCCGCCTCCGGGCGGGTCGCAGAGGTCTGTGGTGCCGGTGGTGCTTACCGTCAGCGGCTGCTTCACGGGCAGGCCTTGAGGCCGTGACCGAGCTGGGGCCCTGCGCCATGACTGGGAGCTTCACGGCTGACGGGGTGCCCAGCATTTTCCACTGGGGTTTTGGGGTGTCAGTGGTCGCCTTCCAACCCTGGGGGAATGTTCAGGTCGTCTGGGGAAGTGGTGGTGATTGTGCAGAGAAGCCCAAGGGTGTGCAGATACTCAGGTACTACTCAGGCTTGACTAGCATTTCACCTGACTAGGCAAAGTGTTTGTAAGTAATTGAGGCTCTCCGGTGTGCTGAGGATAGGGTGATGTCTGAAAGAAAAGCAAAAGGCTGCATTTTGAACTAGGTTGTCCTCTTGCAACATTATTGGGATGGAAAAGGAATAGTTTCTTCAGAACGTACAAGGTTCCTTTGAAAACTTGTCATCTGTGGAACAGGAACACGAAAAAGGGGGTGGAGGAACACTTAAAAAATTGCTGCTGGACAAAAGCTTTGGTTACAAGTTCCTAAGTTCCTTACACAGCCTTGATGCTGTGAGTCCTGGGTGCTCCCAGCTTTTGGCTGCCAGTAAAATGACAGGCAATACCCAATAGGACAGTTGATGGAAAACGTTCAAGTAGTCAAGATTGTTCAGCAATTTCTACACCACAGATAAGTGGCACCTGCTGAACTTTCAGTGTTAAGTCACAGGACATCTAGAAGAGAAGCAACAAGCTTCTTAGCTGTCACGGCAAGCATTTTTTAATTAATGAAGTGTGCACTATCTAGATGGAGTTGAACATAAGGAGGAAATTCAGTAAGCTACACCAGAAATTTTCAAATGAAACTGTGCGTGAGCCCTTAAAATCATGGGAAAGAATAAAGTCAAGTCATCTGTTGCTGTTCTGATGAAAGTATGATACAGTGTCATGGAGCCCTTGTCCAGTTTGGTACATCATTCAAGCATAGACTTCAAAAGACATTCATAGCCTTAGATTGACAAATGGTGTAAGAAAGGCAGGTATTGCTTTTGCAGAGGAGAAAAACCGTTTCCATCAGAGGTGACATGATAAGGGAATGACTAAGACAAAGAGGCTCCAGCAAAGGCTTGTAGAACATCTCTTATCACACAGACAAAAGGACAAACTGATTCCTACTGGATTAGTGTCTAGAAGGGTAGTCAGACATTTAACCAGGGCTAATGACATTAAGCAATTTTTTTACCAAAAAGGAAAGAAATAAACTAGTCAGATAATCCCTGTAGGTGTAGCATAAAGAGAAGTAAAGGGAGGCAGGACATGCGGGAAGAATTTTACGTGCCTTGGACAGACTGTGAACCCTGGAGTACCTAACCAGTGGGAAACGGGAGGGAAAAATTCCGCCGGGATTAGGAAATAGAAAGGTGTGTTTCAAGAACTGAAAGCGTGCCTACTTGCTAGATCACCCGCTGTTGCAAGAACATGAATAAAAAAGTGCTTCACAGAGGATTCTGCCTGAGCCTATTTAATTCGGACCAGAACTTATTTCTCACAATGGGAAATATAAATAGGTAAGATTATAATCTCTGTCAAATTAAGTAATCTTATACTGAAAACAGGTGAACGGCTGTTCACTTTAGCAAATCAAATGGGTACTTTGAAATTTTCAAACTAGAGCTTGGCAAGTTGTCGTGGTTTAGCCTCAGACGGCAATTTTTCCCAATTGCCTTGTCAATGCCGCCTTCCCTAGACAGGGATCCCAGCTGCCTGGCCTCCCTACCCTCTAATTCCAGGCTACTGGCCCCATTATCCCAGCACCGGAGCAGCCAGGTGACAATGTGCTCGCCTGAAAGTCGGCTAAAATCTTTTCGCATATCCCGCAACTCACTCAAGGATAGGGATCGAGTACTTATCTCTGGTTCTGCCTCTTCCTCCTGCTCTCGTGATGACCCTGGTTCATCATCATCTCTTACTAAGCGAACTGATTTCTTTGTGTACTTCTTCTTCTGTATGCGGGTGTCCTGGTTCCGGTGGGGATAGGGTTAATTTTTCCTGGTATTCCATGCCATGTGAGCCACGCCCACCCTGAGCTGCCGGGGGAGGGGGCAGGAAGTTGCTGCTTAAAAGCGGGCTGGGGCGGCCCGGGCGGGGGAGCGGCGGTTCCGTAATCGCGTTTGTATATTCCCCTATCCGTGTTGTTGTTGTTGTTGTTTGCCTGTTCCCTTTGCTGTTCTGTTAAACTGCCTTTGTCTCAACCCAAGAGTCTTGCCTTTTCTTACGATTCTTCCTGTATTAGGAAGGCACGAGCGAGCGGCACGTGGTTCTTTGTTGCCGTCTGAGGCTAAACCACGACAGGGGGCAACTGATACCGGCACAGGTTGGTTCCCTGGTTCAGTGGCAGTGTCTGCTATGGGGGTTGGAGTAACTGCAGTGGCTGCCACAGGGGTTGCAGTAGCCGCAGTGTCTGTCGCAGGGGTTGCAGTAGCCGCAGTGTCCACCGCAGGGGTTGCAGTAGCCGCAGTGTCCGTCGCAGGGGTTGCAGTAGCCACAGTGGCTGACGCAGGGGCTGCAGCAGCCGCAGTGGCTGCTGGTCTGGTTTCCATCTCTTCCCCCTGAGGGTGCTGCATAATTCTGAGCAGTGCCTGGTAGATACTGGCCAGGGCCCAGCACAGCACGGTGAGTTGTGCCTCTCTAGAATAGCCACAGCATTTTCCCTTCAAATATTCTACCACTTTATCAGGGTCCTGTAATTGTTCAGGGGTGAAGTCCCAGACCATTGGAGGTGAGAAGTTCTCTAGGTACCTGCCCATGCTCTCCCACATGCCGTGCCACCCCTGACTATCCAGCCTCGGAGCAGATCTCCGGGTGGTAGTCTTAAATAGTCGCTTAACCCTAAACAAGACCTGGAGTATTCAGGAGACATAATACTAGGAACATGCTGGTTTGAGTATCCCAAGGATATTCAAAATTCTCAAAAGTTGTCATACCTGACCCGAAGGAGAAAAGGGAGGCAAAAGAGCTGGGAAAGTGCCCCCCCCCCGTTTCCCGCACAGACTGGGTGTAATTATTAATAAATTCTGAGAGACGGTGCCCAATGTACGGACAGGACAGCAAAACCACATAAACACCCCAAAATAGCTGTCTGAACAGTGATGTTATCATATCATAAACAGATATCGCACAGGACAGCAGCATGATAATCCTCATCCCTCTTCCAGACACGGTAAACAGTATTGCAGGGAGTACATAAGCCATATAGGAATTTATATAACACAGCCGTGAGAACAAACCAAGCAACATGGTGACCAGCGACTATTTACCTAATAAAATAAATGCATACAAAAAATCCGGTTTTCCACGTTCTAGTTGGATTCTGTCGTTATCTCAACCCTTCGAGCCCCACGTTGGGCGCCAAAAAGGACTGTCGTGGTTTAGCCTCAGACGGCAACAAAGAACCACGGGCCGCTCGCTCGGGCCTTCCTGATACAGGAAGAATCGTAAGAAAAGGCAAGACTCTTGGGTTGAGACAAAGGCAGTTTAACAGAACAGCAAAGGGAACAGGCAAACAACAACAATAACACGGACAGAGGCATATACAAACACGATTACGGAACCGCCGCTCCCCGCCGCTCACCGCCCGGACCCGGGATGCCCCAGCCCGCCCCAAGCGGCAACTTCCTGCCCCCTCCCCCGGCAGCTCAGGGTGGGCATGGCTCACATGGCATGGAATACCAGGAAAAATTAACCCTATCCCCGCCGGATCCAGGACACAAGTATATTGTGACATGATGCTACTTTTTTCTGTTACAAAATCATAAGACAAACTTCCATTAATTAAGGGATCCATAAAGTATTGTGATATGTAGGGCTTTTGCATGTGGCTGTGCCACGTGTACTCTTGGGATCCAAGAAATGAAATTGATTTGGGGAAAGGAAAATTTGGTTCAAACGATGGATACGCATTTGGGGTTTTTTAGTTTGACAGTAGCAAATATACAGGGTAAAATCCAAGTTCCCAGTTCACACCCACAAAGGGCCCTTAAAAGCTCTATTTGGCAAAGAATAAAAGATTGCTGTTAATCCTGGTTTGAGTTAGGGGAGTTGTAGATGTCTTCTTTAGGGAAAAAAAAGGGCAGTTCCAGAGAGCTATAACCGTGGAAAACCCTCCCAGAGCAGGATCATCAAGTTCTAATAACTCTTGTGTCAGCTAACCACTCTTCCTAGTCCTCTGTGGGTACTGGAAATTGTCCACAGAAGGAGACTGCATTTTCATGCCTGGAAGGAGAAATGCGTGATCATGCAGTCCCATCCCATGGCCATCACAGCTGTGGTGATCCCTGAGCTGGCATGGGATAATAATGCCAAGATGTATTTGTTGTTTTGGGATGGATGTCCAGCACTGTCAATTTGCAGTCATACTCATGGCATTTAATACATTGGTGCTGGACTGGGGCCTTTACTTCAGCACAATCTGCGTTGGTTGTGCACAAAGGCAATTCTCACACCAGCGGTCTGCATCGTTCTTCCTATTAGGCCACCAGCCAGTGTCCTTTGCCTTAGGTCTATGGCCTTGCTAATGTATGAATTGGATTAGATAACTCTATATTCTGAAACATAATCCAATGCTTAGTGTCTTCTATATCTGCAACTCAGTAGCTATTACTTTCCCGTACTGTGGTGAATTGACCTGATTGGTCTTTTCCTGCTTCAGCCAATTCTTTAATCTCTGCATCTCCTTCCTGGAAGGTACTTAAATCTAAGATAACTCTTCCAGTTCTGCCCTGAGCATGGGTTATTACAGCTGCAGCAGGGACGGACTCAGGATTGTGCTCTGAACTGGGCTCAGACTTGTATACAGCCTGCTCAGCCACATTGCTTATCACAGTATGCTGCTGCCACCATTTGCTGTTCGCTATGGGAGGACTGTGTATGATCCAGGTTACTTCGTGGTCTAGGTTAGGTTAGGTATTTGTTGCCATTTAGCATTGTGTGCTACTGGTTTGCCATCTGAAGACTCTTGACTCTAGCCGAACAGGAGGCCAGACTGTTGCCGGACATGGTCCAGTCTGAGTCCATATAAACTGACAGAAGAATATTTGGTGATTCGAATCTCAAAACCTCCAACACTGCCTGCAGCTCTGAAGTTTATACAGATTGAGAACATGCTGGACCAGACAGTACTGTACCATCTGGGACATAACAGCTTTGTATCCTGTTTTGGTAATGCCTTTGTCATAAAGGGCGGACCCATCTGTGTAGCATGCGGTAAAACCCTTTTTCACAGCTTCCTTTTGTGATTCACTGCATTTTGCAGGCCAAGAGACTTTCTCTACCTTGGGGAAGGGAAAAGCATGTACTTCTCCCTCCACCAGCAGCCATTTGGGGCTGCAGATTCTTGGAGCATGTTTTTGAAGCTGACGCTGTGATTTACTAAAGCTGTGCAGTTCTGGGGTTGCTAAACTGACTGGCCTAGATTTTAGCTGAAATTATTTTAGAGAAGAGTGTGCAGTTTGATTAATTCATTTGGACCTTCCAATTGAACCATCCCAATGTTTCAGCCTCTGTGTTAGGGCAAGGCAAAACTCTTAACATGGGATGAATTCTGTTCACTTACATCCAAAGGTCTGTATGCATATGCAATAACCCTTAGTTTCCCTGTTTGAATTTGAGAAAGGGTGGCTCCCATGCTTTGAGGGTAACCAGCTAACTGAAAGTAAAAATGAGAAGAAAGGTCCGTGTGGGCTAATGCAGTGGCTTTATGTAAATCTTTTAAGTTTAGAGTGCTTCACTCAGTTCCTTTCCCCACATCCGTTTACTTTTATTCTTGAATAACTGATATAGAGGCTTGCGGTTTTTTGCAAAGGATTTTATAAAGTCTTGGGGAAAATTAGTTAAGCCTAAAAAATACCATAATGGGTGAGCATTGATTTGGGGTGGAATTTTACAGTGTTTCCAATCTGAACATGCGGGGATTGACTCATTTTAATCCAATGACATCCCTGAGTATTTGACTTAGTTTTGAACTAACTGAGCCTGTTATCTACTGGGTTTAAGTCCTGTTTCAGTTAGGAAAAGCAGCACTTTTTCCATGAGTTCTTCTTTTTCTCTCCTTGGTGGGTGAGGGGGTTAAAATGTTATCCCCTTATAATCGTATGCTTTCTGAACTCCAGTTACAATTTTTCTGGCACACGTAATACATGCAGGTGATAAATACAAGGGGAAGAGTGGTAACTGTTGGGGTGCAAGTGAAGGCAAACTGAGTTCCTGAAAATGAAACGGCAAATTTGTACCAGCAAGCTTGATTTGACAGTACAGAAAACAAGAATTGACCACATCTGTCATGCTATATCAACATGATCCTGGTGCAACTGCTGTCACAACTTCCTTGTATTTGGCAATCACGAGTGCTTCCAGGGTTGTACAGGCATGCAAAGCTCTGTAATCCACTGTAAGCTTCCAAGTCCAGTCTGCTTTGCTTACAGGCTACAGGAGAGCATTATGGATAGATGGCATTTCTATGAGAACAATTTAATTTGCAAGGTCGTCATATCTGCTTTGATCCTACCACACTTGGTCTCATTCTGTGCGCAAGCTTTCATGGATTTCCTGCCCAAGCAGTCATAGTAGCAATGGGTCTGGTACCTTGAGTGCAGCATACCTATGCACAGCAGAAATGACTGAGGGGCCTCCCTCAAAATACAAAAAAATTCTTTTTGCAAAATCCACTGTAGGACAGTTTTATTTTAGAAATGGTACACCTAAAATTCCTCCTTCTGGGCACTTACTAATTGTGCTATGCATTACTGTCTTTAATTTTCCTAGTGGTAAGGAGATGTTTTACCAAACTGGGGCATGCTGGTGGGCTCCATCCTAACTACTTCAAGTGACCTGCACTTCAGTTTTTATGCTTGAGTTTACCATAGGCATCTCAAGAATGTTAATGGGTGGTTCTGTATCTGTTAATAATTGGAGCAATTTTTTCTGAGTTCCCAATGAATATTTTGACTGATAGTCATCCCCAAGAATCCACTGGCAAAGGTGCCAGGATCTGTGGTGCCAGCCCACAAATCCTGGGCCTCCCTAGCAGAACCTGCAGACGTTGTCTGGGACTTGCTGTCAAGTTGGCCAAACTCCTTTTACAGGCCTTGATACTGATTCACTGGGGGGAAAGGGAAGTTGCTGTAGTCCTTGCCTCTGCCTTTTCAGCTCTATTCATAGAGCCTCCATGTAGTACTATCAGTAGATTTGACTATGGTAGATGGTCATGTCTTCTCCACCTCTCATTTAATTCTTTCCAGAGTCGATTTCTGAATGGGTCTTCTGTGAGTTCAGGAGATTTTTGAGCAGGGATTATGAGTAGGCAATGAGTTGAATTACACCTTTGGATGGTCTTAGTTTTCTGGTGAAACCAAGTGGCTTTGATAAAAGGTGGTCACCTCTGCCTAAAAGTTAGACCATGAAGAAACACTGAAATTTGGGGGTTTTGAGGTTTTCTACCCTTCTGCCTGAAGCAGAGTGAGGGCCATGATTAGAATGAATCACAGTTTGAGTGGGCTCACAAGAGTTCTTCCATTGCAACTGACTGGCGCTCCTAATGGTCCCAGCATCCTAATCCTTCTGATTAATGTAGGAAAGGCAGGTATTGCTTTTGCAGAGGAGAAAAACCGTTTCCATCAGAGGTGACATGATAAGGGAATGACTAAGACAAAGAGGCTCCAGCAAAGGCTTGTAGAACATCTCTTATCACACAGACAAAAGGACAAACTGATTCCTACTGGATTAGTGTCTAGAAGGGTAGTCAGACATTTAACCAGGGCTAATGACATTGAGCAATCTTTTACCAAAAAGGAAAGAAATAAACTAGTCAGATAATCCCTGTAGGTGTAGCATAAAGAGAAGTAAAGGGAGGCAGGACATGCGGGAAGAATTTTAGGCGCCTTGGACAGACTGTGAACCCTGGAGTACCTAACCAGTGGGAAACAGGGGAGGGAAAAATTCGGCCAGGATTAGGGAATAAAAAGGTGTGTTTCAAGAACTGAAGGTGTGCCTGCTTGCTAGGTCACCCAGTCTTGCAAGAACGTGAATAAAAACGTGCTTCACAGAGGATTCTGCCTGAGCCTATTTCATTCGGACCGGAACTTGTTTCTCACAATCTGGGGGCTCGTCCGGGATAAGAAGTCATCTTCTTGGGAGTCCCTGTCACCGAAGGACGGGAAGACGCGTCCCGTTGATTTCAACGGTCTCGTGGATCATTGGCAGGGATTCCAGGAGGAATCGACGAAGATCTCGAGAGCCAGTTGGACGGCAGACTCTGTGAACCACAGGGGGAAAACGGATAGGTGCAGTAGGCACAGACAGTACAACCAGGCAACTCCGTGCACGGACCAAGGTAAGAAAAATCGGACTGTTAAAGTATTGCCTTGGTGATCGGGACATTCTAAGAGACTTGTGTGTGAGTGACTGAGACGTACTGCAGTACGAAGCTAGTGTGGACTCCGGATCCGCAGTTCTGTAGTCCCACGAGGGGCGCAGCCAGAGAAGGACGAAGCGAAAGGAAGGGGTGTAAGAAAAGTCTCTGTTCAGAATGGGAAATAAGGATTCTAGGCCTAGGGATGAAAAAGGGGATACTAAGAAAGACCCTGGGAACATTCCCCCAGACAGTCCTTGAGGGGAGAATGTTGAGATTTCAGAATGATTCTTCTTGTACAAGGGATAAAGATAAAAAGAAAATTATTTGTTTTGTTCGGGCCACATCCTGGAGGGGCCAGGGGTGGATGGGGGGGGCCGTGGACATCCTGGGAAGGGTCCCAGGGGTGTCCCAGGGGTCCTGTGTCTGTCTTAGAGGATCCCAGAGGTGTCCCAGGGGGGACATGTTTGCATTTGCATTTGAATTTGTTTGGACCAAAGAACCCATAAGACCTCCTAGTGTATTTTGGCCCAAATTTGGATCTGATGAAGACTGGGTCTGTCAGACTTCAAACATGTATGTGAATAATAAGGAATAATAAGGAATTAGAAGAAGGTGAATATGCTTTTTGCTGGGTCAAGATGAATAGATTCAGGATTCGGGGACTCCCAAATCCATTTTATATGTTCCCAGCCCAGACTGTTGGTGATGTTTCAATCAACAAAGAAATTGAATCCCCAAAGTGGGACCCCTTAGACTGTTACTTGGGGGCGAGGAAGAGGGGTGAATAACAGGGGACGAGGACTGTCCTGACCACTCCTACCAGCAGCTCAAGGTTCACCGGGAGGGTGTTATCCCTGTGGGTTTTACAGAATCCCCTAATTTGTTTGGCAAGTGTTAGAACAAGTGCTTGAACAATTCAGCCCTCCATCGGGAGTAGCCCTGCTTCAGTATGTGGATGACTTATTGGTATCTAGGGAGGAAGAAGGCAGGGTAAAAGAAGCCACAAATGAGTTATTGAACTTTTTGGGACAGCAAGGTTTGAGGGTCTCAAAAAAAAAATAAAAATTGCAATATGTGGAAACAGAAGTGAAGTACTTGGGACATCTAGTCAGTGAAGGGAGTCGAAAAATAAATCCTATAAATCCTGAAAGGATCAAAGGAATAGTAGACGTACCTCTGCCAAAGACCAAGAGGGAACTGAGAAAATTTTGGGGGCTGACTGGGTACTGTAGACTGTGGATAGAGGGGTATGCTCAAAAGACTAAAGGACTATATTCCAAACTGTTAGCTGAAGAACCTAATGTATTGGTTTGGACAGAAGAAGAGGAGGATTTAGTGTAAGATTTAAAACAGAGCCTAATTGGAGCTCCAGTTTTAGCCTTATCTTCTTTGGAGAAATCTTTTCAACTGTCTGTAACTGTAGACAAAGCGGCTGCGTTAGGAACTCAAGAGTGGGGGGGGATAAGCGGCAGCCAGTGGCCTGTTTATCTAAACTCTTAGATCTGGTCTCCCGAGGGTGGCCAGGGGAATGATAGAAGTTAGCACCCCTCACCAAGTAAAAATCATTTTAGCCCAAACCAAGGGAAAACGGCTAACCAGTTCAAGAATACTGAAGTATGAAGGAATTTTAATTGAAAAGGATGATTTGATTTTAACTACCAGCCCTTGCCTTAACCCAGTGAGCTTTTTGTGAAAAAATAGAGGCAAAGGATGAAGAACTTACACATGAATGCATAGATGTAATTGAGTACCAGACTAGGATACGATCTGACTTAAGGGAAGAACCCCTGTCTGGGGGTCTTCATTTGTTCGTAGATGGTTCTTCAAGAGTGATAGAAGGAAAGAGGTGTAATGGATATGCGGTGGTGCATGGAGTGAGTCAACTGTGGAATTTGGATAATGAGGTGAAGTCTCTGTGCTCAAAGAGCAATTAAGACTGGCTTTGCTATCTCTTGTGCAACCCAGGGGAGTGAAGGCCTGTCCGGCTATCACAGGATACATAAATGACGGAGTAGTCTTGGGGAGCCAGGACAGCCCTGCTTTTCGTCAGCAGAGACAGTAAAATCAAGATAACAGAGACCTTGTGTAGCACTTTGTTTCCTTGAGAGGCTACCATGTCTGGTAATTGACCTTTGCCTCGTTACCTGTGAAATGCATATTAAAGTTGACACCCCTGTATATGCTAATGAAGATTTTAGAGATCATGCTAAACATATATGACTGTAGCACTCGTCTCTCCACCCAAATCATACTACACATTACCTAGGGGAGGGAAACGTTGTAATTTTGGGGATAAAAGGATGGAGAAAATGACTGTTAAATTGTGAGAGAAGAAACTTGATACATGATGGACCAGTCGACAGGCTTGTTCTCTCCCTTCACCCCAGGCAGGGACACCTTTCTGGGTAAGTGCTGCGCCTTTCACCCTCTGGTGAATGTTACCACGGGTTGTTGTACTATCATTACTTTTGCTAGCAATGTTAACCTTAAGTAATTAGCGCTATTGTAGTTAGCGAATTTATCAACGGCAATCTCGAATCTGTTCTGTTGCTCTCAATAAAATAACTAATTTTGATTATTTGTGAATCTGATTCAGTGAAAGTCCTTTGGTGGGACTCTGATAGTAAATCAGTGAAAGTCCTGGAACTCTGACAGACAAATATTGAAACTACAGCCCTTTTAACATGACACCAACAAGTAAAAGCATCTGAAAAATTACCTAGTGCATGGTCCGCTCAAATATGTGAGATGTATACCTTAAACCAGGCACTTAAATTAATTGGAGAAAGGGGAACAATATATACAGACTCTTGTTATGCCCTTGGGGTAGTGAATACCTTTGGTAAAATTTGGGAAGAATGAGGACTACTAAATAGCAAAGGGAAAGAACTTTTACACTAAGAACTCACAAAGCAGGTTAGCTAATATATTAATACCAAGTGAAATAGCAGCTTTACATGTTAAAGGTCCCCAGAGAGACAATTCAATTACGGCAAGGGGAAACAGATTAGTGGACAAAGTGGTAAAAGAGGCAGCCTTTGGGCAGGAGAAGCAATGACAGAAGCAGGGGCAGTGGAGAAATGTGGTAAATGGATTCTGCCTGATGGTCAACAAACAATGAGAGAAATAGTGACAGTGTTACAACAGGGAAGCCATTGGGGACGCATGCAATGTGCGAATAGTTTTGTGGAAGTACAGATGCTTTGGCATATACACAATAGACAAACAAATTTGTGAGGGATGTATTATATCTAAGAAAGTAAACAAGAAAGCCTTGAGAAAGCAATCTTCAGGAGGAGGAGAGCCCAGCTTGAGACCATTCCAAAGTATACAGATAGACTTCACTAAACTACCACCAACAGGCAGGCTAAAAGATCTTTTAGTCCTAGTGGACTGCCTTGCTGGATGGGTGGAAGCCTACCCCTTGGTGTCAGCTACTGCAGCAGGGGTAATTAAGATAATACTAGAACAAATTATTCCCGGATACAGGTTAGTGGAGAATATAAACTCAGATCTGGGCAGTCATTTTACTTCTAAAATCCTTCAAGGAATTGCGGAAAGTTTAGGGATAGTGTGGGAATTTCATATCCCTTAGCATCCCCCATCATCAGGAAAAGTTGAAGATGAACCAGACCATTAAGAGACAATTCATTAAGAGACCATTGTTGAAACTGATTTTAGAAACCAAATTACCATGGACTAAATGTTTACCAATAGCATTGTTGAGGATCCAGACTTCTAGAAAAGATACAGGTCTCTTGCCCTATGAGATGCTTTTTGAACTACCTTATATGGGTATCAGAGAAGACGCCCACTTTTGAAACTAAAGATGTGTTTCTTAAGAACTGTATACTGGGGTTATCGTCTTCTTTCTCTCTCCTCAGAAATAAAGGACTTCTTGCTCAAACTCCACCCATTGCAATTTGCAGTCCATGCCTTCCGACCAGGAGACTGGGTCTTGATCAAATCCTGGAAGGAAATCAAGCTCCAACCAGAACGCGAAGGCCCGTTCCAAGTGTTACTGACCACTGAGACTGCAGTGAGGATGGCCGACAGGGGTTGGACTCACTACACTCAGCTAAAAGGACCAGTTGAACCCCCGCCAACAGATCCAGTGGAACAGTGGACTGTACATTCTACTGACAGCCCGCTGCGAGTAACCCTAAAGAGACAATAAGCTGTGGGTTGGGGCAGGATGATCCAGTCGGGAGATATAAATCTGTGTTCAGCATGAATTTTAAGAAGCATTTTGCGATGATACTGGTCATAGGGGTGGTGTTGTATGCCTAGATCACATACAAAGTGCACACCCAGATTACCCGGTTAGGCTTATCATAAATATCACTAAAGGAAATACCCCACAGACTGTACGCTTTGATGCATGTCAAGTACTGAAGTGTGGGAATCTAGGGGCCCAAAGATGGTTGAGTGGAGAAGACAAGTACCTGTGCCCAGAAGTTTGGAGGGTTGCAGAGGGATATCATGAGGCTGCACCTTGTGACCAATGGAGTGAAGTGTGGTGGACCACCCAAAATTGGAGGGTGGACCGTTGATGACAAGTGGATCAAGTCTTCTTATTATTACTCTCTCAAAAAGAAAATATATTTTTACAAAGGGTCACCTTCCCCAGAGTGTGGCCTTTTTGAATGTAATCCTATGTTGATAACTATAACCCAGAGGGATGATACGGCTAACCTAATATATGGAATAGGAGCAGATGTGTCTGGAAGAGATCCAAGGGGAAGATTTAGAATAGACATACTGGAAAATAGCAGTTAATCAGAAGGGACAACTATGACTACTAAAACTCCCAGTAATACAACAGTGGGAACCACTGAATGATCCAGCTTTGGTAACGGTTACTGAGATTAAAGATCTTAGACAAACATTTGAGATTGAGACAGGGTACGGTGAGCCAAGTGCTTGGGTAGAACGGGTAAAATATACTGTTAGTAGTTTGAACCAAAGCAATTGCTATGCTTGTGCCTCAGGAAGGCCCACAGCACAGATCGTCCCTTTTCCCTTAGGGTGGACGAAAGATTCTGTAGGGATGTGGTCTATGACAGCATTATACCAAGAAAGGACCGCCTGGGGAATGAGACCTGTCATTCACTTTCCTTACTGCTTCCTGCCTTAGAGTCTAGAGATGTTAAAGTGCCACCAGCATTTTCCACAACAATTGGTAACCATACAGCGTGCCTCTCATGGCACGGTGTGAATGCTGCCAAACCTGTGGGGGGATTTACCTTATGCACTGAAACTCTGAATGTGACCAAGGATATAAAAGGAAACTACTCAGTGATATGAGTGCCTCAGGCGGATCTCTGGTGGTATTGTGGAGGGAAGACCTTGCGATCTGTGTTGCCGGCTAACTGGAAAGGTACATGTGGAATAGTACAATTGGCAATACCATTCACCCTAGCATTTGAAAAAGGAACAGGAACCCTGAGCTCAGGCAATAGAGTAAAAAGAAGTATGGGTGTATCCTTTGGTGAACGGATATATATAGATTCCATTGGAGTCCCTAGAGGAGTCCCAGATGAGCACAAAGCAAGGAATCAGATAGGAGCAGGATTCGAATCTGTCTTTTTCTGGTGGGTAACTATAAACAAAAATGTAGATTGGATAAATTATATTTACTATAACCAACAGAGGTTTATTAATTATACCAGAGATGCATTGAAAGGAATAGCTGAACAATTGGATGCAACCAGCCGAATGGCATGGGAAAATAGGATCACCCTGGACATGATTTTAGCAGAGAGGGGAGGTGTGTGCGTAATGTTAGGGAATCGGTGCTGTACCTTCATCCCCAACAATGCAGCTCCAGATGGTACTATAACTAAAGCCCTTCAAGGGCTCACCACTCTAGCTGATGAGTTAGCTGAGAACTCTGGAATAGACACGTCACTGACAAGTTGGCTGGATTCCTGGTTTGGGAAATGGAAATGTATGGTGGTATCAATATTGACTTCTCTTATAATGGTAGCGGGAATGTTAGCGGCTGTAGGATGCTGTATCATTCCCTGTGTGCAAGGATTAGTTCAACGATTAATTGAAACTGCCCTAACGAAACGAATGGAAGTAGACCCTCCCCCATAACCTGGGAGAATGCCTCATCTGGAAGACAATAAAAACTGTCGAGAAGAAGAATGTAACATCATGCTGTCAGCTCTAGAGGCCTCATATGGAACCATGCCCTAGAAATGCAAAAGATTATGAAAAAGGGAAAAGGGGAAGTTGTAAGAAAGGCAGGTATTGCTTTTGCAGAGGAGAAAAACCGTTTCCATCAGAGGTGACATGATAAGGGAATGACTAAGACAAAGAGGCTCCAGCAAAGGCTTGTAGAACATCTCTTATCACACAGACAAAAGGACAAACTGATTCCTACTGGATTAGTGTCTAGAAGGGTAGTCAAACATTTAACCAGGGCTAATGACATTGAGCAATCTTTTACCAAAAAGGAAAGAAATAAACTAGTCAGATAATCCCTGTAGGTGTAGCATAAAGAGAAGTAAAGGGAGGCAGGACATGCAGGAAGAATTTTACGTGCCTTGGACAGACTGTGAACCCTGGAGTACCTAACCAATGGGAAACAGGGGAGGGAAAAATTCTACCGGGATTAGGAAATAGAAAGGTGTGTTTCAAGAACTGAAGGTGTGCCTACTTACTAGGTCACCCACTCTTGCAAGAACGTGAATAAAAACGTGCTTCACAGAGGATTCTGCCTGAGCCTATTTCATTCGGACCGGAACTTGTTTGTCACATTAAGGTAGTGTTTTGTTCTATTAATTTGTGAATTTCATCATCCTCCTTCAGTTTCTGCATTTCTTTTTCTAAATTCTTTACTTCCTCAAATTTTTCTCTAGGGTGATCCCGTGCATGACATAAGTCATACAAAAGGGTCCAAATGCTTTGTTTTTACTGCCTTTCAGTTTTGCTGATTTGCAATGACTAACGTGTGCTTCACAGGCAGCAGACATGGGATCTGCTGCTTTAAAACAGCCAATGCTCCAACGTATTTCCTTTGTTTAGTCACAAACTTATAGAGGTTAACAACTTCCTTTTCCTCCTTAACATATTTTTTAGCGTGACCTACGTGGTCTGTTTTACCTTGTGCAGTTTCTGTGCTGCTTTTACACAAACACTATCTATCACTCCAACACACTAAATTACAAACCCATTACAATTACATTGTTTTCTGTAAGAACCAATTGCAGATATACTGTTTTTCAGAGTCCAGTTGCTTCTGGGCATTCAGAGAGCCAGACCAAAATGTGCAGTGCTGTTGCTGTAATGCAGCTGCAGTTACCCACCTTCACTCATTAGCCTTCTAGTTTTACTGCAGGGCTTGTCTCCCAGTATATGGGCCACAAAACAAAAATAGTACTGCTTGAATGAAATATTGTGTGAGTCCAACAGGCTTTGTCTTGGAAATGCTTCCTGAAGACATCAGACCAAATGTGAAATCAAGAAAGAGTGATTTCTGGAGGGATATCTGTGCGCAGGAGCAAGGTCTGCATTCCCTTTTATACTCACTTCTTACAGTGTAGTTCCTCTATGCTAATAGGGGGAGGGCAATTTAAAAGGGGAACTTTAACTACCGTTAATCCTGGGCTGTGTCAGGGCAGTCTAGTTTTCTTCTTATCCTGGGAACAAAGGGAAGTTCCAGAGAGCCATTACCTTGGAAAACCTTCCCAGAGCAGGATCATCAGGCGCTAACAACTCTTGCAAGAGCTAACCACTCTTCCTAGTCCTCTGTGGGTACTGGGAATTGTCCACAGAAGGAGACTGCATTTTCATGCCTGGAAGGAGAAATGCATGGTCATACATTGCCATTCCATGGCCATCACAGCTGTGGTGATTCCTGAGCTGGCATGGGAGCATGATTGGAAAAGCATTTGAGATTGGCTGCCCATCAAGGCCATTTGGTCTTTCTTCTGAATTGCTAACAGCTCCTGCCTGGTTAACTCTTAGGCATGGCAGGGCAAACCTAACCATTTAAGGCTTGCAGCTTTGGATCCAACCTTTTGCTTCTGACAGACTGTGTGAGTCAGTGGATTGCCTGAGCACAAGCTTGGAGCTCTCCATTGCACTGCCCCAAATGGTGGTCATGCAAGTCATCTGAGGAAGTGTAGGTGGTCGTGTTTGTACTGAGAAGCCTAAGAATGTGCAGCTACCCGACAGGTATCTTGCATTTCACATGACTAGGAAAAGTGTTTGTAGATGCCCTCAGACATTGACAAAAGAAAAACAAAAGACTGCATTTTGTGTGAATTTGTCTTTATGGAAGAGAGCTAGCATTACTTCTTAGGATGGACTTGGAGTAGTTACTTCAAAAGCATTCCTTTAAAATAATGTCCTTCTTGTCATCTATGGAACAGGGAAACAAAAAAGAGGACGGGGGAACACTTCAAAAATCCCAGCTAAACAAGAGCATTGGTTACAAGTTCCTTACACAGTCTTGACGGACTTCATGGACTATGTTCAGTGCTCCTAGCTGTTAGCTTCCATTAATTTGACAAGCCTTCTACTAGATGAAATGCTCTTCAAGAGAGTCAAGAGGAGTTTGTTCTGAAATCAAAACGCAACTTAACCTAATAAATCATAGAATCATAGAATGGTTTGGGTTGGAAGGGACCTTAAAGATGTGAGAAAGGCAGGTGGTGTTTTTGCAACAGAGAAAGGAGAAAAGCTGTTTCCATCAGAGGAGACATGATAAGGGAATGACTAAGACAAAGAGGCTCCAGCAAAGGCTTGTAGAACATCTCTTATCACACAGACAAAAGGACAAACTGATTTATACAGGATTAGTGTTGTGAGAAATAAGTTCCGGTCCAAATGAAATAGGCTCAGGCAGAATCCTCTGTGAAGCACATTTTTATTCACGTTCTTGCAAGAGTGGGTGACCTAGCAAGTAGGCACACTTTCAGTTCTTGAAACACACCTTTTTATTACCTAATCCCGGCGGAATTTTTCCCTCCCCTGTTTCCCATTGGTTAGGTACTTATTCTACCTAATTACCCTGCTTTAAATGCTACCTACCTTGCTTTACCTTAATTACCCTGCTTTAAATGCTACCTAGCTTTTCTGGGAATAGAATGTCTGAATGCTTCCACAAGCATTGAACACTATTGGGATGGCTTGGGTGGGAACCAGATTCCCTCCTATTCAAAAAAACTTTTCTTTTCCGTCATCCTCCCAGCCTAAGAAGAATCAGGCTTAACCGATGCAGGATCAGAGCTCTCTTGACTTGATGGGAGAATCAGGAACCCTCAGAATCCAATCTTTGCTTGATCTGAATTTGAAGGAGGAATGACATCTTGCCTCTAAGCCTGATTTTCAACCAACATCTTTAACTTTGCTTTAAGGGAATAATTAAGGGGACTTTATTACTTTATGAAAGGGTAACTTTAATTGGCTCCCTAGCCGATTTGTCTTTTCCAAGCATGTTGCTATGAAGCTAATAGAGAAATTATCGAAAATTAAGAGAAATAGAGTCCCCCTTCCAATGCATTTGCTGAATGACATGGTTGCGACATTTATGAAATATCGTGTCTACAGGAACCAAACATCTATCTTTTAACAATTTCAGTAAAACAGCAATAAAGTTCAAATTTAGGTGATCTACATTAAAATTTGCTTTCTTTTTAAGTGAATCCTTGCATACATCAGGAAGTGGTGAAAAAAGCTCAGCTTTTAAGGGAAACGCTCCAACTACTACTGAAATAAAACTCAAGATCTATCGGACATTTCTACTTTCTGCTTTCAGAGAGAGTGACTTCTGATCAATGTATTTAACTTCCAGGAGCAGGCTTACAATGAATCTTCTTAGAATCGAAACATATGTAAAAACTAAATGAAAAAAAAATTTGTTTAAAATAACTTTAATCAGTACTTCAATTTAAGCAAAATCAAAAAACTAACAGGTTTTAGAGGTTTGATGGGGAAGTTTTTGTGGCAAAATTATTTTTTTCATAGCTCAGTCTCACTTCATTATTAGATTTTTCTTCCTTTGAACAGAAGTCTTCATTTTTACCAGTGATGCTGCATCCCTTTTGTAAGTAAATGATCTATGTGTCAAGGAATGATAAACTACTGAAGGGGAAAAAGTTTAATAAATGTGCTTGGAGAGAAGAGTCACAGCTGTTAACCCGACATTCCTTTAAAACAGATATGACTTTCTGCCACGGAAGACGAGACTTTTCTTCACCGATTTGTTTTGGTCACAGCTGGAGAGTATACCAAATGAATCATACTACTATTGTGGAAATTTAAACCCTTCTCCTCCCACTCTTGTGTCTTACCTCCTCCCTTTCACACACACACACACAAAAGCAGTAGTCCTCAGTTTTTTGGTAGACAAAGTACAGAATTTTTTTCCCTTGATAGTTTCTGTGTAAGTAGAGGAAATTCCTGTGACAAAGAAGATAAGTACTCCAGAATATATGTTTTCTGAGAAGTTTGACAAGCAGCCTAATTTGCAAAGACATGACATTAATTTCCATCCTGAGAATCTTTGCTTTAAAGGAGGTACAGAAGCACATGTGCTGTCTGCATAATGTGCTTTAAAGCTTTCCAGGGCAGCCAAAGAATAATTAATATAAAAAAGTACACAGCAGGAAAAAAAACCCAATGCAACCAATTTGCAAAAAAAGGCATGGCATTCCAACTTATTAATAGCTCTCAAAGAAGATTGGAAAGCTCTCTTCTTTCAAAGATTTAATACTGAGAGGAGAGAAAAAAATGAAATACTGATTGGTCTTTTAAGAAAGCCAAATTTATTTCCCTATGAGATGGAAAATACAATGTAGATAATCGTGTGTGATTTTGCTTCCAGTAATTTTGGATTAATTAGCAAATATTACAGACTATTCTAAAGTTATGTAATGAGCATAATGACAGATTCTGTTTAGGTTTACCATAGAACTTACATAATTTTTACTTTATATTTTGTTGACCATTCACTTTTAATGTATAATATCTTCATTACTTTTTTTGCTTTAATTACAGTTATGTCACTTCCAGTTTAAATGCATTTGCTTGTTCTTATGTATGCGTTGTGTAAAAATTAAGCTTTACTCTGTTCCGTGTTGATACTGAAGATGGAGTATGTACCTAACTTGGGAGAATGATTTACTGTATTTTAGTGATCTCAGAAGTGATGGTCTAAGGATACAAATTAGGCTGCTTTGTTAGTGATATTTATCCAGTAAGCCTCTAAGATGATGACCATAAAACGAAATAGCAACGTGTAGAGTTCTAGTGCACTTAATCTCACACATTAACACATCCACCTTCATAAAACCAGCAACCATCTAAAATATATGCTTCCATAAAAGCCTTAATTACTTTATACACAGCTGCACTTTCATCTCAATCTTAAAAGGAATTCACAAAATAAGGGCAACACAAGGAAAATATTGTTTGAGAGGCTCAGCACTGCAATAAAAAGAAAAAAAACCAACATATAGAATTAATACAATATGAAGTGATAACTCATACAGTTATTTTATACAACTCTCTTGAAAATTCTATGAGAATTCATTAAATATATTTAAAGAAGGTTTGTATAGCGGATAAACCCCTTTTCCCTGCAGCCCAATGAGACTCATCTGGGCTAGGCTTCTGGGAGACCATACAACAAATGGAACCACATTGCACCAGAACAATGGATAAAAGACTTACCTGCAGATCTTCAGAACAATTTCAATAGGTGCCTTCCACAGCTGAACCACCAAAATATAGGAATTCTATATATGCATTTAGTAGAATGTGATATATTCCATTTCATCCATTGTATGTCTTTCTGTAAACAGTGTGGGTTAAATTGAACAAACACTGCTCATCAGCATTGAATGTGTCAATGAAGGATGGAGACACCTATTTAATAGTAGTGTATTTTTCGCAAAATAACTGCCCTTTGTGCCTTAGTCTTTTTCTTCTGTGGAGATCAAAAAGAAAACCTTCAGAAACAAACTTGGGAGCAAACATTCATACAGGGGACTAACAATCCCTAACTAAATTTAATAAAAATACTGTATTTTGACATTTTTCTCTCTCTATGTGTGATTTAAAATTTCACTGCATATTTTCACTACTAGCACTCACTTTTACTCTATCCATTGCTAAAGTTTGCTGGACCCTTAGAACAGAGCATTGTTTTTTCTCTAGTTTTTTATGTTGATTAGTACAATTCAGTTAAATTTAGAGGAAACATTCTTAGCTTGATGTGTGCTATTTCTGTTTGATTTCTCAAAAGAACTTAAAGTTAATCTGTTTTGGTTTCTCCTCCAACTCACTGTTTTGTTGGTAGATACAATGACAGAAATTACTTCATATATAAATACCTGTTGGCATTACTGTGACTGAACATTCTTGTGGCTCTAAGTGGCTAGATGAAGACTGATAAGACTTTCCCATGTTTCTTGTGCCAAACCTAAATAAACTACCACACATATTGACTATTCATGTAATGAAATTCTGTAATCGACAGTCTTTTCAGTCTGTTTATATTTAATAACACTATTGGAATACTCAGCCCGAGCACTATTCCACAGTCTGGAGCCAACAGGTAGCAGCCAGACAAATATTTCTAATACACAGTTAGTATGCAGTATAAAGATCACATTGTAAGTCTTCATAGGAATTAAGAGAGCTCATTAACTTGCAGGGATTCTCAGCACCTGTATTTTAAATCTTTTCCATCTTTTGTAACTTGAAGGAGAAATATATTTAGCATTTAGGTTTCAATTCAAGAAAGCAGATTGTTAATTTCATCCCAGCCTCCAAGTGGTAGTATTTAGTGGTCATTAACATTGCAGATCAACAGTTTCTTCCATTCCTTTCTGCGGGTTACCTTTGCTTTTAAAAATCTTGAATATTTCCATGTACCATATATTTTTAAAATAAAAATTCACATGAACACAGGTAAGTGGATGGTTCTAAAATGCATTTTCTCCCAGTCTTCCATGAACATATATTTTTGGCCTGTACTAAGCAATGATTGACACGACTTCAGTGTACCCTTTCAGATATCTCATGGCACAGAGTTGATTAGTTTACTCTTCTATACTATTTTCCGCATCCTGTAGACCCTATAATACAGATGGTTACAAAACAATCATCTGTTGTGTTTTAAACAAACACAAAGGATTTTCATTCAGGTGTTTCATTGAAGAAAACATATTCCTGTCTAAGCAGAACTAGAATTTTACTTTCATTTTTTGTGAAGTTTTTATTTTAACTCTCCTCCACAATGATAAAAAATTATATAATCTGAAATGAGTTGATAGTTGGGAAGAATAAATAATATCCCACAGAAATTAAATCAATATTTAAAAATATAGGGAAGTTGCCTCAAACAGTTCTGGCTTGACTTTTTACTGAATCTAATGAACCCGAGATAAGTTAAACAGCTTCCCAGCAAAGATACTGCAGAAAGAAAATCGTTTGAAAAATACTGAGGCAAATTCTTCCTATTAATTTTTCATCTGGAGTGGATTTGTTTTCATTAGGAAAGCAAAAAAAATTATAAGTTGAGGCTGTTAGGATATGTTTAGAATTAGCCCCATGCAATGAAGTCTTTACTGCTTGCAGAAATCATCAGTCTTTGCAACAGGACAGTATCTGAATATCTTAGGTTTTAAGACATATTTTTTGTATACTGTAGCAAAAGTGAAGAAGGCGATCCTTGAAGTTTTCTGCCTGTGGTTCCAGAGAATCCAAAGGTATCTTTTCCATCAGGTAGGTAGAAACCAAATCTTTCTTTCTTGTGTAGACAACTCAGAGACAAATCAGAGGATTTGTCCTAATTTGTCCTCCTAATCAGAGGAGACAAGTAACATGGGCTGGCCATCAGCATGCGCTCTGAGTGGGAGCAGGGAATGTCAAATGGGGATTTAGGTTGCAGATGCACCTTCATCAGTAGTGGAGTTTAAGCTATTGCTACCTCCCTCTTTGCAGGTTGTTCTCACCATCTCACCACCTCATACACAGTATTTGCACAGCAGTTTGTGAATAGCGTCAGGACCACTGCAAGTTACACACAGACATGCATACATACTGGACAAGTCTGGAGTCAGCAACTGTGTGAACTAGCACCACTGCTGAAGAGTCTTGACCAATGACTTTTTGTTTAGCTAGAGAAATGTAATAGAAAGGTTTAGGTTGGTAATAATGGGAGTTTCTGGGTGTGGAAGCACCAGGGCAACAAATGCAGCAGAGGAGATGTAAGCGTGGAACGTGCTGATGACACCTAGGTTAGGAGATCATCAAGATCTCATGAAGTCTATGTGCATCTTCCCGGGGTGCCCAGATTGGGAGTCAAAGGACAATCAGTAAATCCTGGTGATTCATAGAGGTGGGACAGGATGAAGTTTACATTTTATGGTGCTACTATGTTGCTTTCACATTCAGCGAAAGAAATGTGATTTTGACGCACATCTCTAAAATGGAAGGAGCAGAGAACACTGGGTAATTGACACTTAGTTCTGTATTTGTATAATTTTTAATTGTTTGATTAATGTGGCTCAGTAGTGAGCATGGGATGTAAGAAAGGGGTGAAACATTATTTAAATGATAGAATGACCACTTGTCTCATTTGAAAACTTATTTGTTATGCTCAGTATAACATGATATACATCATATCTTAGAGAAGAGAAGGACATATGCTGGTAGTAAAACTGGATTGTAATGTCTTTTGAGTATCAGCCTGAAAATAAATGCTACGTACAGGCACACACATACACAGGGTTGTTGGATAAAAAACTTACAAGCATCAAATAAGCAGGTGTGACTGATGCTGCAGAAGGATACCACTTAAATTATTTGCGTGAACAGATTTGAAGCACACTGAGTACATCCAGATGGGGAAACCTTAAAAGCATTTCATTGGATCCAGACTACATCTCAACTGAATGAGACTTGAGAGCATTCTTTTGCATACTCTGGATTCCTTTGCAATGCAAGATCTGTGTAGTCAGGCAGGAGGAAGCTAGCTATGTTTCTGTCCCACTTGTGGTCTGGATGACTAGTGAACCAGAACTGTAGAATGGCTTACAGAGTGCATCTGCTGTGTATTTAAACACTGGAAACAGATTTGCGATGGCCATACACAATGCCTTTCTAGTCTTCTCAAGTGGTTTGCCTAGGAAGAGCTCCTACTCTTACAAATCTGGGAGTGGACAGAGTTTATGCTTCAGGGATCTTTAACGAAAAAATAACCTCTTCAGAGATGTGGTTGTCACTACATTCTTTCATACATTGATGTTCAGTATTGCTAATTTTTTCTGTGAAATGCCTGGCAGCCTGAGGGCAGGGCTGAAAGAGCCTACAGTTGCCTCTTGTCTGCCTTCTCATGTTCCACGTACAGAGCCAGTTTCACAAATCAGTATTAGTTATTAGGAGTGATAACTTACTGTGTCTCTAACAGATCTTAGGTGGAGACCTGTGGGTCTCTGTCTTTTCCTCTCTCTTTTCAACAGCAAAACAAGCAAAGGACATAATCTTTACAGTTAGGTGTTATTGGATGTTTAATATTTTGGTTTTCAAATGACCAAATTGACAGTTTAGATACAGTACAGTTTAGAGGTTTTTACTATAGATCAAATCAGATAAAACTTCGTTGTTTTTCTTTTTAAAGTCTTTCCTGACTAAATTTTCTGTCTACTTTACCTTGACTTTGATATTTGCGGTATAAGATATGCTCTTGTTTCACATGGTGGTGTGACTTTTTTTGAGCTTTCTATCAACAATAATCAAGGACCTGATTGAATCCGTAATTGTTTGTATTGCTGATTAAATATGACCAGTTTAAAAAAAAAAGAGAGGGGGTAGAAACAATGCAGCTAATGGTCTGTATGCGTAAGGAAAATATTGTTGATAGATACAAAATGACTACGGCTCTGCTGTTTTATTCTACACCCACTCCACCCTCTGTTTGCTGTTTCTTATAAATTAGATGGTGTTATGAGGAAATAAGGCCAAGTGCTAATAAACAGAAGCTATCTCGAAAAATTGTATACTTTTCTGTATAAAAAAAAGCAAGTTGAAAAGCACAATCAAAGAAGCATCTTTGGAAGCATAGTAATTATCAGATCCATTTCCATTAATAAAAGGATATTTACATGGATTTTTCTATCTTGATAATCAGGACTACACTTAAAGTGATTCAGAAGGTGAAGTAAAAGAAGAGCTATTCTGTGTGAAGTGTTATTACAGTAGGAAGATTAATATAAAAACAAGAGCCATCCAATCTAAAGTGTGTAGGACATGCATGACAAGTTTAAACAGAGAATTTACAGACAGTGATCAAGAGCAAAAAATGGGTGCCACAGTCTTCCAGTGGACCCATCACCAAATTTGAAAACTCTTATAAAGAAAAGACCCTGAAAGTTTGCACCCTTCACCTTTTTGCTTATACAACCAGAATATGCAGGAATTAAAATATGTAATGTAGCTAACATTGTTAAACTAAGATCACACTACTAAATAGTTATGTGTTACAGAAAGCAGGATTGTGATGTTGAAAGAAAAATAGTTTGGAATCACTTAATATTACAAAATAGATATGATTATGTTAGAAGAAGGAGAAAGGCAGGAAACTGATGGTGGAGGCTTGGGATGAACTCTAAAGAAAATGGTGGAAGTTTTTACATTCCATTTCAAGAGTACCTACAGATATCTTCAGTCTTCCTTTGAGTCACGAATGGATTGACACATATGATAAATATATTTATGTGATACCAGCCACAGTTTAGAGTGGCAGTAAGAATATAAACTACTATGTATTTCAAACTAAGATACTTATTAATGTGTTTTCCACATGGCTATTAAAATAGAACCTAGAAATGTGAAAGGTAAGAGAGAGCCATAGGAAGAAAAGAACCACCTACTGTGGCAGGAGCATAGATCATGATTTTCCTGGTTTGGCAGATAGCTAACATTTCACCAGAGATATTCTTTTACTTCAGTTTAGTTTCACTAGCTGAGTATTTACATTTCTTCAGACAGTATGACTTGTACAGCATGCTTCACAAATAACAGTGGAGGGATGTGTTCCTGCCTTGTAAACCTGTTGTTGTCTGAGAAATGGAGAGCTTGCCTCAGCATGGTATGTATGAGTTGTGAAACACGAATATACATCTTTCTGTTGCACTTCTACTATGTCAGCCATTTCAACTCAGCTCAATTCTGAAAACACACTCTGGAGTCATTTTATGTGTATATTCTGGTATCACCAGGACTATTCATGGTATTGCACCTGCAGGATTGGGGGCTGTAAATTTATGTGAACCAATACTGTATGGTTGCTCCATGGAATTTTTGTTGACTTTGGACACTTTTTTCCTGAAAACAAGATCAGGCCCTGATTCCCCCCGATCACATTAACTAGTGCCTCTTTCTGCTTTTCTCTAGTATTAGCTAGGTCTCCAATAGGGAGTTCAAGCAATCATTCTGTAAGGGGTAAGTCTTGTCTTCAGTGAAAAGGGTTTTTTCTTGTTTGCATCAAGAGATGTTCTTCCATGACTCATGATGCAGGCATTATTTTTTTAAGGATTTGAAATTAACACCTCAAATGTTTGTTACTTTCAGAGGAAAACAGTGGTTTTGTGGGTCTGGGAAATCTGGGTCAAGAATTAAGGAAGTCCTGTCTGATTAGGAACAGCTGAAATTTTATTGCTGTTTCACATAGACCTTTGTTACAAAGAAAACCTAAGAGAAGCATACACCCCTTGTGTGAAACAAGATAGTACTGAGTTGTCACAGCTGTAATATCGAAAGCCACAGTGTTTTTTTGTTCATCTCAGACAACTTTAACACTATGGAGATCATAAATCTCGTAGACATATTTGGGTGATTTCCAAGAAATAGCAGAACACCAAATATCCCTGATACCACTGTCTTAAAAAGATTCTATGGATAAAAGTCCACCCCAGGCAGAGAGTGTGCAGAGGATTTCCACGGCCGTTAAGCAGTCAAGGAATGAACAGAGACAAAAAGAAAACAACGAAAAGAAGTAATGGATTTCTCAAAACACAGTCTACTACAAGGGCTTTATGACAAAACCACTGTCATACAAGAAAGTTTTTGTTGTTTCCCTTCGCTTTTATATTCTTTTACAGTGCTGTTTTACAGCAACGAGGTGTTCCTGGAGCTTGAGGAAGCAAAGCAGGCAAGTCTGATTTCAGTTTTCCAAGATGCATAAAGTAGCATATATTAATAAAACCACCAAAAAAAAAAAAGACCTGAATTTCTTAATGAACTACTTTAATTGCTTCTTAGGATTACAACATTTAAAGGGAGTTAAGTATGACTACAAAAGCAAGTTGCTTTTATAGTGACTGCAGGTCTTTAAGATATTTAGCAATCATGTTCTCCTTCAGGATATATGACTGTAGCAAAGGAGAGTGAAAATGACCCTTGTTCCTGTTCTGTATCTTGCCAGTCCATTGCATGAACTTTTTTGGCATACAGAGGAGAGCAACAAAAACTGCTCTAGCTTGCCTCTGAGGTCTGTCTCCACCTGTAATCCAGATGATAAGACTCCAAACTGTGGAGAAGGTGGTCAAGTTATGGGAGTCATGATTAAAAACCATCTCTAAGAGACCACTTTTAGTGTACTTGCAGCTCTTTATTCTTACAACTGAATCCTAAACTTCATGAATGGCATATGGTTTGCTCCACATGGAATTTTTTGTACAAGTCTGAGGGTCTCATCTGATGCCATCCCTCAGGACTCACAGGAAATATATGAATGGACTCAGTGTGGCTGTTCACTGCATTTCAGTTAAGGAAATTCTACTGAAGCACGTGTCAGTCTAATTTACATCTGTAATGAATAAGCTCCAGGAATATCTGAACGAGTCATTGAATTAATATCACATGTTGCCATTTACAACCAGCAATCCATTTTGAAAATCCCAGGCAAAAATAGTTTTCCTTTGAATGTTCTGCAACCAAGTGCGTCAGGTGATTTGTGAATGGATTGCCTTCTATGGAGATAATTATTTGTGCTTGTTTGACACCTGAGGTATACAGCATAGTGTCTCATCCCTGATTTAAATCTTGGCCTTGGACAAGGTAATCGTGCTTATACGTACAAATTGGGGAACAAGAGGCTGGAGAGGAGCCCTGGCAAAAGACAGCTGGGGGTTTGGATTGATGGCAAGTTGCATATGAGTCAACAGTGTGCCCTGGCAGCCAAAATGACCAGTCGTGTCTTGGGGTGCATCAAGCACAGGATAGCTAGCCAGTTGAAACAGGTGATTTTGCCACTTTACACTGCATTGATACAGCCCCACCTTGGGTACTGTGTACAGTTTTGGGCACCTCAATACAAGAAGGACATGAAACTATTAGAGTGTGTCCAGAGGAGGGCAACCAAGATGGTGAAACGTCTCGAGGGCAAGACTTATGAGGAGCAGCTGCAGTTACTTGGTTTGCTCAGCTTGGAGCAGAGAAGGCTGAGAAGTGACCTCATCACAGTCTACAGCTTCCTCAATGGGAGCAGTGGAGGGGAAGGTGCTGATCTTCCCTCTCTGTTGTCCAGCAATAGGACACAAGGAAATGGAATGAAGCTGTATCAGGGGAAGTTCAGACTGGACGTTAAGAAAAGGTTCTTCACTGAGAATGTGCTGGGTCACTGGAACAGGATCCACAGGGAAGTGGTCACAGCACCAAGCCTGTCAGACTTCAAGGAGCTTCTGGACAATGCCCTTAGTTGTATGATTTAGTGTTATGTAGTCCTGTGATGAGCAGGGAGTTGGACTCGAAGACTCTTAGCGGTCCCTTCCAACTCGAGATATTCTATGATTCTATGATTCTGTGATCTCATGGCTGTCAGACTGAGATGCAGATCTGTAGACTTTGGTTCAATTTTTTTTCTTTCCTGCACAATCCTTTGAACACTTGTGAAGTTGAATAAACTAAAAAAACCAAAATACTTCATTGCTCTCTTAAAAAAAAAAAAGAGAAAAGGGAAAGTGTTTATGTAGCACTAACTTCATATTTGATTGTTAAATCTCATCTTCCATCAAAGGAGGTCTTGTTACAGTCCAGAAAACAGCCTTGGTAGACATTATATGATCATGCTATCCCATTTTTTCCCCTCCTTTTCTGATCCCAAGGCTCATTTTACTGGTGCTCAGCATTCTTTCATCATGAATAAGCATTTGCAAGTTGAATTCTACTACCTTGTGCTGATTCTTAGTAACTAAGAGCTTTTTATAAAAGTTGGGATGACAGAAAATCAGAGGTTTCCTGACAATGTTCTTGTCTAGATAACAGGACCTCTAAATGCCACAGGGTTGCTGATTTTCCTACATGCTAGCATGTCTGTCCCATGGCTAAGTTAGTTGTGGTGTGACTTTGTTCTTTTGGAAAAAGTTCATCTGATCTAGGACAGCAATAATTTTTTGATATTCTCTATTCAGGTTCAAGTAATCAGTAACACAATTTGGTAAGTAAGTCCTCTTTGAAGGGAGAAGATGGTTACACAGGACATCTGTAGCTAGGAAAGAAGTAACAAAAGCTTTGCCCTACACTATGACAATAGAAGCCTTCGTAGACTGGCAAAAAATCTGTGTGAGAAGGGAAAATTTGAAAAAAAAACCCTGCCCAAACAATAAATAATTATTATGAATTATAATGGTCTATTATTAGTGATCTCAATGGGGAGCTAAAAACTAGATCTACCTGTGAAATAAAATGTATGTTTAGCAAACAATTCTAAAAATGAATATGTTAGAGACCATTGAAATAGTCTTAAAAGTAGTGAAAACAACAAAGTACTAAATTAACAAACTTCTTCCTATTGGTTATCTCATCTCCAAATATTTGTATTTCAAATTTATTCAAATTTATGGATTGTAGTGTCAACTTCACATGTTCTATATTCTTCCCCCCCCCCCCCCAGTCCCCTTTTTAAATGAATTAACTAAAAAAGTATCCCCTTTTAACAGTAATCTGTTGGGGGTTGTTTTTGCTAAGACATCTTCCCAGTACCATAGATCAGGGGAATTCACCAGCTGGGAGAAAATTCATGGAAATTAAGGGATGTAAGGTCTGGAAAACAGGATATTTAGGAAGGTGGGTTTATTTAGTTTAAAGGTGTGAAGATGAGACAGGACACTTAACAATCTTCCAACATGCAGAAGGCTGCTGCAGTGAGTAATAGAATAGTCTAATCTCTATGACCCCTGTGGAAAAAACAAGATATATTTAACTCAGATTGCAGCAGATGAGGTATCATTTGGGGACTAGCAAAAACTTAAATGTAGGTAAGCACAGGAATGATTAAGAATGTGGTACAATCACATAAACACTGAAGAAGTTTACAAAAGAAAAATGCATCTGCAAGAACAAGCTAGGTACAGTGACAAGATTTCTCCCAGACAAATTTTCTACAGTTCAATGAAAAAGATTTGGAAAAACAGGGCAAAACTTTACTGTTGTAACACTAAAGAAAAGTGATGCACGTGATTTAAACTGTCTCACAAAATGTTACCGCAAGATATTTTGGACCATTCTGAAACAGCATGAACGAAGTGGTAAAGGGCAGGCTGGTTTCCATCCTAGGTGATTTTCAAGCAGATTTCCACCGTCAGATTTGTCACTGAAGAGAAATTTCGTGAGCCTCCCCTGCCCCTATTCCTAGTAATTTTCAGAGGAGGTTTTGTCTAAATATTTGACAGCCTTCACCGTGATTCGTTCAGGAATAGATACCAGTATTATAGCTTGACAACAAGAGTATTGATCATCATGTAGGTTTTCCAGCAAGTTTTATTCAACATACTTGAAATATTCCCATCCTGAACAAATTGTTCAAAACAGACACCAAAATTGAAGTAAAAAGTTGCCTTGCCTCACTGTGCCATGTGGCACTACCATTGACTCAATCAGAAATGGATACATCACAGGTCCTGAATGCCAGAAAAAAATGGATTTTATTCTCGTCTTTTATATGATGTCTAAATGGTAGTTCAATTAACATGCTGGGGAGACAGACAGCTGTTTTAAAAAAGGGAGGATCTAGTGTAAAAATGAAAGTCCTTGTAATTTTTTGCACAAACACTAGTTTAGAGGGGAAAGGAACAGAAGAAAAGAACCTGAATATATCCCTTCCTCTCAGAACATCAGCCAGCAGGGATGGTTGAAGACAATACTGTCGTTAAGTTTGAAGAGAAACAACATTTACCACTTGAAGCTAGATTTGTTCTGCAAAAACATGCAGTGTAAAGACCAAACTATCAATCCCCCATTCAAACACTATTCTAGTCTCAATATACACTCATTAAAGCTTGAAATATATCAGAGACACAAGGAGATGCACATACATATATTCATATATATATATACACACACATGCATGTGTGTGTATATATATATGTATATATGCCCTTAAAATCAAATTACTTAGAAAAAGAATGGCTGTTGAATGGAATGAGTTTATAACAAATAGTAAAGTTTAGCAGAAAGTTAAAATATCTTTTTCTCTAAAGTTATTCATAAAAGAAAATAAAAATTCAGTCCTCTTACGAATGAAATCAGATCATTTTATGTGGAAAACATGCCACAGAGCAGCTACAGCAGCTTAAGAAATGGGGTCAGGTGAAAAATTACTGTATTAAATACAACTTGGAATATTTTTTTCTCTCTTCTAAGTGCAAAAAAGGGAAAAAAACATTTCAGATGATAGTCAGGAATGGCTAAGTTTTGCTTATATGTTAAACAGTGCCTGGCAGCATGGGAAAGAATCAGATTCCTCCACTAAACATCAGTGTCAGCATATTATGGTTCGTTCTGACTATAAACCTTTTCCTTAAAATAGCATTTTTGAGTAAGATCAAATGACCAGCCACAGTTGTACCAATATTTTTTTAGAATGTATCCATAGCAGACATTTCATAACATATAGTTCTTCCAGTTATTCACTTTCTTAGAAACCTACTGAATAAAATATATGACCACTGGGAAAGAAAGAGCAATGAGTCAAGCAGCACTTTGTTCTAATGAAGGTGGATCTCAAATGTGAGGTACCAGAAAACTAAAGCACAAAACTCTGTGTCTTTAAGTATATGCTGGGGTCCATTGCAATTTACTAAAACAGTTCAAGCCCTTCCTGGAGGGAAGATCCCATTGAATAAGCATGGGAAACTCCATCTCCTATTCTCCATCCACCTTCTATTAACTGGTTAGTTGGGCAACTTGGGCGACTCTCTTCTTGGTACATGATGGCATGGTCTCATCATATTGAAAACTTCACTATCTTTCAGCTGAACCACAGCATGTCAGTATACCTAGCCATGATTAATAGGAAACTCCAGCTAGTATGGAGAAGTGTGCCTGCAACAGCATATGAAGAGCAATTGTTTAATGTCTGCACTGTTTTCCTGAAGGATTGATTCCCAACCCAATTCAAAGACCCAGTCTTTTTCTTCTAGTTGCTTCCATTGCCTGGGCACAGGATACTCAAAAGACTTCATGAAACACCACAGTGAAAATCATGGCTGAGACTTTAACTCTTCCGGCTTTGTGGAATATGCTGGCAGTTGGCTTATCACTGTGAAATGAATGTGCAAGTGAACTAGGGATCGTGACAATCCTATAACTTTCCAGGCCGTATTACAAAATCTGTTTGTTTGTTTGTCTGGGTTATTTGTAACTGTTGTTTTGTGTGTGTGTGTGAAAGAGTCCTTGAAAAAATTGATAAAATATAAACTCTCTTCTCTCCTCACCTCTCAAATACAAAGAGAAGCCCAACAAAAAGACATGAATTGACTCTGTCTCTCTCCTTGGGAGGATGGTGGCAGCTGGTTATGTAGCACTAATGGAAGATGCTTTTAAGTAGAGTGCTCAGCTCGACATAAACCCCATAAAACTAAACTAGTTCTGAGAGTCCATTTTTAGGTGGACTAAAACTGTGAAAATACGTTTGTTTCTCCCTGTTTTTCTAGTGAGAAAAATGGAAAAATCAGGCTAGAAGGAGGCCCATCTCTAAGTTTATTAAGTAAGAGACAGGGTAAACTGAATTACCTTCTCTTTGATCCAATGACATCTTTCTCTTTTAAAACCTGTTTAGAATTTTAAATTGTTCCTATTTGTTTCACCAGTCCTACTGCTGCTCTGCCTTTTATGTGGTATATACATGCTCTTAAACAGAATAACTCTACCAGTGCTTTCGTGCTGGCTTTTCTTTAGCTTTAGTTACTGCCATGCCTGTTCTTTTACGAGAAGAGTTTGAGTGTACTCTGTCACTAAATTCAAAGTGATCAAAGCACATCTTGGGATTGTGGAGAAATTGAAAAGACCTAACAAAAGAGTCATCCTCATTAATGAAAGTAAGGCACAAATTTAGCTGGGAAATGCTGAGGACATTTTGTATGAAATATGCTGGAAGTAATAGACATTTCAAATTGTTGTGAGAAATCAAAAGAGGTTTCAGATGCTTTTGAATATCCATCAGAGAAGCACAGAGGACTGCAGCTCACGTACTCTATTTTAAACCTGTCAAAATAATATTCAGATTTTTTTTCTATATACACATACTTACAGTTGCATGATAGCTAAGTCAAATACAAGCTTTTATAAAGGCAGACACCATGAAAACAACACAGGGAAAAAAAAAGATTATATGATATAACACTATTAAAATGCAGAAAGCAGTCAACCAGATTTACTGAGTAAAATCCTGGCCCCATTTCAGACTTGGGAGTTTTGCCAAAAATTTTAATAGGGCCAGGATTTCACTCTTTGCATTCTATGATAGAAGAAAAGGGGAAAGAAGATTAAATGTAAAGAAAAAAGGGAAAGAAAATTCATACTTATATGGATTTCATGTATAATGACAACTGTCAATGTTTGTCAACATGATTTAATATTTTTAATGGAGCTTTAAATTTATGCCTACTTTATAGGTGGGAAAATCAAGGTACACTGAGATTGTTGACTTTCTATGGCAACAGTTTGTTTCAAGTGTAGTGTGAGAGTTTGGAGATTGAAGAAAAATTAATATTGAAATGAAACAGATCAGAAATTCTGATAACTCTTCTTTATTCAAGAACACCATTGCTAAGGAATGCCGGTGCATACATGAATAGAAGTATCCTACTCAGTAATTTTTGTCTTCATGGGTGGATGTTTGTGCTTGAGGACAGTGCTATCAAGTCCTGGAAAGTTATTTATTTAAATAATCTGCCATTATAAAACTTCTTTTCAATGAAAGTAAACTGCCTTTGTCCCTCTGCATGACTCACAAATAGCTCCTAGCTGCAGGATGATGAAAGCATGAGCAGAACACAAGAATTTTCTTCCTTGATCCACTGTCCCTTTAGATTCTTATTTCTACAAGAGTTTGTTTTTTCAATCTGCTATTGTTCTGACAGTAAGCTTCAACATAAAGATTTCAGAGAAAGATTGATTTACTTGTATTCATGATGACTTGATAATCCTTAAAAAAAATTGTTTAGTCTTTGGCAAAGAAGATAATTTAAGTTCCTGGAACAGTTCCAGTTTCCTTCAGTCCTGAGACTTCCTAATGAGCTGGGAAGTATTAGGAAGAAAAGGAGACCACATCCACTGTCTTGTCAAGACAGGAGATTAAAGAGAGGGAAGCCCTGGTATCCATATAAGGCCCATAAAAGAGGAAAAGGAATTGCCAATTCCAGCTTGGCCAACTCCCTGAGCAGTACAATGGGAATACAGGCCCGCCAAGTAGAAACACTAGAATGGGAATCTGTTGGTGCAAGTAACCTGTCTGATTTTTCCATGTTAGAAACTCTTGAGTCAAATACAGCATGCTTTCACCTCGGTAGAGCTATACAGCATTCTTATATCACAGCTTGCCTTTGTTCAGACCTCTTAGCAAGCATTCAGGTGCAGAATTAGTACAGGATGTCACTCAGTCCTTTTGTTTGAAGGTAGTGCTGTAGGTAGAATTTTTCTCCCAGCTTAGTATTCCACCATCAATGTAAGTCTCCTGATTTCCACTCCTGTCTTTGCAGGAGCATGCTGCAGGTGTAGATCCCATCACTGAAATAGGCTTTACGGAGCTTTACAAAGACAATTGCCTTTTACTTACAAGATTGGGAGTAGTTAAATGTAGACTATTTGTAAAATAGCCAGTAAACTGGAGACTTCCATTCTCTGACTCACGTTCACTCTTGAGTGTGTAGTGGAGAGACATCTGAGACCTGCAAACCGCCCCATTTTACCTGGTGTCTATAGCAGCACACCACAGTGTGTAGGGGTGACTTGATCCACATCCCTGCTTGCCTGGTGTCTTGGTTGCTAGGTGATCTAGTGCTGTTAAGCCAATTGTCCCAGCTGGAGGACAATCTAGCTTACAGCAGCCTTCTTGTGTAAGGATGAAGGATGACAGGATCATCAGGCTTAGTGATTCATCATTATTAGACTGTGGTTTTACTCCCTTAAGTACCAGTACAACCTGGAAACAAAAAAAAAGAAAGGAAGACTAGAAGAATCAGCTGTTTCCCAAGTGGTGTACAGCAATGAAGAGCACATATATACAGCAAATTCATGATCTCATACAGAATTCTAGAAGTCATTAGACTAAATTTGACTAATTAGTCAATAGCATGCAAGGAACTGTCCAAGCTCGGAAGATGTTGAAAAGTTTAAATGTTAATGTTTAAGTGTTTCTCTTATCCTTGCTGACATTTATGAGAAGGTCTTGTTAGTAGTAGCCATTTGTTAGGTGGAAAATTATTTGACATGTTCCAACCTTTAGTTATAAGGAAAAGCCTGAAGCGAAGTAAATACTGCTATTAAACAAGCCTGCTCCCTAAATCAGAGAGATTAGTAGTGTCTCGAATAAATAGATAGATTTGTTAATTTTTCATTTAATTCATATATTTTTCTCAGCTCTTTGATTTATAAAGTGCTTCTGACTTTTATAAGATAAGGAACACTGGTGCTTGGAACGTAGCCCAGAGACCACTGTGCACCATCAGAAAAGTATATGCTTTTTGTGAGGTATGAGATTATCGCACAGATAAAGCTCACATTTTGGAAAAGGGTGTTGGAGAACTAAAGGAAAAAAGCTGAAAAGAAATGAGGGAGGCAGACAAAATTGTACCACTATCATATTGTTCTGAGTTGCTGAGCATAGAAACAATCCACATTTATGAAAGAAGAGCAGGAGAATGCTGTAAGGAAAAGCAAGCATGTCATGTCAGCAATCAATGTGCCTCTGTGGAACAGCCTCTTTACACACAGCAGCAGTAAAGGCTGTGTGTCATTACAGCAAAAAGTAGGAAAATTCACAATTGTGAAAGGTAAAACTACAAATGAGTATAATGGCAACAGGCACCCAACAGACTTGAGGAGCATATCTGATTGAAAAAAGAGCTCGTTAGGCAGAGACAAAGTTAATTCCACAGAACAGTTATTTCTCCTCTTCGTACACGTCTTCAATGTGCAAATTAAATTCTTCAAAAGTAGTCATGCAAATATGAGGAAATACAGTGTCACTTTTGCAGAAAGCATGGCAGCAACATTCATCAACATCCAGCGACAAAGGCCTTTGCAGGAATGCTGCAGTCCTGTGAACAAAGAAACCTCAGAGGAGAAGAGTGCAAAGCTATGACAAAAACCTCTTTCATCTTGCAGGTGAAGGTGTCACGAGATCCAGTGGCTGTCAGGTGACACCGGGAAAGTTCATGCAGGAACTGTGGTTTTAACAGGACAAATAATTAAACAATGGAACAAATATGAGAAATCACACGTCACTTAGAGAGATGAAAAACACAGCTCATTACTTAGATGCAGGACTCACAAGGTGAAGCCTGTGGCTTGCTTTATTCAGTGAGTCAGTCTAACTGGTGATTAATTAATTATGATCTTTTAGTGTGTGAGTGAGTGCAGTGTTGCTGTTTGTTACAAAAAAAAAAAAAATAAAACAGGAAGAAAGACATAAGCACAGTGGGGTCTGCATAAAAATGTTTGCTAAATATATTCAAATCAAAGAGCTGAGCTCTTTATGCACGCTGTTGCTCTGGCATGTATCTGGGAGCCTCAGAAAGAGAGCTACAAACTAAGTGGAGGCCACCAGGGGAGCTGAGAGTCCAAAGAGAGTGCATAATTCCTGTAAAATCCCGTGTATTTGGTGGTGGTGGGGAGTTTGTGGCTCCATTCTTTTTGGAGGTTGGTTGATTCATGGGTAACAATACTGAGCAACATGATGCCTCACAACTTGACCACAGTGGAGAAGGCTTTCAGTCACTGTGAGCCAAGGAAGAGGGTTTCATTGACAAAACACTGGACACTCTCATTTGGGAATGGTTCCAGAAGAAATGCATTTGGGTTAGAGGAAGGCTGGAAATCTTGGCTTGAAACTGAACGTTTGAATCAGACAGAACATGGAGAAGTGGGCTTTAAATGGAAACAGGACCATGGTGAAGTTATTACCATGAACCCATAAATCTCAGTTTGGGGTTTTCAAACTATATAGTTCCACTTTGTACTAAATCCCTGTCCCAAACTGACACATCTGTTGAGAAAGATTAACCAGGTAGGGAGATCTGGAAGATTTTTATTTTGAGATGGTGTCCTGGTTCCGGTGGGGATAGGGTTAATTTTTCCTGGTATTCCATGCCATGTGAGCCACGCCCACCCTGAGCTGCCGGGGGAGGGGGCAGGAAGTTGCTGCTTAAAAGCGGGCTGGGGCGTCCGGGGTCCGGTCGGCGAGTGGCGGGGAACAGCGGTTCCGTAATCGTGTTTGTATATTCCCCTATCCGTGTTGTTGTTGTTGTTTGCCTGTTCCCTTTGCTGTTCTGTTAAACTGCCTTTGTCTCAACCCAAGAGTCTTGCCTTTTCTTACGATTCTTCCTGTATTAGGAAGGCGCGAGTGAGCGGCACGTGGTTCTTTGTTGCCGTCTGAGGCTAAACCACGACAGTCCTTTTTGGCACCCAACGTGGGGCTCGAAGGGTTGAGATAACGACAGAATCCAACTAGAATGTGGAAAAAACGGTTTTGGTTTTTTAGGTAAATAGTCACTGGTCATCATGTTGCTTGGTTTGTTCTCATGGCTGTGTTACATAAATTCCTATATGGCTTATGTACTCCCTGCGATGCTGTTTACCATGTCTGGAAGAGGGATGAGGATTATCATTCTGCTGTCCTGTGCAATATCTGTTTATGATATGATAACATCACTGTTCAGACGGCTATTTTGGGGTGTTTATGTGGTTTTGCTGTCCTGTCCGTACATTGGACACCGTCTCTCAGAATTTGTTAATAATTTCCCCAGCCCTTTTGCCTCCCTTTTCTCCTTCGGGTCAGGTATGACAGCTTTTGAGAATTTTGAATATCCTTGGGATACTCAAACCAGCGTGTTCCTAGTGCTATGTCTCCTGAATACGTTCCAGGTCTTGTTTAGGGTTAAGCGACTATTTAAGACTACCACCCGGAGATCTGCTCCGAGGCTGGATAGTCAGGGGTGGCACGGCATGTGGGAGAGCATGGGCAGGTACCTAGAGAACTTCTCACCTCCAATGGTCTGGGACTTCACCCCTAAACAATTACAGGACCCTGATAAAGTGGTAGAATATTTGAAGGGAAAATGCTGTGGCTATTCTAGAGAGGCACAACTCACCGCGCTGTGCTGGGCCCTGGCCAGTATCTACCAGGCACTGCTCAGAATTATGCAGCACCCTCAAGGGGAAGAGATGGAAACCAGACCTGCAGCCCCTGCGGCTGCTGCAGCCCCTGCGTCGGCCACTGCGGCTGCTGCAGCCCCTGTGGTAGCCACTGCAGTTACTCCAACCCCCATAGCAGCCACTGCCACTGAAACAGGGAATCAACCCGTGCCGGTATCAGTTGCCCCCATACAGAAGAAGAAGTACACAAAGAAATCAGTTCGCTTAGTAAGAGATGATGATGAACCAGGGTCATCACGAGAGCAGGAGGAAGAGGCAGAACCAGAGATAATTACTCGATCCCTATCCTTGAGTGAGCTGCGGGATATGCGAAAAGATTTCAGCCGACTTTCAGGCGAGCACATTGTCACCTGGCTGCTCCGGTGCTGGGATAATGGGGCCAGTAGCCTGGAATTAGAGGGTAGGGAGGCTAGGCAGCTGGGATCCCTGTCTAGGGAAGGCGGCATTGACAAGGCGATTGGGAAAAAGACCCAAGCCCTCAGCCTCTGGAAACGACTCCTGTTAGGCGTGAGGGAGAGGTACCCCTTCAGTGAGGATGTTGTATGTCAGCCAAGCAAGTGGACTACCATGGAAAGAGGTATCCAGTACCTGAGAGAATTAGCCGTCCGGGAGATGATTTATTATGACTTGGACAATGCAGACTTACCCACAGACCCTGTTGAGGTGCGATGCACAAGGCCCATGTGGCGGAAGTTTGTACGGAGCGCACCATCGTCATATGCCAACTCCCTGGCAGTAATGGAATGGAAAGGTGAAGAGGGACCAACGGTGGATGAGGTAGCTGGCCGGCTCCGGCGATATGAAGAAAGTCTCTCTTCCCGCCTTGTCTCAGCTGTGGAGAAACTGTCGCGGAAGGTCCAGCAACTTGAAGAGAATATGTCCTACTCCCCACCTGCACGGGCCAGTATCTCAGCTATTAGAAGCAGGCATTTCCCCACTCAAGAGAGAGAGTACGGAGGGTACACACCACGAGGCACTCTGTGGTTCTACCTGCGGGACCACGGAGAGGACATGAGGAAGTGGGATGGACAACCTACTTCGATCCTGCGGACACGGGTACAGGAGTTGCAAGGAAGGACAACCACAAAAGGGGATCCCTCCAGGAAAAGTGCCGCCCCAGTTTCCAGTGGGCGGTTCCCCAGACAGAGCAGAAGCCCTGATCTTGCTTCTGATCCTCTTGAAGGAACTTCCAAGTCATTTATGCAAGAAGTGAGTAATGGATACTATGACCAGTATTAGGGGGGCCCTGCCTCCGGCCAGGTGGAGGAAAGGGACAACCGGGTTTATTGGACGGTGTGGATTCGATGGCCTGGCACATCAGACCCACAGGAGTATAAGGCTCTAGTGGACACGGGTGCGCAGTGTACTTTAATACCATCAAGCTATAGAGGGGCAGAACCCATTTGTATTTCTGGGGTGACAGGGGGATCCCAAGAGTTGACTGTACTGGAGGCGGAAGTGAGCCTAACTGGGAATGAGTGGCAAAAGCATCCCATTGTGACTGGCCCAGAGGCTCCATGCATCCTTGGTATAGATTACCTCAGGAGAGGGTATTTTAAGGACCCAAAAGGGTACCGCTGGGCCTTTGGCATAGCTGCTTTGGAGACGGAGGAAGTTAAACAGTTATCTGCCTTGCCTGGTCTCTCGGAGGATTCTTCTGTTGTGGGGTTGTTGAGGGTCAAAGAACAACAGGTGCCGATTGCTACCACAACGGTGCATCGGCGGCAGTATCGCAGTAACCGAGACTCTCTGATTCCCATCCATGAGCTGATTCGTCAACTAGAGGTTCAAGGAGTGATCAGCAAGACTCGCTCACCCTTTAACAGTCCCATATGGCCGGTGCGAAAATCTAATGGAGAGTGGAGGCTAACTGTAGACTATCGTGGTCTGAATGAAGGCACGCCACCGCTGAGTGCTGCCGTGCCGGACGTGCTAGAACTCCAGTACGAACTGGAGTCCAAGGCAGCCAAGTGGTATGCCACGACTGGTATAGCGAATGCATTCTTCTCAATCCCTTTGGCAGCAGAGTGCAGGCCACAGTTTGCTTTCACTTGGAGGGACATCCAATACACCTGGAATCGACTGCCCCAGGGGTGGAAACACAGCCCCACCATTTGCCATGGACTGATCCAGACTGCACTGGAACAGGGTGAAGCTCCAGAACATCTGCAGTACATTGATGACATCATTGTGTGGGAAAACACAGCAGAAGAAGTTTTTGAGAAAGGGAGTAAAATAGTCCAAATCCTTCTGAACGCTGGCTTTGCTATAAAGCGAAGTAAGGTCAAGGGACCTGCGCAGGAGATCCAGTTTTTAGGAATAAAATGGCAAGATGGACGCCGTCAGATTCCAATAGATGTGATCAACAAAATAGCAGCTATGTCTCCACCAACTAGTAAAAAGGAAACACAGGCTTTCTTAGGTATTGTGGGTTTTTGGAGAATGCATATCCCAGATTACAGTCAAATTGCAAGCCCTCTGTATCAAGTAACCCGGAAGAAGAATGATTTTAAATGGGGTCCTGAGCAACGACAAGCTTTTGAACAAATCAAACAGGAAATAGTCCATGCAGTGGCCCTGGGGCCAGTCCAGGCAGGACCAGATGTTAAAAATGTGCTCTACACCGCAGCCGGGGAGAACGGCCCTACCTGGAGCCTCTGGCAGAAAGCACCAGGGGAGACTCGAGGTCGACCCCTAGGGTTTTGGAGTCGTGGATACAGAGGATCCGAAGCCCGCTACACTCCAACAGAAAAAGAGATATTGGCAGCATATGAAGGGGTTCGAGCTGCTTCGGAAGTAGTTGGTACAGAAGCACAGCTCCTCTTAGCACCTCGACTGCCGGTGCTGGGTTGGATGTTCAAAGAAAGGGTCCCCACCACACATCATGCAACCAATGCTACATGGAGTAAATGGATTGCACTGATCACGCAGCGAACTCGAATGGGAAACCCCAGTCGCCCAGGAATTCTGGAAGTGATCATGGACTGGCCAGAAGGCAAGGATTTCGGAATGTCACCAGAGGAGGAGGTGACGTGTGCAGAAGAGGCCCCACCATATAATAAACTGCCAGAAAATGAGAAGAAATATGCCCTGTTCACTGATGGGTCCTGCCGTATTGTGGGAAAGCATCGAAAGTGGAAGGCTGCTGTGTGGAGTCCTACACGACGGGTTGCAGAAGCCAGTGAAGGACAGGGTGAATCGAGCCAGTTTGCAGAGGTGAAGGCTATTCAGCTGGCTTTGGACATTGCTGAGCGAGAAAAATGGCCAGTACTTTATCTCTACACTGACTCACGGATGGTGGTAAATGCTCTGTGGGGGTGGTTACAGCAGTGGAAGCAGGGCAACTGGCAGCGCAGAGGCAAACCCATCTGGGCTGCTGACCTATGGCAAGATATTGCTGCCCGGATAGAGAATCTGGTTGTGAAAGTACGCCATGTAGATGCCCACGTACCGAAGAATCGGGCCACGGAGGAACACCAGAACAACCAGCAGGTGGATCGGGCCGCTAGGATTGAAGTGGCTCAGGTGGATCTGGGCTGGCAACATAAGGGTGAACTATTCATAGCTCAGTGGGCCCATGACTCCTCAGGCCATCAAGGGAGAGATGCGACATATAGATGGGCTCGTGACCGAGGGGTGGACTTGACCATGGACACTATTGCACAGGTCATCCATGAATGTGAGACATGCGCTGCGATCAAACAAGCCAAGCGTTTGAAGCCTCTTTGGTATGGAGGGCGATGGCTGAAATACAAATATGGGGAGGCCTGGCAGATTGATTATATCACACTGCCACAAACCCGTCAAGGCAAGCGCTATGTGCTCACAATGGTGGAAGCAACCACTGGATGGCTGGAAACATACCCTGTGCCCCATGCCACTGCCCGGAACACTATCCTGGGCCTTGAAAAGCAAGTCCTGTGGCGACATGGTACCCCAGAGAGAATTGAGTCGGACAACGGGACTCATTTCCGAAACAGCCTTATAGACACCTGGGCCAAAGAGCATGGTATCGAGTGGGTGTATCACATCCCCTATCACGCACCAGCCTCTGGGAAGATAGAACGATACAATGGACTGTTAAAAACTACACTGAGAGCAATGGGTGGTGGGACCTTAAAACACTGGGATACACATTTAGCAAAAGCTACCTGGCTAGTTAACACCAGGGGATCTAACAATCGGGCTGGCCCTGCCCAATCAAAACTTCCACGTACTGTAGAAGGGGATAAAGTCCCCGTAGTGCACATGAAGAATATGCTAGGGAAGACAGTCTGGGTTAGTCCTGCCTCAGGCAAAGGCAAACCCATCCGTGGGATTGCTTTTGCCCAAGGACCTGGGTGCACTTGGTGGGTGACGCGGAAGGATGGGGAAGTCCGATGTGTACCTCATGGGGATCTGATTTTGGGCGAGAATAGCCAATGAATCAGATTGTGTGCTGTTAATTGCTAAGTAACACTGTCACTGTATGTCCTCATTGCTATAATTGCTATCAGTTGTACTACAAGTAAGGCACAGGGATGATGGGATAAGAACTGATCTCAGCAGCTGGCGCCCAGGAGTTTCCTCAAGATCTACATCTTCAGCCTACGGACGGCGTGCATGAGCCACACCAGGTGCACCAGTCACAAGCTCCGAAAAATACAGCATGCAACAGACCAGCACCACCCAGCATCTCACCTGCCCTGAGAGACTGTTCTAACAGATGGAGCCCAAAGCCGTGGATTAAAAGAACTCAACGGACACTTTGGAGGGATGGCCCATAAACTAAGGGCATTATATGTGTGTATATATATATATATACATAACAGGGGAAAGTGGTGGCAATCCATTGGAACCTGCTGGGCATGGCATAGATGGTATGGAATAAGGGGTGGATAATGTCCTGGTTCCGGTGGGGATAGGGTTAATTTTTCCTGGTATTCCATGCCATGTGAGCCACGCCCACCCTGAGCTGCTGGGGGAGGGGGCAGGAAGTTGCTGCTTAAAAGCGGGCTGGGGCGTCCCGGGTCCGGCCGGCGAGCGGCGGGGAGCGAGCGGCGGTTCCGTAATCGTGTTTGTATATTCCCCTATCCGTGTTGTTGTTGTTTGCCTGTTCCCTTTGCTGTTCTGTTAAACTGCCTTTGTCTCAACCCAAGAGTCTTGCCTTTTCTTACGATTCTTCCTGTATTAGGAAGGCGCGAGCGAGCGGCACGTGGTTCTTTGTTGCCGTCTGAGGCTAAACCACGACAGATGGGAATGACTGAGAAGAGGGACGTGAGAGACTTCTGGAGAGGATGTTTTGTTTCATAATTATTTTCCACAGGGAATGGGAAGAGATGAGAGCCCAACTTAACCCCACTTACTCCCTGAGAATTCTTCCCTGATTAGTCATGCTTCCAGGCAAGGAAGGGTCTGCTGCTCTTCCGATGAAACAACTGGAGATCATGACTGTTATCTGAAAAGCAATAGCAGTGTATGCACCTGTGCATATGCACATACATTCCTTCTCATATTTTCTAATTCATGGTTGCAATGTGACTGTAAGGATCAGAAGCAAAAAGAGCTAACTACAGCTGACAACTACTGATACATAAGTAATGTATCAGGATTATAGCAGTTTGTCATACAGTGCAAGGATTAAAGAGAATTTAAAAATTACAGGTGGCAGGTAAAATTTCACACTAAGTTTGCAAATATTAAACCAATCTAACATCTTTAGCTAGTACTGAATCCTGCACCAGCATAGTTAATAAGATTTTTATCAGAACTGTCACTGTCAGCAGTCTGGGACTGTAGACCTACAACACGGACAAATTTGTCGTAACTATCTTTATCAGCAGTAGCTTCAAATACATTGCAGTACAATAGATGGCAAAATTAGATGGCAAAAAATAGATGGCAAAAAACTGATACGCACCTACATTTTCAAGATGAGTAAACATTTACCTTGAAGTTTTCAGAGACAATGCACAGAACGTGATCCATGTCAAAATATGTCAGTGTAAATGGAAAACATAGAAAATGGTACCTGCGCAGGAACTGAAAATGTATGGTGATCCTAAGCGCTGTATTATCCCTTTTGACCAAAGTGGCTGGTCAGATATTCGTCCTCACAAGTTTGTGGGAAAATGATGTCAGAGACTGAAGACATGGTAAGGTATCTTTGATACAAAACAAAGATTACAAAGATTGTCTAAAGTCTCTTTCCCTGAATATGAGAGGAATGAAATACAGGGAGGAGGTTGTTCTTCCAAAGCTTATTCAATTTCCTGGCTGATCTGTTAAGGTTTCTCAAGGTTCTGCTTCCTCTGGATCTGTGACCATTGACCAGTAAAACTCAGTGTCTACACACTTCTAACTCTGAACAGATGTGTACTGGATTTTTGGGGGACAGGAGACTTACTTTGTTTGAGACCTCCTGTAGTTTCAACTTAAACCATAGCTTTACACAAATGCAGAAATGCAAATCACCTGCTGTCTTCTTACTCTGTAGGAAATTGTCATTGTACTTACCTTCATGTTCCAAGTATTCTCGAATTAAAGAAATGGTTTCAGTCTCCACAGGAACTTTTTTCCTCCACTTATTTCTCTTATTTTTCTCACTTTCTGACATTCTGTGTGAGTGGTTTGTATGTCTAAACAGTCCATAAGGAGTCTGACTAACTCACGTAACTAAGGTAAGGTGGAGCATTTAGCAAAGAACAGTGGCATACCAAGGAGCAGTGGCAAGGTTTGGAGGATCAACATGAGATCAAAAGAGTAGACCCTAGACATAGGCAGGAGGATTACTCTAACAATAAACAACCTCTTAAAAAATCACTTCCTGGAATTGTGCTTTGAGAGGTTGTCCAACATTTTGGAAGCTTTACAGCTCATCAAAAGTGTGGTTGTGTCAAGCAGTATTTGTAGCCAAAGGTATATATTGGAGGACTCTATCAATACCAGGTACAAAAGTTTGGCAGAATTCATTTGGCTGACCTAATAGCCAAAGTGTTAAGTACCTTCTAGGGAACAGGGACCTCATCTAAGTTTGAGATCTGGTCTCACCTGTAGAAACTTTTGTTCTAGCTCTCTTTCCCTTGAGGTACTTTGCCTTTGGGGATTTTTTAATTTTTTTTCTTCATTCATTATTTTCTCTGTGTGCTTTTATTTTGACCAAAATGTTTGACCCATACACACAAAACTGGCTAAATCAGCAGGCTGAACCAGGAGGACTGGAACCTAGAGTGATGCGACAGAAAAAAAATTACTGCATAAATTCATGATGCAATACTGGCATTACTTCACTATTTGTATATATTTATAATGAAAACTCTTCACTATGTGACAAAGAGGCTGTAGTTATCTGAACTTAATTTTTTTCCTCTTCTGTCATTTTTGATTTTTCCACTCGTATGTAAATGAATTAATGAAAGAGTGAGAAGAATCCTCATTTAGATTATTAGCCTCATTTTATCAACCTAAGTTAAACAAAACACAATTTGCTGCTCTTTTGAATCAGCTTAATTCATACCATGAGAACTAAATGAGTCTTTATGTTGGCTGCATTAAGGCCCCTTAAATGTCAGAAACATATGTCTCAGTATTCATAAGAAACACAGAAATAAGATCTACAAATAATTCTGAAAGCAGAAATAAAAACTATCTACCTATCCCATAAAAATGAAATTACTTTTGATAAAAACATCAGAAACAAACCTGTAGTCTTTTACGCTTCTATCCTTTAACATTTTTACTCTTTATTGATAAAAAAAGGGCAAACTTGGATTTTTTTTCTGCCAAAAATGAAAATAAGCTTTTAAGTACTTCAAAATAATCTAATACAAAAAACCAGGCATTTTGTTACTTCTTAAAAGAATGGCACCTGTTGAATGGATGCGTTTCTTTTTTTTACCACTGCAGATAAGTATTTCTGACTAAAATTTCTCTCATTGTCAGGACAGGAGGAGGCGCTTATCCTTATGGATTCTTTGTTCTGTAGTGGTGTAGTCATCTCATCTGGGCCTAGGAGTACTAGTAAATTTTTTATGCCGTTTCCAACCACATCTTTCAGAATTTTTTTAGGAATTGTAGTTTTTTAATTTAAATAATAGTTTACCTTCAATAAGCCAGCAGGTCCAAAACTTATTTGGGGTAACAAGATACACAGATGGGCATGTAAATAAGCATAAAGACTAGTTATTTCTCTATTTTCTTTTTTCTATTTCTCTGGCTGTTATTTACCTGTATTTTTTACCTGTGATCACTAGAGACTGCCATATTACTTGCTGGACAGCAAACAAGAGCAGCAAGCAGCTCCTGCCTAGAACTCTTTCCCAATGAAAGCAGAAACATGGGTACAAGCATCGAATCCACCACTCCAGGTGTTTTAATAAAATGCTGGAAAAATATTTCCCATCTCTAAATCTCTCCTTCAGCATCTCCATCTTCCTTTTGGAAGTAAAACAATTAAGGATGCATGAGATTAGGCATTTTGCACACTGTGCGTGCTCCACAGAATGACAACATCTTGACTGAATAGAGAGAACAAGTGACCTGGATCTGACCATTAACATTCCTGTATTCCTTAGAGTATTTTTGCTGTGTGGAACAGGACTTTGGTGGGAATGTCCTGAAACTTGTGTTATGATCCTTGCACTCTTGGATCTGGTACTGATACTTGCTTGAATTTCTGAGAGGGCTTCAGATTTAGATGATCAGAAGTTGAGAGATCTCTCAAGCTACAACTGGAAACTGTTGGTGGCTATTTTTCAAATAGTACAATAAGGAAACTGCCGAGAACTTTCAGTTTCAAGACAAGACTTGGGTATGGGAAAATAAAAATAAATAAATAAACTCATAAATAATACTTTAATGTTTAGAAGTCAGGTCCATCATAATGATGGAAACTCTGAAGCCAATTAGTCCTAATAATTATATATAGTATTTATAATATATATACTTACGTCATGGTTTAGCCTCAGATGGCAACAAAGAACAATGCGGCCGCTACCTCAACCCCTCCATAGCTGTGTCAGAGAATCAAAAGAAAAAGGCAAAATTCATGGGTTGAGACAAAGGCGGTTTAACAGAACAGCAAACAGAACAAGAAAACAACAACAATAACACTGATGGAGGAATGTACAAACACGGTTAGGGAACCACCGCTCACCGACTGGACCCAGGACACCCCAACCTGCTCCAAGCGGCGACTTCCTGTCCCCTCCAGCAGCCAGCTCCCAGGTACAGACTGGGCAGGGCTTGAATGGGTTGGAATGCCTGTGTCCCCTGCCATGTCCTGGGAAAAATTAATGCTATCCCTGCCAGAACCAGGACAACTTATTACACGTTTGCAGTGGAAATCAAGGTGTAGTGTTGGGTAACATCATTCCTATCTGAATAAATAGCGAGAAATGGTAATGTCAATGAGGTATCAATCTCCTATACACCCTAATAATAAAAAGGAAATATAAAGGAAATCTAAAAGCTGAAGGAATATCACATAGCTGGTAGACCATACAAAAACACTTTCAGTGAAAGACCTTGTTTTTAAATGTCCTGGTAATTACAGAGAGTAGTCAAGGTGCTGTTAAAATAAACATGCATAGCGGGAGCTGCTTGTATGCTGTGAATACAAATCATATCTAAAAATAATGGGAATTGATGGAGAAGGAGCTGTAGAAAGAATCACTATGCTGTGTTATACCACCTGGTTTGCTGTTTATAGTCCTTTACAGTGCATGATAACAACCACCAACAAATCAAACACTACAGTTTTGGATGGCCTTGTGGCATGAGCAAGGGCTTCAACACAGCAAACCGATGCTCTTGCAGTTGAAGGTAACTGCAGTCCCAGTTAACCAGGGATCCCCAGGTAACAATTCCAGTGCAAGTGCCTGACAGTATTTTTCTGGTAAAAACTTTTATGTTCAAGGATTTATTATCTTTGAGAGTTAAATTCATGTGGAAATCAGGAAACAGAGGTCTTTTACTTTAGCTGATTTTTAAGTGCAAGGAAGCCAAACATTTAATATGAAATAAATTGTGGCCAAAACAGAAGGCTATTGTTTCCCATGAAGCAGAATAAATAGAGTGTAATTAATATTTGTATGCCCTGAACCTAGGCACAAACACATCATAATAGTGTAAATGACAAAAATATGCAAGCATTTTGTAACACTGTAATAGCATAATTGGTAACAACCTGTAAGCATCTTGTAATGCCATGAAGCATCAATACATAAATAATACTAAACCACAAAGAGACAAAAGCAGACTTGCGGTACAGTTGCACAACCAGGGTGCAGCAATACACCTTAACAACAGCTCAGGTAGAAAATCTGAGAGAATAACACTGCGGATGCAGAACAAGCAGGGAAAAGAGAAAAATCTCAAGAAATAAGCAGGAAAGCTGCCCGGTGGGATCCAGGCCCTGAAATCAGGTGAACAATCCTTGGTAAAGATGAGTTCCCCACGTATTTATTTTTGCACCAGAGGGACCAAGGAGTGTAAGAACACCAACGGTGACAAAATAGGGATGAAAAGCATTGCCCCCTTTTGGTTTCAGCTTCTTTCATCTTCATAGCACTCTCAAGCTTGATCAGCTGGACCTTAATGGCTAATACAATGGAGAGCTATAGCCATCAGTGCTATCAACATGGCTTCAGCTCCTCACCTATAGCTAATTTCAGACAAGATTAGAATTAGCTTTGAATATGCAGTGGTAATGATGGAGAGTAAATAAGAGCTAGCCATTGGCAATGTGTGTTGTTAGTCAATATCACTTTAGTATAGTTTTCTTTTGAAGATTAAAACTGGCCTCATGCCCCCTAACGGTATGAAGGAAATAAAAAGGAAATCCAAAAGCTGAAGGAATATCACATAGCTGTTAGACTGTATAAAAACACTTTTGAAACACTGAGCTTTTAAACACTTTGTTTATAAAAACACTTTCTTTTTAAATATCAAAGCAACACCCTTGCTATATGGTTATGTTGATTTTAATGACTTTGCTTTAAGAAGTCATTAACACCCTTCTGGTGTTTGATATTTCAAGGATACATATTATTACTGAGAAATTAAGAAACATGCTGCTAGTTTTTATGTAGTAACTTAGATTAAGTCGTTAGCTATTCTGATAATTTTAAAGAACAATCCTAGAGTAACTTTAATGGCACCTGATGGTTTCAGTGACTGAAATAAAAATAATGCGGATATATATATATACTGATACTGTCTGAATCTGGTTTACATGGGGTGTTGGCAACAGGGAGGCTGCAGGGGTAGCCTTTGTGAGAAGAGACTGGGAGCTGCTCCCATCTTGGACACAGCTAGCTCCAGCCAGCTCTAAAATGGACCCATGGCTGCCCAAAGCAGAGCCTTACCAACAACACTGGTGGCTGGCACCTCTGTGATAACATATTTAATAAAGAGTAAAAAATGACGCATAGCTGCTGTGAGAGAGAGTGAGAAAAATGTGAGAGAAACAATCATGCAGGCGCCAAGGTCTGTGAAGAAGGAGAGGGAGAAGGTGCTCCAGGCAGCGGATCAGAGAATCCCCTGCAGCACATGGACAAGACCATGGTGGAGAAGGTTTTCCCCTCCAGCTTGTGGAGGACCATGCCGGAGCAGCTATTCACAATGCAGCCCATGGAGGACCTCAAGCCACAGCAAGTGGACATGGCCTGAAGGAAGCTGCAGTCTGTAGAGAGCCCACACTGGGGCGGAGCTCATGCAGGAGCAAATTTTCTGGCAGGACCTGTGACCTCATGGGGGAGCCACAATGGAGCAGTCTGTTCCTGAAGGACTGCACCCTATGGAAAGGATCCATGCTGGAGCAGTTCTTGAAGAACTGCAGCTCACGGGAAGGACTCACCTTGGAGAAATTTGAGAAGGATGATATCCTGTGGGAAAAACCTCACTTTGGAGCATGGGAAGAGCATGAGGAGGAAGGTGTGGCAGAGACAAAGATAAGATGAACAGATCAAAACCCCTATTTCCCATCCCCTACACTGTTTGAGGTGTGTGTGTGGAGGAGTCAGGAATGAAGGAGTGAAGATGAGCCTGGGAAGAAGGGGGAGATGGGGGGAAGGTGATTTCAGTTCTGTTTCTAATTCTTGCTATCCAACTCTTATTTTCAATTGGCAATGAATTAAATTAATTTTCCCCAAGTTGAGATTGTTTTGCCTCTGACAGTAATTGGTGAGTGATCTCTCTATCTTTATCTCAACCCATGGGCTTTTTCGTCTTACTTTCTTCCCCTGTCCTGTTGAGGAGTGGGAGTGAGAGAGTGGTTGGGTGGGAATCTGGCAGTAAGGCAAGGTCAACACACCACATTGTCTCACGCAGACTTGCTCTGTTGTTTTCATTCTCCCTAACACCAGTGGAGCCACAATGCTGCCAGCATGAGAAGCAGCCACCTAGAATGGAGGTCAGGCATATGAGAAATGGAAGTTTTCTTTAAAAACCAGAAGTAGCTGTGAGAAATAAGTTCCGGTCCAAATGAAATAGGCTCAGGCAGAATCCTCTGTGAAGCACGTTTTTATTCACGGTCTTGCAAGAGCGGGTGACCTAGTAAGTAGGCACACCTTCAGTTCTTGAAACACACCTTTCTATTTCCTAATCCCGGCGGAATTTTTCCCTCCCCTGTTTCCCATTGGTTAGGTACTCCAGGGTTCACAGTCTGTCCAAGGCACGTAAAATTCTTCCCGCATGTCCTGCCTCCCTTTACTTCTCTTTATGCTACACCTACAGGGATTATCTGACTAGTTTATTTCTTTCCTTTTTGGTAAAAAAATTGCTTAATGTCATTAGCCCTGGTTAAATGTCTGACTACCCTTCTAGACACTAATCCAGTAGGAATCAGTTTGTCCTTTTGTCTGTGTGATAAGAGATGTTCTACAAGCCTTTGCTGGAGCCTCTTTGTCTTAGTCATTCCCTTATCATGTCACCTCTGATGGAAACAGATTTCTCCTCTGCAAAAGCAATACCTGCCTTTCTTACAACTTCCCCCTTTTTCATAATCTTATTGTCTTTTGCATTTCTAGGGCATGGTTCCATATGAGGCCTCTAGAGCCGACAACATGATGTTACATTCTTCTTCTTCTCGACAGTTTTTATTGTCTTCCAGATGAGGCATTCTCCCAGGTTATGGGGGAGGGTCTACTTCCATTCGTTTCGTTAGGGCAGTTTCAATTAATCGTTGAACTAATCCTTGCACACAGGGAATGATACAGCATCCTACAGCCGCTAACATTCCCGCTACCATTATAAGAGAAGTCAATATTGATACCACCATACATTTCCATTTCCCAAACCAGGAATCCAGCCAACTTGTCAGTGACGTGTCTATTCCAGAGTTCTCAGCTAACTCATCAGCTAGAGTGGTGAGCCCTTGAAGGGCTTTAGTTATAGTACCATCTGGAGCTGCATTGTTGGGGATGAAGGTACAGCACCGATTCCCTAACATTACACACACACCTCCCCTCTCTGCTAAGATCATGTCCAGGGTGATCCTATTTTCCCATGCCATTCGGCTGGTTGCATCCAATTGTTCAGCTATTCCTTTTAGTGCATTCCAGGTATAATGAATAAACGTCTGTTGATTATAGTAAATATAATTTATCCAATCTACATTTTTGTTTATAGTTACCCACCAGAAAAAGACAGATTCGAATCCTGCTCCTATCTGATTCCTTGCTTTGTGCTCATCTGGGACTCCTCTAGGGACTCCAATGGAATCTATATATATCCGTTCACCAAAGGATACACCCACACTTCTTTTTACTCTGTTGCCTGAGCTCAGGGTTCCTGTTCCTTTTTCAAATGCTAGGGTGAATGGTATTGCCAATTGTACCATTCCACATGTACCTTTCCAGTTAGCCGGCAACACAGATCGCAAGGTCTTCCCTCCACAATACCACCAGAGATCCGCCCGAGGCACTCATATCACTGAGTAGTTTCCTTTTATATCCTTGGTCACATTCAGAGTTTCAGCGCATAGGGTAAATCCCCCCACAGGTTTGGTAGCATTCACACTCTGCCGTGAGAGGCAGACTGGATGGTTACCAATTGCTGTGGAAAATGCTGGTGGCACTTTAACATCTCTAGACTCTAAGGCAGGAAACAGTAAGGAAAGTGAATGACAGGTCTCATTCCCCAGGCGGTCCTTTCTTGGTATAATGCTGTCATAGACCACATCCCTACAGAATCTTTCGTCCACCCTAAGGGAAAAGGGACGATCTGTGCTGTGGGCCTTCCTGAGGCACAAGCATAGCAATTGCTTTGGTTCAAACTACTAACAGTATATTTTACCCGTTCTACCCAAGCACTTGGCTCACCGTACCCTGTCTCAATCTCAAATGTTTGTCTAAGATCTTTAATCTCGGTAACCGTTACCAAGGCTGGATCATTCGGTGGTTCCCATTGTTGTATTACTGGGAGTTTAGTAGTCATAGTTGTCCCTTCTGATTAACTGCTATTTTCCAGTATGTCTATTCTAAATCTTCCCCTTGGGTCTCTTCCAGACACATCTGCTCCTATTCCATATATTAGGTTAGCTGTATCATCCCTCTGGGTTATAGTTATCAACAGAGGATTACATTCAAAAAGGCCACACTCTGGGGAAGGTGACCCTTTGTAAAAATGTATTTTCTTTTTTGAGAGGGTAATAGTAAGAAGACTTGATCCACTTGTCATCAACGGTCCACCCTCCAATTTTGGGTGGTCCACCACACTTCACTCCATCGGTCACAAGGTGCAGCCTCGTGATATCCCTCTGCGACCCTCCAAATTTCTGGGCACAGGTACTTGTTTTCACCACTCAACCATCTTTGGGCCTCTAGATTCCCACACTTCAGTACTTGACGGGCATCAAAGCGTACAGTCTGTGGGGTATTTCCTTTAGTGATATTTATGATAAGCCTAACCGGGTAATCTGGGTGTGCACTTCGTATGTGATCTATGCATACACTCCAGCTTCCTAGTGGGAAGCTCAGTACTGCCCCTATGACCAGTATCATCGCAAAATGCTTCTTAAAATTCATGGCATACACAGATTTATGTCTCCCAATTGGATCATCCCGCCTCAACCCACAGCTCATTGTCTCTTTAGGGTTACTCGCAGCGGGCTGTCAGTAGAATGTACAGTCCACTGTTCCACTGGATCTGTTGGTGGGGGTTCAACTGGTCCTTTTAGCCGAGTGTAGTGAGTCCATCCTTTTTCTGCTGTCCTCACTGCGGTTTCAGTAGTGAGGAGTACTTGGAATGGTCCTTCCCACTCCGGTTGGAGCTTACTCTCTGTCCAGGATTTGACTAGTAGCCAGTCCCCTGGTTTATACGGATGGACGACAAATTCTAATGGCGGAGATTGAGCAAGAAGGCCTTTAGTTCTGAGGAAAGAGAGAGAAGACAACAGCCCCAGTATATATTTCTTAAGGAACATGTCCTTGGTTTCAAAGGGCACACCTTTCTGGATCTTCCCATTCAAATGCAAATAGATTTCTGCTCCCTTCATCTAGTGGACAAGCCCAAAAAGCATCTTTTAAATCCACTACACTAAACCATTTATGATGAGGAGGAATTTTACTCATTAGGGTATAGGGATTTGGGACCACCGGATGTCGTGCCTGCACTATTTCATTAATCTTTCTCAAGTCTTGCACTAAGCGATATGAACCATCCGTTTTTTGCACTGGCAGGATCGGAGTGTTAAAAGGGGACATACAGGGTTCTATTAACCCATCTTTGGCTAGTGCTTGTATTACTGGTTGCAGCCCTTGCCTTCCCTCAAGGGGAATTGGGTACTGCTTTTGTCGAATCACATTTGAATGCAGAATGAGTTTTACCCTGAGGGGTTCTATTTTTAACCCTCCTCGGTTCCCTTCACTCACCCGTACCTCGGGACTTATCTTTTGCTCATCCTGTTCTGTTAGCAACTTCATAGATACCATTGTCTGTCCTCTTAAAGTTTCTATCTTTAATTCTAAACCAGTGATAAAATCCCTACCTAGGAGGTTACTCCCAGCTTCTGGTATGTATAACAGAGTTCCCATCACTTTTTCAGTTTCGCTTCCCACAATCATGGGTTCAAAAACAGGGACTGAGAGACCTTCACCCTTTATTCCTGACACAACTATTCGTTGATTAGACAATTTTTCCCCTTGGGGTATAAGATTCAAAGAAGTTCTAGAAGCTCCAGTATCGACTAAGAAGACTGCTTCCTCTTCCTGAGGTCCCACCTTTAAATTTACCAAGGGTTCCCGGTGGGACCTCGAGCTGGGGAACCCCTGACTTCCCTATGCTACATAATCAAAATCCATCAACGACAGCACTCGTTCCTCCCTTCTGAAGTCAGGGCACTCCTGCCTGAAATGGCCTATTTTCTCACAATGATAACACCGTGCCAGTGAACCCCGAGCTGCTGGTAGGAGTGGTCGGGGCAGCCCTCTTCCCCGCTCTCTTCCCCTGTTATTCACCCCTCTTCCTCGCCCCCAAGTTTCTCGCCTTTGAGTTATTACAGGATCAATCCTTTGTCTTACGACTTGATCCACAGTAGATACCATCATTTTTGCTTTCTGCTTCTGTTTTTCCTCCTACCTTTTGACATATACCTACCATATACCTCAACAAATCTTCTAAGGGTCTCTCGCTCCACCTCTCCATTTTTTGTAGTTTCCCTTGTACATCTGGCCAGGCCTTTGTGACAAAGTGAACTTTTAATAGTCCCTGTGCTACTGGGTCATCAGGGTTCATGCCTGAATATTTTCTCATTTGATCCCTCAGCCTTTGTAAGGAGGCAGAGGGTGTCTCATCTTTTCCTTGTTGTATTTCAAAAGCTTTAATAAGATTTTGCGACTTAGGAGCGGCTTCTCTAATGCCCAAAATTATCGTTTCCCTCAGGTCTTTCATATTTGTTCTGTGTTCAGGATTATTGTTATCCCACTGGGGATCCACAGTTGGGAATTTCTGTTCGGCTGGCACTACACCCTGAGCAGGTGGGTTTCGTTTTTCCCATTCCTGCATAGCAGCCCTTCTAATCATTCCTCTTTCTTCTCCCGTGAACAAAATATTTAAAATGGACATGATTTCGGACCAAGAATAAAAACTTGGCCCTAAGAATTGATCTAACTGTTCGGCTACCCCTATGGGATCCGCAATTACAGATTTCACCTCTCTCTTAAACGCCCTCACTTCGCTACTTGTGAGTGGAGCACTAACGTAACCCACTTCTCCTGCTCCTAGGGGAACCTCCCTTAGGGGATCTGCAGTTATCTTGCTCCTGCTTCCGACTGTTCTTTTTCTGAAGGCAAAGGGAGATTTAGGATGTCTTTACGACATTGCTCTATTTCCTTGCTCAATCTGGAGCATGCTTTGGTGGGGGTCACGCTGGGGACTTTCACTTGGGAATCTTCCCGAGGTGGCTCTTCTCTCCTGGGAGATTGGGGCTCCCCCGCTTCTGCAGCTTCACGGGGACCTGGGAGCACTGGCACTGGTGGTGCTTGGGGTGGATTATAAGGGGGTGGTAAACAATCTAAAGGGTCTCAGTTTGTAGATTCGACCTTTGTGCTATCTGATTTATCATTAGGAGTCTTATTTGGAAACATATAAAGTGGATATGGATGACTCCGACTCCCATATCTACTTATTTTAACACAACAAAATGCGTATTCGCATTCTTCTAAGGAGACAGGTTCCTTACTATTTACATATACATTTAGAGTCTGGCACACCCGAACTTCATCAGACCCGAATTTGGGCCAAAACACACTAGGAGGTCTTATAGGCTCCTTTGTCCAGACAAAACAACAACATTGTATCACTTTCTTTTTGTCCTTATCCCTTGTACAAGATGGACTATTCCAATATCTCAACATCCTCCCTAATGGACTGTCTGGGGGAATGTTCCCGGGGTCTTTCCTAGTATCCCCTTTCCCATCCCTAGGCCTAGAATCCTTATTTCCCATTCTGAACAGAGACTTTTCTTACACCCCTTCCTTTCGCTTCGTCCTTCTCCGGCTGCGCCCCTCGCGGGACTGCAGAACCGCGGATCCGGACTCCACACTTGCTTTGTACCGCAGTACGTCTCAGTCACTCACACACAAGTCTCTTAGAATGTCCCGACCACCAACGCAATACAGTCCGATTTTTCTTACCTTGGTCCATGCACGGAGTTGCCTAGTCGTGCTGTCTGTGCCTACTGCACCTATCCCTTTTCCCCCTGTGGTTCACAGAGTCTGCCGTCCAACTGGCTCTCGAGATCTTAGTCGATTCCTCCTGGAATCCCTGCCGACGATCCACGAGACCATTGAAATCAACGGGACGCGTCTTCCCGTCCTTCGGTGACAGGGACTCCCAAGAAGATGACTTCTTATCCCGGACGAGCCCCCAGATTGTGAGAAACAAGTTCCGGTCTGAATGAAAGAGGCTCAGGCAGAATCCTCTGTGAAGCACGTTTTTATTTACGTTCTTGCAAGAGTGGGTGACCTAGCAAGCAGGCACACCTTCAGTTCTTGAAACACACCTTTCTGTTTCCTAATCCCAGCCAAATTTTTCCCTCCCCTGTTTCCCATTGGTTAGGTACTCCAGGGTTCACAGTCTGTCCAAGGCGCCTAAAATTCTTCCCGCATGTCCTGCCTCCCTTTACTTCTCTTTATGCTACACCTACAGGGATTATCTGACTACTTTATTTCCTTCCTTTTTAGTAACAAAAAGATTGCTCAATGTCATTAGCCCTGGTTAAATGTCTGACTACCCTTCTAGACACTAATCCAGGAGGAATCAGTTTGTCCTTTTGTCTGTGTGATAAGAGATGTTCTACAAGCCTTTGCTGGAGCCTCTTTGTCTTAGTCATTCCCTTATCATGTCACCTCTGATGGAAATGGTTTTTCTCCTCTGCAAAAGCAATACCTGCCTTTCTTACATAGCTAACCTACAAATGCACTCATTTGCTGTGAAAATAATAGTTTGCAGCTACAAGTTCATTTTTAAAAACATGCATTACCGTAAAGGCAGTTATTGCAACACACAATTCTAGTAAAAAGATGCTACTGTGTCAGCCTTACCGTACTTAATAGAGGTTAAATCCAACTCCTGAGAGATTCTGCTAATTTACATGGTAGTAAGAACAGCCTTAGTTACAAGATTCAAGATAATAATACTCCTAACTCATTTTTTCTGATGTAAAAAAATCACTTTTTCATAGCCGTGAAGAGATTCTTACAATAATCATATAAGGCTGTCCTGGAACCAGGAAGCTTATAAAAAGCCTTTCACAGTGAGAAAGGGGGTGGAGCATGGGGGTGTGTTTGGTAATTTCTGAGTCATCAGTTGACCAATCCCACAAAAAAAGGAAGAAGAGATGATAAATGTGACTGTGCAGACCTGACTCAAAACTGACCATGATCACAGGCCAGATTTATGTGAAGCCCTACAGATCAGCTGGCTGCCAACTGTCATCTACTATTACACTTTGTCTGGAGGGGACAATAATAATAATAATAATAATAATAATAATAATAATAATAATAATAATAATTTATTATTATTATTATTATTATAATAGCTTACAAAGAGTAGTGAAACTGTAAATAGACTTTGACATACAGCATAAACAAGTGCCTGAAACTCACAGTCATCTGAAGCTTTTCCTCAGTTAGTTACAATAACTTTTCAGTAGCTGTAGCCTCACTCATACTTGGGAAGGCAGCTTTCTGGCCCGCTCAGTCCAAAAAGCAATATACTTTTACACCCACGAAGAGCAACATTTAATTCAAAATCCATGTTTGCTGAAAAAAACCCAACCCTGTAACAAAGTTTGCTACAGTCTTATCTCACCACTTACACTTAAGAAGGTAAGCAGTTCTCTAAATAGCTGTTTAGTTACTAAGCTGTTAGAATTATATTTCACTATTTCATAATCAGTTGCTGACAATAAATTGGAACTTATTTTACCTTCTTACAGTAAGGTATGTGTGGTGGTGCAACCCCAGTGCTTGGTGTGATTTCCCTCCACCTGGGCAATGTAAAAACCCAACATAAAACAGGAATGAATGCGAGGGGCAATGGACCAGAATGCTATGGCAACCCATTAGCACACCTAGTTCCCGCATCCCCTATTGCTTGGAAACACTATCGATAATCAATCACCCCCTGACAGTACCGGGATTGTGGCCCAAAGAGGGAGAGTGGTACCAAAACTTCAAGATTGAGCAAGTTCTGACCTTGCACAACTGGTGGAAAAGCATCAGATACCCCATTATCCAAGATGGGCCAGAGTGGAAAAGTCAATGATGATGAAACTCAATTATCTTGGACCCTATAGGTAGAGACTCTAGTGAGACACTTTGAACTTCTGGATTGCAGTGGGCTGTGACCAGCCCTGAGCTGGGACAACACTCAGGCAGACATCTCGAGGGTTAAAGGGCCAGGGCGAGTTAACCCTCTTGAGTTATCACCCACCAAGGAATGCTGATGCATTGTGAGTATTTATTCCAATTCTAACTATAGGGTAGCCTCTCTTTCATCCATCTTTCTATCCAAGTGTCTCTAATATACACATTAGCTCTTACGAGTGTGGGTGTTCATACTGGATACAAATATTTTCTGTCTGTTTGTCTGTCTGTGTGGAGTCGAAAGGGATACCTGTTGACTCACTGTGAAGGGACCTTGATCCTAGCTGTTAAAAGCTCGGGTGGTGTGTGTGTGCGACCCCTTAAATGGTGTGTGTTTACATATTTTGTGTTAATACATATGCACTGATTTGGGATACCTTATAGTAAGTTAGTGTGAATCTTGTCATTTTCAAATCTGTAATTAAGTCTGTTGAATTATCTGGATTCCAGCGGTAGCTTGCCAGCAGCAAAATACACACTATCTTTTGGACATCTGATCTTCCTGTTTCTGGTTTACCCCGTTCTAACACTGCCCAAGAAAGCTCCTCACTATCCTGGGCTGCCATCTGTTGTCTGAAAAGTTCAGGAACTCCTTTCTGCTGGCAGCAAAGCGAAGTGTGAACTTTCCCCTGGGTTAGAGAAAGGTGTCACTTTAGTTGCAACCAATGTCTGCAAAGTGTAAAGAACTGGGTAAACATTTAAACATTTTCCTTGAAAACGGCACCTTACATTTTGAGAGCTTGTAATCACTGTATCTGTCTTGTCTTAAGGATACTAGTTACAATTTTTATTCATCATTCCTACTGATTGGATGGTGGTGATCGGAAGCGAGCTTTTACTTCTCAAAGGAGAGCTGTTCGGTTGCAATTATGCACTCCATAGAGGAAGGCATAAAGATACAGTCCCCTTAAGTCCTTGTGATCCTCGGTCTGTCAGGTGTATTTTAAATCTGTAGTTTCCCCAGCACAGGGGATTTTTGTTCTATATTTGCACATCTGCCACCGTTGGGTCCTGGTCTATGTCTATGACTTTTATTAGCATAAAAATACCAATATGATACATATGTGTAAAGAAATACTAGCATAAAATACACATATTAAAAACTTATGACAACAATCAAAATTTTTAATTAGTAAACTGGACTTCCCCCCTTGCAACAGATAATAAACATATAACATAGTAAATAACTTCCCATTTACAAATATTGACAATTTTCTGCTAAAATCTATTTAAAAGATATAGAGGTACACCACACACCATTAACTTTGAAGGACAGATTTAAAACAGTAGGGAGCTGGCTTGACAACTGACGGTATAAAGCAGCCTATTTAAATCTGAAAGGGAGACATAGCTTAATACAGAGAAACGACTGAAATGCCTGTCCTCCTCAATTCAAGTGTGAAGAAATAAGAGGCCCTGGAACAGGAGACAACTGCTGTCCATGAAGGAAACAGAAATTTTTCACCTGTTACCAAATTATTGCAACATGGTTCATACCTGGGCCTTTCTATATGTGGCTAAAATTCTGTCTTTGGCCTCTCCAATATCTCTGCATTGTTGGCAGTGGCTCTGCTCTTAGTTGCTCTCACAGGAAACTGTCTTTAACGACCAGTCTTGCTGTGGCTTGGTTCCCTTCCCTTCCCTTCCTTCCTTTCTTCCTTTTCTCCTTTCTTCTCCCCCCCACTTCCGTCCAGTATTGCAAGATATTTAATATTATGATCTTGGGTTTTTTTCTGATGGTCCAGCTCAGCTACCCATCTGTTTTGTTGTATATGAGACCCATTCTTACACTAATCCTACAGCACAGAAATAAAATCCAACAGTCACAGATTTTGTAGGACAGACAGGTTTTTTTTTCCCCCTGCTTTTTAAAGCTCACAGAGATAAAGAAATGAATTTTCAAATACCTGATTAAAAACATCGAGTCATAATGGAAAATATGCTAAAGATGGTGAGGTGAGAATTTAATTAAAATATTGTCCCACAGCTGAAAAGGAGCCAGTTGAGAAACGTGCTCAGATTAAACTCCTGTTCACCATATCTGAAGCTAAACTTCCACCATGCTCTTCCAGCTTGGTCTTTGTACTAGCACATAAGAGCTCAGATGTTCATTTGCACTGGGTTGTTTCTGTGATCTCAGTCACATGAGGAGGCTTTCAGCAGACTGCTCACATTCCTTTAAACTCTTGCATAACAGAAAGCAGTTGCTAAGCATGCTGCTGAACACTTTGCTGCTCTTCTTTCAGCCTTTCCTCATTGCAGAGAATCTCCTCCTGCAGGGAAACTGGAGATGAAGCTTTAAATGAAACATCCAGATACAACAATTAGCATGGAGAGTGAGTTATATTATAACTTGCTATCCAGCCATCTTCTATCCACAAGTCCTAGAGAGCTACTGCTCTGGTAAACTGAGGGTTTTTTTAGCTAGCTTCAAAATTACCACACACCCCTTAACAAACCCAAACTCAAAACACCACACTACAAAATACCCAGAAACGGAACTCCACAAAGTTAACCCTCATGGTCGATTACAAAGTTTGGGGCATGCCATTATCCACAAGAAAATGGAAAATTCAATTCTGGATTTGCAGGGAACAAGTCTTTTTTTATGTGACGCCTCTGCAAGACAAAAAACTTTTACCTCAGGGTGATTAACAGGATGCACAGTGGATTTACCAGGAGTTGAGAAGATTGCAGTCTTTTTCTTTTCCTACTAAGGCTGCCCGGTGGTGCAGGTCACAGGCTATAAAGGGGCCGATAACTGTACAGCCATCTCCCCTTTCCTCAGCCCCACTCAGCCCCACACGGACATCCAGCCTTGCCAGGAAAGAACCCTTCCTAATCCTCAGAAATAGAGGATGACCTCCTTGGAGCTCATTATCTTAGGGTTGTCAAGTTAAAAAAAAAACAGAAAAGAGATATAAAGAGATTGTTCCCATCCCGTAACCCCATAGGAAGGGGCTACAGGATGGGAACAATCCTGACTCCTGTCTTCAGAAAGCACAGGCACAAGTCACGTCAAGTAACTCAAACCCAGCCAAGTCCTCCCTCCTCCTCCTCCTCTGCTGTCTCTGGGGGGAGACATATCACTTACCCAGGTTCACAGACTGAGTGAGGGAAAATTCAAGACGGTAGGCACGTGGTTACTTGTCCCATATGGTGGGGCTCATCGAATGGACTTTAAACTAGATTTGAAGGGAGAAGGGGATGAAACCAGGCTTTTTAGAGGTAAACCTGGGGGTGGTGCACCGATGTCTGGGGGACAGGATGCTAGTGAGATCCTTTGGTCTGCTGACTCAGTGACGGCAGGGGGTGGAAATTCATGCGAGAGTCATTGATGGGTTAGAAACTATGGCTGTGCCTGGGAATGGACAGGTAGGAGTTAAGGCTTCTCCCAGCAAAAAGGTGTCATGACCCGTAGTCCAGTGGAAGTGCTTCTACACTAATGCACACAGCATGGGCAACAAACAGGAGGAGGTGCAAGCCATTGTGCAGCAGGAAAACCATGATGTAGTCGCCATCAGAGAAACATGGTGGGATGACTCACAGAACTGGAGTGCTGCTTTAGATGGCTACAAACCCTTCAGAAGGGACAGGCAAGGAAGGAGAGGAGGTGTTTGTTAGGGAGTGTTATGTACGTCAAGAACTTAATGATGGTGACAACGGGCTTGAGTGTTTATGGGTAAGAATCAGGGGGAGGGACAACAAGGCAGATGTCATGGTGGGAATCTGTTATAGACTGCCCAACCAGGATGTAGGGGCAGATGAAATGTTCTACAAGCAGCTGGGACAAGTCTCAAGATCACTTGCCCTAGTCCTCATGAGAGACTTCAACCTACCAGATATCAGCTGGGAATATAATACAGCTGGGAAAGTCTAGGATGTTCCTGGAGTGTGCTGAGGATAACTTCCTAACACAGTGGGTGAGGGAGCTGACTAGGGAAGGAACCCTGCTGGACCTGCTGTTTGTACACAGAGAAGGCCTTGTGGGGGATGTGGTGGTTGGAGGCCATCTTGGACATAGTGATCATGAAGTGATAGAGTTGAGATTGATTCTTAGAGAAGCAAGGGGGGGGATCATCAGAACTGCCACCATGGACTTCTGGAGCGCAGACGTTGGTCTTTTCAGGAGCTCACTTGACAGAGTCCCTTGGGAAGCAGTCCTGAAGGCTGGATGTTTTTCAAGAAGGAAGTCTTAAAGGCCCAGGAGCAGGCCGTTGCCATGTGCCAAAAAACGAGCCATTGGGAAAAAAGACTGGCCTGGCTGAACAGAGAGATATGGTTACAATTCAGGGAAAAAAGGAGTTTATGCCCTTTGGACGAAGGGGCAGACCACTCATGTAGGGAGAAAATTAGAAGGGCCAAAGCCCAACTAGAACTTAACCTGGCTTTGGATTTAAGAACAATTTAAACAGTTTCTAAAAGGACAACTAAGGAGAATCTCCATCCTTTATTAGATGAAGGCAGGAACACGGTGACAAAGGATTAGGAGAAGGCTGAGGTACTTTATGCAGTCTTCAGTAGTAGAATCTGTTGTTCCCTGAGTACCCAGTCTCCTGAGCTAGTAGATAGGGGCAGGGACAGTTCTAATTTGTGACTATGCCTGCCATCTAAGGTACTAGGCCAGCATATTTTGCCTTTGTTTTCTGTCTAATCTGACTTACAGACACCTCTGAAGGACTCAGAAGGAAACTAGCTCCTTCATGGATCTGCATTACCTCATGTTGGTGGGAACAGCGCTGTCTTAGTTCAGGTTTCTGTGTGTAAACCCACGGCCAAGGAAAGGGTGCTCCTTCAGAAATCACTGGGCTCCCAGGAAGCTTTTCTCTATCACCTGATACCTCTCATTCCAAAATGAAAAAGGCCAAAGCAGGATTTGCAGAAACCTCCAGGTGGGTGGAGTGGCATTTGAGCACTGTCCAGAGTGGTGAAGACACCAGCTACAGTGGAGGTTGGCACCGCTGTCTCTGATTGCACCACCATCTCCCTGCCCCAGCCTGAGTTCTGCTTCTCTCAGATGAAAGACCCGAAGCCACGTCTTTATCTGCTTATCTGTGGAGAAGGAAAACCACCCAAGTTTCAGCTTGTAGTGCCTCCCGTCATTGTAACTGAAGAAGGCTGTGTCTGCCCTCGCTGTAATAAAAGAAAAGCATTTTGGTAATGCTAAGAAAGCCTGACTCTGCATAGCCCAATTAGGATGTTTTAAATGTATGTGTCTAGCAAAGCAGTACAAGAAAAGGGGTTTCACTATCTTCCTACAAAAATAACCTTTTTTTGGTTCCATTGCTAATGTGGGAATTTCATAATAAATTAGAGCTCAAATAGAGCTATGGTGAAAAACATGTGTTCAGTGTTCATGCAACTGTTCCATCCCCCATGTCCACAAAACATAACTAAGAAGTTGAAGAAAAAAACAAGTACAGTATTTGAAAGCAATTTAAAAATGTTACCCAGCACTATCAGTCAGCAAATTGTTCTAACAGTTCCCTGAAGTATTTAGGTAATACTGATTTTGTATCATCTTGGCATGCAGTGTTCAAGGAACAAGAAAAACATTTTGCAGTAAGAATTGTGCCCAAAACACATATTAAAAGGATGCAAGTGGAATCTTCAGTTGTACCCAAAGCTGTACAATCTCATTGGGAAAAAAGTTTACCCTTAGTTAATGGATCTTCTTTCCTTGCCGTTGTCCTCTGACCTGGCTTTGAGCTGGGCTCCGTTTGGGGCTTTTATGCTTTCTGAGGATCCTGTGCAGTTCATGATTTAAAAATAGAAGATTACAAAAATGAATATACATCCCTAGTATCTATTAGTTTAATGTGCTTGCACGTGATTAACAGATGAAAAGATAATACAGAGAGGTTGTCTTTATGATAAAATTTCTCAGAAACACATTCCCATTCAAATTGAGATCTTCTTATGTTTTCCTTTCTCTAGATTGTATTTCACTGACTTTTCTGTTTAGTAAGCAACAAGAAACACTCTGCAAAGTGCAGGCATTTACCATTTCAGTGTCTGGTTCGATGTATCCCAGTCCACATTCACTTGGCTAAATATTACTTATATGGCAAGTGGTAATCCGTGAACTTTTATACCTGAACAGTTGAACTTGTGAGTGAAATTTAAAACCTCTTCTGTAGCTGCACTGAACATCTTGCAATATCACAAGGAAGAGATATCATGGCCAGGGGACTCACAGGACAGATACTGTGCAAGTCTGAATGTGCACAGGTAAGGATTATTTTCGTAAATTGGCTCTGCAAATTGAGCTCCAGCATTGACGAGTGTATAGCTAGTGGCCTAATGATGATGCTTGGAAAAAAAATTGTTTTTAAATTAATATGAAAATTGCAAATGAGAATTAAAAAAATCAAATTAGCAAGGTAGGCTATAGGAAAAGTGGTTTCAAATGATGCAGCAATGTATGAATGGAAAAAACCCAAGAAGAATATACAGGTTTGGAAATGAGACCATTGTACTCTGCTGAGGTTAGGTTAATGAACCATACAGACAGAATCTGTGAAGGGCAGAAGGGTATGATTGTTGTTATTGATGTTGTATTAACTTTAAATAGACTAAGTTTTAAATATATCAATTTTTGGAATATTGAAGTCTATGCACAGAAGCTGTTTACATCCCCTTCTAAAGTCCATCTTTGCCCTGAAAGCTACTGAACTTGCTATTCTGAAATGGCTGTTAGGGAGATATGAATAGATTATTATAAGGATTTATTTGCAGGTCTTAAAATTTAAGTTTTCTTCCTGAGCTCTGGGAGGCAATTTCAACACTTAAATGTGTATTGAGCAAATTAATCATCAAGCAGTTAAGGAAAATGGCACCTTCTTACACAATGCACCAAACCTGTTACATTCATTGTCTAAGACACACCTCCAAGATGAAAACGTCAGGAAGAATCGAAAGACTCAACTAAAAGCATGCAGTCAAAGAACTTAAGTAAAACTAGATTAAACTTCTAATTGGATATCTTCTGGTAGTAAAATGAGCTTTGATCTTGTCTGAGTAGCCAGCTCCTGTACCACTTATTCTTGTTAGTTTTACAGAGTTAATATAGCTAAGAGGAGTTAAGCTGGCTTTGACTGTGGTTCATGTACACGTACAGTTAAATCCATGGATATTTATGGTGACCCTGCAGCTGGTGAAAAATCAGTTTTTCTTTGTTCCACTTACAAACTCTGCACGCATTCTTATTTGGCATTTGTTAGTGGAGGCATCCAGGCAAAAGTATGAAGGCCCGTGCTTTACTTGGCTGTTGTTGGTCTGGCTAAAGGAGGAACAGAAAGGAAACAAGTAAGAGCATTGGACAGGAGGGTAAGCAGCTGAGTTTACCCAAGAAAAGGTGGGAGCAGAAGCTCAAAAAAATGAAGGAAAAACAACTGGCTTTTCATCTCCATATTCAGTGGAAGATGTTCTGTATAAAAGCTGTGGTCAATCCCAATGCTGATATTTAATTCCAGCTATTGTCACTAAGAGAGTAAGTGCTGGCAAATACGGTATTCTGGGGATATTCAGGGAAGAGGAGAAACAGATTGAATGTATCTGCCAAAATAATATTAGAACCAAGACAATTAGGAGGGGAATAATTTAGAGTAAATGAATTTTAAATTTCTTCCATGAACAGCAGCAATCTTTCAGTTGACACTCAGACAATCTATTCTCAAGAGTTATAACAACCCACTTGAATGATCCTTATTAAGCATCACTACATCGTTAACCAGAAATCTCTTCAGCCCTAGCTCAAGAACTGTCTGCATAAGGAATATGTGCTTTAACTCACCAACTCATTTTGCAATCACTATTTCTTCAATATTAATTCTCAATGCACAAGAATATTTTATATCAAATACTTAACTGTAATTCATCTCAAGACACTTCCAACAAGGTCTCAAAACAGTTCATTTAGTCTGCAGTTCAGTTAATACTTTAAGCTGATGTAAACCAGTCTTTCTATCAAAAAAATCAGTCCCACTGTCAGTTACCCATGACTTCTACCCACTCCCTTGTTCCAGTACAGTTGTTTGCCTGGCTGGAAGGTTAACTAGATTAGGAAATTTGTGGAGATCAAAAATAAGTATTTTGCTAATTTCTTTGTGCCAGGTTCATGATTCACTTCACTGCATGGCTACACAAATACATGTGCAAAAGGCATGTGTAGGACTCCTTCAACAAGCATGGGTAGGACTCCTTCTTTTGACGTTGCAAGACATTTTGTATTTAAATTAATCATTAATTCTGTAGCCTTCTAAATGCTTCTCTTTCACCCTTAAGCATTCTGGAATGGGTTTGAACTGCTAAGCACTATGAGCCTTAAGTAGGACCAACTTTTCTGAAGACTTGGTGGCACTAAAAAAAAATCCTATAAATATGTATTGCATCTTAACAACAAAAGTGTTTATGAAAGAAAGATAAATACAAAATATACAGAGTCAACTCTCCTACCTCCAAGCTCCTACCACAGAATGAAAAAAAATGGAGAAAAGTTGTATGCTATAGAAAGAAACCCTGATGATTAATCTTTCAGAAGAGTGGCAGGTTGCCTTGTAATTTGGTAGCCAAGGGCAGACAACAGCTGGCTAAGTTACAGAGCAACATATTACAATGTCTGTGTAGAAACAACCCTCAAATAACACACTGTGGGAAAGCGTTACTACATTTTCCATCTTGTCTTTTGCAGTGGTAAATTCATATTCACAGCAGGAGATCATTTCACCCCATTCAGCAAAGGGTGAACAGGTGCTCAGGTCCTAAGGACAAACCAAAGAAAACAAGATCCAATGCAGCAGAGCAGAGAAAAGGTTCTGGAAGGAGCTTGCTAATGCAAAATTTTTGGTAAAATGTTGCTTAGGAACTTTCAGCTGATTTGTTCCTATTCCTTTCTGGGTGCAGACTATTTCCTCTTAAAGATTGATGACAAATTCTTGTAGGCCACCACAAGACTCTGGATCAAGAGGTTTGTTGTAAATTTATCATCACATTCACATTAATATTCTTGAAATAAAAACTTATATAGTATCCATATGTGATTTATTGCTGAGTTTTTTCAGGTTTTTTTTTAATTGGTGGGAAAAATGAGAAGGGGGACAGCCCGTGTCAGCTTAACTGTGTACTGGATTTACTAATTCTCTGCCTATCATGTTCCTTTTCCTGTCCACAAGTATAGTTTCCATGTGTAAGAGTTCAGGAGAGAAAGTGCATCCAGCTGCCTGTTGCCCAAGAAAGTTCCTTCACATAGCTCTTATTTAACAGCAGCATTTTCAATATCTGAAGTAATGCAGCAAACACATTGCGGGGGTGCATAAATATACAGGATCACACCAGGAAGGTCATTCCATCATAAAGAGAGCATGAGGAGTGCAGAGAAAGCAAGCTGTGGCCATACTAGTTATAGCAATTACATTTTGCTGGGCATGTGCCGACAATGTGTGCTCACAGCCCAGAAAGCCAAACATATCCTGGGCTGCATCAAAGGAAGCATGGCTAGCAGGTTAAGGGAGGTGATTCTGCCCCTCTACTCCACTCTGGTGAGACCTCACCTGGAGTACTGCATCCAACTCTGGAGCCCTCAGCCTAGGAAAGACATGGACCTGTTGAAGCGGGTCCAGAGGAGGGCCACAAAAATGATCAGAGGAATTGAACACCTCTCCTATGAGGACAGGCTGAGAGAGTTGGGGTTGTTCAGCCTGGAGAAGAGAAGGCTCTGGGGAGACCTTATTGTGGCCTTTCAATACTTAAAGGGGACCTAGAGGAAAGATGGGGACAAACTTTTTAGCAGGGCCTGGTGTGATAGGCCAAGGAGTAAGAGGGAAGTTTTAGACTAGATATAAGGAAGACATTTTTTACAATGAGGGCTGGTGAAATGCTGGCACAGATTGCCCAGAGAGGTGGTAGATGCGCCATCCCTGGAAACATACAGGGCCATGTTGGACAGGGCTCTGAGCCACCCAATCTTGTTGAAGATGTCCCTGCGCATTGCAGGGGGGTTAGACTAGACTACCTTTAAAGGTCCCTGTTACATCCCGGTCTGACTATGTTGGGCCCGGGAGAGGTTTGTAATGATTCCAAGTGTGAGATTAAGACACAAACAAGGTCAGATGCCACTCACTGTAGCTTTATTGTTATTCTCCAGCAATAGTCACTGAGACAAGAGATAAGAGTAAAGGCAGAAGTAGAGAGAAGGCAGAAAGGAGAAGCAGTATTATGAATAAGAGTATAGTCACCATCACAGGCCCGACGGTCCTCTGGAATTCAGTGGCATCCCATTGATCCATGGTTCTCAAGTCACAATGGTGGTGAGGGTCCTGATCCCCATTGAGATGGGGTACTGCACTAGTTATAGTCTAGGCCGGTTCGTAGTTCGACCAATCAGCGTGACGGTGGCCTTTGCTCAGCCAGTCACCATTCAACACAGCCTCTGTTTGAACTTTTCCTGCCCTTGTTGCTTGGGTAGCGTTTGGTTCAGCACAGTCATCATGCCCCAGCATGAGCAGGACAAGTCCAGGCCAGTCCCTGGAGTAGATGGGGTCTGTCCACTCTGATAACCAAAGGCCTACATCCTTTTCAGTTGGTGGCAACAATGGATGGTGTCCAATAAGAAAAAGGGTGGTCTGCAGAAAGTTCTAAATAGACTCAAGCAAGCTTTGAGACAGTTGTCATTCCAGTCTCTCACAGTCCCTTCCAACCCAAACTATTCTATGATTCTATGATTTTATGCAGGTATCTCCAGGATTTTCATATCCCAAAAGCATTCTGCAGTCAATGACTAGGAGTAGGAACTCTAGACATGTCTCACACACCACAAAAAGTTCTTGTTCACTTCCGTACGGCAATGATGCAAAGAAGAAACACTGTCTATGAAGTCATTATTCGTGGTATTAGCCCTGCCTGGAAACCTATTTGCTGCTGCTTTCTCAGTAATTTGTAAGCTTCCTCTTCTTTTTGAAAAGCAATAGTGAGCTGAAACAGTTCAGATTTTCTCCCTAAAAATCGCAAGAAATAAAAAAAGAGAGTACTTCTTGTACTACTTATACTTCTTTTTTATTTCATAAGTCATAATACAAAGCTGCTAATGTTTTCAATTTTCTGTAACAAAAACCATACTATCATTTGAAGTGAAAATTAGTTTTCAGAAATCTGATGTTGGAGATCTGTGTTTCTAGTGTGTGGACATGCAGAATGGAGTAATACAAAGTAAGATCAGACATCTACAACACGCTCAGCTTGCAGCCTGTTCTAACCTTTTGAGAATGTAGCAACCATCACTGACTTCTCTTCTTCATAAGGAGGTACATACAGAAGCTGCATAACAGCAAAGAATCAGTTTTCATAGTGTTGAAGCACCTGAAGCAAGACTTAATTGCTGTAGCTGAGCTGGCTGTAAACATTTCCTACAAGAAGGATATTAGAGACCAGGATGAATAACACATCCCCATCCAATGAATTTATGCATTCTTAACAAATTTAGAAGACCATGTTCCGTTGCACAATTGGTATGCTGTGATATGTAAAAGGGAATCTGCCAAAATAGGAAATCTATGTCTTAGGGGCTTTCCAGATGTCTTTCCAAAGTTCTTTCAGTCTACTGTTGCAAGCATACCAGAGTGTCCTGACTCTACATCAGCCAAGGCTGAAAGGATTAACTTCTAAAAGCGTGGCTCCTAGTGGAGTTGAGATCCAGAGAGAAGTCTGTCAAATCAAATCATTTCTACAAGGTAAAAAATATAAGTAAAAAGTATAAAGTAAAAGTATAAAAGTAAAAATATAAGTAAAAAGTAAAAAAATAGTTCAGGAATAAGGAAGATGCTTGAGTGCTGGACAGAATGAAGCCCATTCTTCCACTTGTATCTGCCAGTACTATTTAGCAAAAGTTGTGGCATGATACAGCACTGTGGCACCCCAGCTCAATTCCTCAGTCATTTCATGAGGAACAATTACATTACCTTCCCTCATGATTAAAGCTCCTTGAGACCAATCAGGCCAACTCCTTCCTTCCTCAGGACTTCCAAGAGCTTCTTTCAGCATTTCTCCTTCAACCTCTGTCACAGCAGCTGTAACTACAACTGGTCAGATTTTGCCCAAAAAAAGCCTGTGAGGTTTCCTGTGCTAGGTTTGTGTCTCTCTAGAAAGATTTCTGAGGAAGGTTTCCACTTAGTCTTATGCACCAAAATCCATCTTTCTTCAAGGTTGGTTTCTCACCCCAACACATTCTATCAGAAGACTCTTTCTGAAGAGCTCATCTCTTGAGGCCTCTTGACCAAGTTCCTAGCATTTTTTAATATGCGGCAGGTAATACACAGTAGTAGCATCAGGGCTATAGTCCATCTTGTTTAGTGAACTTCCCTTGAATTACCATGTCTTGGAATAAAGTTGACTGGCACTATATCCACATTACTCAGAAATGGGATAGATTTCCAAACTCTATGCCCTTCCTTTTGCAAGTGTATGCACGTGTATTTCCGTGCAATCAGTCTTTCCTTATTATGTTTCAGTGTCTAAATTTTCCAGAACTCCCTATTTTCTCACAGAGGAAGTACATCTGAAGAGAATCCCTGTTAAACATATAGCCGTGGGCAGAGTCCTTTGGGCCAGCATAAGGTTTCCATGTGGATGATTCTGCTTTTCCTCAGATTTTGAGGATACTCCAGGGTATCTGTGTGCATATATGCATGAGTCTTCTCCTCATACAGTTATACAGTCATATATAATACTTTGTAATACACCGATATTATTATGTCAGAGTGGCAATCTGTCACCTTGAACACCAGCACTAAATCTAATGGCAGCTCTTCCAAATTTTCATTCATTTTTAAAAGCCATCAGCCTTTGACATTCCAAAACTATAGTAATTTTGGACAGGTTTTAAGCAGACAGTATAAGCATTAAAGTGTTTGGTGGCTTTTGAAACTCCAGGTCCAGCAAGACAAAGTCTCTGGTAGTAGGATTCACTGCCTGGTTATGCACTAAAATGAAATCTCCAAGTTGAACTGCCTGTGTAGAAAGTCATTAGTTAACACAGCTTGAGCTACCACAGAGAACCACATAAGAAGAGAAAGAGTTTAATTACTATTAGCCTCCATTTATCTCTACTATGGTATGTCAACATTTTCTCATCAAGACCCACTGTTCTGGTAACCTGTTTTTCCCTTTGTGATGATAAGCGGTGTCAGGTTTGGCCACAGCGCTGACCTATGTTGGTCATTATTCCACAGCAGGAAGCCATCTCAGAATTAGTAGCTTGCTCAAGTCAATTACTTTTACAGTTTTTCACCCTGTCTCACTGGGTAGCCACTTTACCCTCTCTGTTCCCAAAAGAGATTTATTCTACCATGGATTTTCCTTGTTTAATCCCTTTGACAGCTTTTACTTTGACAAGTAAAACATGCTTCCACTACTAGTCCTGGAGGCCGGCTTTCAACTCTCTTCAAGTTCAGATTTGAATCATCTGCAGTCTTCCCAAAAGGGAATAACTCTGCTTTGAAATTACTAATAGTAATAAAATAAACCCCATAATAATAATAATAAAATAAAACCCATTCTGCAAATAATTCGTAGTGGATTGTTTAATAATTTCAAGATATTCAGGATTAATTAATTCCTTTACCGACCAATGTCTTTACTTAGTAATTGAATCACTAATTAAATATTTTACTAAGTAAATTAAGTACTGGGTAATTTATCTGTTCACTAATGTTGTTACCTTCCCAAGCAAGTAATTGAACACACACGTGGCCCATTTAAATTGTTCCCTCCAGCAAATAGTTTATGTAGTAATTGTATTGTAGCGATAATTTTGAAATTATATTCCCAGAAGACCACATATGCAGGTTGTACACTGAGCTTGCAAACTCAAAATTTCTTGTGATACCATAAAAATGTATGAAATTGATCTGAATGTTTTCTACCAAATAAGGAGTTTATTAGCCCATAATTTGAAACTTGTTGCTGAAATTTCTATGTGTGTGATAGTTGTGACTGAATAATGTTATCTGCCCCATTTTTACTGTCCTTTGCTGTTGAGTAAAGCCCTTACAAAGCTGAGTGAATGCTTTGTGAACTGGGATCTTAACCAGCAAAAAATGAAACTTGTCTTAAAGATAGAAATCTAAATGTCACTCCTGTTTCACAGAGAATGAAGGCTATTTACTTGTCACCTCAGCCCAAAGGGTATCGTGACACTGTTGAGAAAGATTGAGTCTAAGCCAGATATTAAAATGTGCCTATTGAACATTTCGTAAATAAGCTTATGCTAAAAGGGAGTCTTAGTTGAGCGCTGGAGTCAGCCTAAGTACATTTAGTGCCTTACAATGGGCCTTGCTTCTCTTGTTCATGGTTCTGGATAAATCTGATAGATCTATACAGTATACAGATTCAGAGGTACGCTACAGTGCATAGAGATATTCCCAGCAGGAGCACTGGCTTTATTTCCAGTTTCCTGAAGTCATTCACCTCTCCAGTGATGTTTACAGGGTCACTTCCATATTTAATATTATCACCTCTTGTATGTGGCACTTTCTGGGATAAAAGGAATATTCTTCCTTTTCACAACATCAGCTCTTCCTTGCCTAGCATAGGTGCTTCTCTATGAGCCTTCAGCCTGCTTGTATTCAACTCTGTTGGGCTCATTTTGCAAAGTCTGAGAACAGAAGAATGGGAGGTCTGGTCTTTTAGCCACAGAGCTTTGCCAAGCTCTGGTCTGCCATGCAGATATCTAGGTGGGAGCAAATACAGATATATTAACACCCTCTGAGACACCTCTTCAGCTGCTACTGAACAGTCATAGATGGACATCAGCCAATAATAGTTCAAGTCCTGTAGGAGTCGTGTTGCCAGAAGCTAGGGAAGCAGAAAAGGTGCAGACACTACAGCAGGATAACTCTGGTTCTCAATACATACATTCTTTCCATAGGTCCTACAACTACCTGAAAGGAGGTAGTGAGGTGGGGGTCAGGCTCTTCTCCCAGGTAAGAAGCGATAGAACAACAGGAAATGGCCTCAAGTTGCAGCAGGGGAAGTATAGATTGGATATTAGGAAAAATTTCTTCATTGTTGTCAAGCATTGGAACAGGCCACCCAGGGAAGTAGCTGAGTCACCATCCCTGGAGGTATTTAAAAGATGTGTAGATGTGGCACTTAGGGACATGGTTTAGTGGTGGACTTGGCAGTATTGGGTTAACAGTTGGACTTGATGATCTTAAAGGTCTTTTCCAACCTAAATGATTCTATGATTCTGTAAGAAGAAGGTCCCTTCCCCAATGTACTCTCTCAGCGGCCTGCAAGTCCTGACACAGCAGTGTTTCTCTATATAGCCTCTATATAAAACATGCACTTTAAACCAAAAGAAAACAAAAAAACCCCACAAACAAACAAACAAAAGAAACACCACAAAACCCATCTCTGAAAGCATAAACAATTAGGGAAGTGTATCTGCAAAGAAGCCGTTTTGTATTTGCCCTGAGGCTTAATAAGACAAATCATGCCCAGTTTTTCAGGACACCTGTCTTTCCTCCTTGCAATCAACCTGAGGGTTAATGTCAGAGAGAATGAAACACGTAGAATACCTCACCCCTTCCTGCTTTATTTTCGTGTAAACGTGCATTTCCTCAATGTGTCTAATAAATCTATAGGTCTAATAAGACAAAGAAACTGAGGATCTAGGTCTGCTGATGACAAGTTGAGATGCTTATTCACCTGCAGGCAGGTGTCCATCCTGGGGTGGAGTGATGATTCTGTTAATTTGTATTTCCCTTTGGGGATTTTAGAGGGGATAAAAGTACAGACATGTACATACACACACACACAAAACTGCAACTGAACACATTTCAAACAAAGAGAAAATGGCTCCATAGGGAATGAGTGCTGGTTTTTCTTCTTGTAATCTGGAAATCCTATTTAGTGAATGGAAGCCCAGCTGTTCGTATCAACAGAATTATTTGCTATTTTTTGCATAAAATAAATAAAGCCACTAGCAAATTAGCAAGACTATCTGAGATCCTGAATGTATAGCATTGCATCCTATTTTCTTTCTTACACCAATGTCCGTGATTTGCATTTTATATTAGCATTATATTTGCAATTACTAATATCAGTAGGTATTATCATTAGGTCAAACCATGCTAGTCACACTGCATCAGAAGGGGTGATAGCCAGGAAAGCAAGATTTATTAATTATATTTTAAGTTCTCCAGGGTTGAAAACTTTGGAAATGTGAAAACTGACTGTCTCTAAAAATTGACCATTCTTACAGACGATGTAAATTTGTACATATCAATACAAATGAGTTGTATTAGTGTATTGGATATCAGGAAGAAATTTTTCTTTATGAGAATGGTGAGGCACTGGAACAGGTTGCCCAGGTAAATTGTGGATGCCCCATTGAAACCAGATGATCTTTAAGATACCTTCCAACTTAAACCAGTCTATGATTCTATGATCTGTATAAATACATGTATCTATTACAGATCTATAATTTAACAATAAAGACAAAACAATTATTCTACTTTAATAATGAAGAAAAAAAAGCGAGTTTAAATTGAAAATATGTAGTCACACCTTAAAAAATATTTCACACCTAAGAGTAGGATATCAGCTTTTTTTTGCTCTGCCTGGTTTAATAATTAACTGGAGGAATAGTGCTTGGCTATATGATCCCTCTCATAGAGTTCACCTGAGGACTCTGAAGAGGTTTTTGACTGAAGTCACCAATTCAGCTGCTGCATCTAAATCTGACAGGGCTAATGAATGAGGACTTTCAGCTACTGGAGCTCATAGTCTGCCATATTAACACACTGAGATGTTGATTTGTCTTAATACATGAACTGAATTGTCTTAACATATGAATGGCTGAACAGCATTGCTGCTCCCGTGGGCAGAAAGGCTCTCCCTTCTGTCCCCCTTTGGACAGAAAGATAGAGTGGACAGCTTGCATGAATGACCAAAGATGGTGATGTGCACCATCTGGATGCTTTCCAAGCATGTGAAAGCACTATGAGGGAGGTAGAAAATTCTTTCAGACTAGCATATGCTCACAGGTCTGTAAAGTCACAGATCTATCCCCACATTTTTCATATACTTCTGTCACTTCAAAGTACAGACACCTCGTGCTCCAATCCCATGCTTTCTGTCATCTATAAGGATCAAAAACTCATTCTTCACCTTTCTTTTTCCCCTATTTTTGCAAAACTCCCTGGAACTTTCTCAATTTCAGGAAGGGAACAAATATCTATTCCATATTTGCCCTTGTTGCTTGGTCATCATCACGAACGAGAACTTTCAAGCAGCAACTGAAGGTCAACCTGGTCCAAAACTTGTTTCTTCCTGACACAGACTATCTACTGATAAGACAGAAACACTTCTTTTGGTTTGTTAGTAGTCCAGTGAAGGTAAGCCTGAGGCAAGGGCTGCTGGAAGTAGAGAGAGGAGCAAAATGGAAAAGAGAAAGGAGAAAAGAGTGTAAACTTTCATATAAGGGAGTCTGAATGTCAGTACTTACATCTAAATGTCAGCACATTCTATCACTGTCTTTAAAAGTTGGTCACTGACTAGCAAGGTAGACACTTATGTATCTGTGCTACTATATTTCCCACTGAAATGTGAACAATAATAAAAGATGGGCCGGAAACGACAAACCACATTAGTTAAACATATATTTAAGATTATTTGCAACGATAAATTATCTTGCTGCCTATACGTGACAGGTCAGGCAGAGAAACAACTAGGATGACAAATTCACAAGTTTTCAATTCCACTCCCACCCCACTTAATCACCTTTAAGACAAAGAGCAAAACAATGAAAAAGTGCAAGGGGTACCTTGCTGCTTGCTCCTTGAATTCCAAACTCCTTCGTTATGGAAATTGTCAGACATTTTCCTTATGTACCTTAAGGCAATTTACGAATGAGGGCTAGAGCAAGAAATTATAGGTATCAAAAAAGATTTCACATAGGAAACTTTTTTGCAATCTTACAAACTAATTGGGTTAGAATCATATAATTGTAGTAGCATTGGTAGGTGCCCTACTTGTAACATGCAGAGCTTTTGTAACTAATGCAAGTACTCATTAGCAGGGTACATTTCAAAATGCTCACAATTACATACCTCAAGATCATTTGGAAGATGCAACTACCTTAGAATATGACTGCCAGCTCTGTTATTGGGTTATATGACGGAAAGAATATTAAACATTTTCTCCAAAGATCATCCTGGATATGTACTTGCATGTTGATGTTGCAAAGGCGTAGATACAAACCCCTTGGGACAGGAGCTGCCCCTACTTCTCTGTGAGTGACATGATATAACTATGTTTTAATCCTATCTGGGTCGTATTTGCTTCAATAATATAAATATTAAATAATAACTATGGCTGTCATTTTAGCTGCTTCAGCAATTGCTTCTCAATATCAGTGTAGTCCATCAACTGATGAACTCCTGAACCCTTTTTTTCTCTCTTAGCTTTAATTTCCTTTTAATTTTGTATTTTCATATTCACTAGTTGTAAATATTTCTGCCTTGGTATAAAATTTTCAGAGGAATTGCGGACAGCTTCTTGACAAAGGATGAGAGAAGGCTGAGGTACTTAATGCCTTCTTTGCCTCAGTCTTCAGTAGTAGAATCGGCTATTCCCTGAGTACCCAATCTCCTGAGCTAGTAGGTAGGGGCAGGCAGCGGAATTAAGCCCCCATAATCCAAAGGGAAATGGTGAGGGACCTGCTCCAGCACCTAGACATATGCAAGTCTATGGGGCCGGATGTGATCCACCCAAGGGTACTGAGGGAGCTGGTGGAAGTGCTCACCAAGCCACTTTCCATCATTTACCAGCAGTTCTGGCAAACCAGGGAGGTCCCAGTTCACTAGCATCTAGAAAATGTGACACCCATCGACAAGAAAGGCCAGAAGGATGATCCAGGGAATTACAGGCCTGTCAGTCTGACCATAGTGCCTGAGAAGGTCATGGAACAGATCATCCTGAGTCCCATTATGCAGCACAGGAAGGACAAACAGCCAATCAGGCCCAGTCAGCATGGGTTCGCAAAGGGCAGGTCCTGCTTGACAAATCTGATCTCCTTCTATGACAAAGTGACTTTCTTGGTGGATGAAGGAAAAGCTGTGGATGCTGTTTACCTGGACTTCAGAAAGGCGTTTGATATGGTTACCCACAGCATTCTCTTGGATAAACTGGCTGCCCATGGCTTGGACAGGAGTGCTCTCCACTGGGTAAAAAAATGGCTGGAGGGCCAGGCCTAGAGAGTGGTGGTGAATGGAGTTAAATCCAGTTGGTGGCCAGTGACGAGTGGTGTTCCCCAGGGCTTGGTACTGGGGCCAGTTCTCTTTAATATCTTTGTCAATGATCTGGACGAGGGGATCAAGTGTACCCTCAGTAAGTTTGCAGACACCACCAAGTTATCTGGGAGTGCCGACCTGCTTGAGGGTAGAAATGTGTTGCAGAGGGATCTGGACAGGCTGGATCAATGGGCCGAGGCCAGTGGTATGCAGTTCAACAAGGCTAAGTGCCGGGTCCTGCACTTGGGCCACAACAAACCCATGCAGCATTACAAGCTTGGGGAAGAGTACCTGGCGAGCTGCCTGGCAGAAAAGGACCTGGGCGTGTTGGTCGACTGCCAGCTGAATATGAGCCAGCAGTGTGCCCAGGTGGACAAGAAGGACAACAGCATCCTGGCCTGTATCAGGAAGATCATAGTGAGTAGGACTAGGGAAGTGATCGTACCTCTGTACTCAGCACTGGTGAGGCCCCACTTCGAGTACTGTGTCCAGTTTTGGGCCCTTCACAACAAAAAAGACATTGAGGTGCTGGAGCATGTCCAGAGAAGGGTAATGAAGCTGGTGAGGGGTCTGGAGAACAAGTCTTATGAGGAGCAGTTGAGGGGAGACCTTGTCATGCTCTACAACTACCTGAAAGGAGGTTGTAGAGAGGTGAGGTCAGTCTCTTCTCCCAAGTAACAGGCAATAGGACAAGGGGACGTAGCCTCAAGTTGCACCAGGTAAGGTTTAGACTGGATATTAGGAAAAATTTTTACACAGAAAAGGTTATTAAGCATTGGAACAGGCTGCCCAGGGAAGTGGTTGAGTCACCATCCCTGTAGGTATTTAAAAGACGGGTAGACATAGTTGTAGTTTAGCCTCAGACGGCAACTAAGAACCACGTGGCCACTCTCTCAACCCCTCCATGGTTGTGGCAGAGAATCGAAAGAAAAAGGCAAATTTGTGGGTTGAGACAAAGGCAGTTCAACAGAACAGCAAAGGGAACAAGAAAACACCAACAATAACACTGATAGAGGAATGTACAAACATGATTACAGTACCACTGCTCACCCACCAGACCTGGGACACTCCAGCCTGCTCCAAGCGGTGACTTCCTGCCCCCTCGCCTAGCCAGGTCCCAACTATAGACTGGGTGTGGCTCACATGGGATGGAATCCCTGTGTACCTGCCAGATCCTGGGGAAATTAACCCTATGCCCACCAGAACCAGGACAGTAGTGCTTACAGATATGGTTTAGTGATAGTTTTTGTCAGTGTTAGGTTGATGGTTGGACTGGATGATCTGAAAGGTCCCTTCCAACCTAGGCAATTCTATGATGATTCTATGATGATTCTAATGCAATGAGCTGGCTCATTTACCAATTCATTTATGCTGCAGCCTGGTTTATTCTTCATATGTACTTTGTGCTAGGAATAGTGTGAATACTGGGAATTCTCTAAACCTGCAACATAGCATTGGACTTTGGTATACATACACATGTCTCAGTGCATACTGTAGTCCACTATCAATTAGTATTTCATAACTATTAGTCCATTTGTCCCCTATTTGGCACCTCATTAGAGTCTACATCATACTGCTGATATTCACAAAGTTGAAGGATGTTTTTCATCCTTCAACTTTTTTCATGTTCTTGTTTAGCATTGCTTCTGAGTTTAAATTTTTGCCATATCCTATATATATGCATTTGAAAATAGGGTGTTTGTAAATATGGTCAAAACTCAATTCCATTTGAGTCAAACATTGTGTAAATTAAGCATAATGAAAATACAAAGATGTGTTTATAACAGACATTATATCATTCTGTCTGTAGTTTGTAGTTCAAAATCCTTCCATTCATTTCAATGCTATTCTACCTCCAGAATACAGAATATAGAATATTCTACCTCCACACAACCCATTTTTGTGCACACGTTGACATCTGTGACAAGGAGAAAAATATTTACTCTCTTGGCCTGGATAAGTGTCAGTTTTCTTCCATCTGTTTTGAATGCATCATAGCTACTTGACATGATAGAATTAGCCCTACTCTTTAAAAGCTGAGTATATTCCTGATGATTTTAACTAATATTCATTTGTGTATGAAGAAGTAACAAAGACCAGCCAAGTTTACATGCTCCACACTCGTTCCAAGCCCTTGCTTTGGAAATTTAGTTTGAAAACAAAGACAGCCAGCAATAAAATCACTCTTGGTCCAAACATTTTGTTGTTGCCCTTGTTGTACTCCTCCAGCTTGACAGCTTGCCCGACAGCTTACGGTCTTCTCTCCTGCTGCTGTACTAAAACTCCATAACATTGGTGTAATTTACTGCTCCTTGAGTTCCAGAGTGCAACAATTATGAGACTGCACTTGACCCCTGACTTCAGAAAGACATATGAAAATACACTGTAGGGTGAAAAACAGAAGAAATCACACAGGGTTAAGAAATGCTACCAAGAAACGGATCATGCAGAACTTAAGTCCCTTCCACCTAGCTGTTTCATCTTGGAGGTTGCAGTGTTCTTAAATTAGGGGGCTATACATATCTAAAAATAACAAACCCCTAAGAAGAAACACCCATCAGTGAGGCACAGGTGGCCAGATACCATTCTCCTCAAAAAAAAGACCTGCCGCTAGAATAGCAGAGGTGCTCACATCAGTGGAAAAACTCTGTTGAGTTTTGATAGAAGAGCAGTAGTCTAATGGGAGACAGAGCTATGCTACAAAGAAAAGCAGAATCACAGACTGTTCAGAGGTATGTGGCATGTTATAAATGGTCCAGAGCTGTGAGTATCAGCTCATACAGTGCTGCTGTACTTGCCAATATATTCTTATCGCTACTCGTAAAACAGGACTGTGGAGTGCATACCAGTTAAATGGTCTGTAAATGTGGAGGGCAAAGAAAGCTGGAGCATGTTTTTGTGCTGATATCTAAGGGGTGGTATAACGTGGTGATGACATTTCATTACAGTTGAGGAAGTTGAAATATAGTAGATACATATTAGTGAGTTGATGGTGACTAAGCACTGTAATTCACAAAATGAGCAGTATACCGTTTAATGATTCACCACGCCTTTTATGGATGAAACACAGAACTTTAAGATATTTTAATGCTTTTTAAAATATCATGAGTTAAAATTATTCCACCATTACAAGTGATCAAAGCCATCTATTAGATATATGTGTGTGTTTACAGCCATAAATACTGTGTCCATGCTGGGCATTATTTTAATGTGGAGAGAGATGCTTTTAAAGCTGCTTACATTTGCATTAAATGTATGCTGTACTGTATAGATCAGTACCAGCCAATGGCTAGACAAGTAAGCAGAAACTGATTTAATAAAGCTTTACTGAAGTCAAATTCTAATTGTACAGACTCAGAGTTTAACAATCTGAGAAGATCTGAAAGCAAAAAGATTCCAGTAATCACAGCTTGATCTTTAAAAAAACTATATTGATTTTAAAAGGTTAATATTACAGAGGCAATTTTTTGATAGCCTTTTTTTGATCTTTACTGTGTCTGGAGGTAAGTAGATTTGTTCCCAATTAAAAAGCTACAAAAAGAATAGTAAATTTACTGCAACTGCTTGACTGTTTGAGGATAATCTTCTCTTGTTAAATTACTATACTACTATTTTAAAAGGCTTTTACACTGAAATCAATCCTGCTTTAGTACAATGAATATCTCAAGCGCAGGAAGCATTTTCTCCCTCCAAATGCTCACTGCAGCCAGCAAGATCATGTGCTGTGGCTCTGTAGCACCAAAACTCAGCAGAACACTCACGAATGTAAAAACATACCTAAACTTACCTGTGGTCTTAAGTCTTACACACCTACACAAGCTAAAGCTTGTGCTTACAAACTTCACCAAATTGAGAATCTTATCATTTAAGGAGGGTTGTCATTAAGCTTTAGGCTGCCTGGAGCACTGAAAAAACATGGCCATTGAAAGCAAGGGAAAACAATAGCCAGAAGACAAAGTCTTCCAGCTTCACAACTTTTTGTATATTTCTGAATGGGCTGCAGTGGGTAGAGGAGTCTTCATTTGTCTGTGTTTGACTTAGAGCCTTAGGCATAGGTAGAGTTTCTGTGGCATTACTGCCTTAACATAGGCTGTAACGCCCACACTAGTTTGGATTTGAGATGGTTTACATCCTGTTAGGACCCCAAACTGGGGTCCTATTTTTGATTGTTTTTGAATAAAATGTTACAAAGATGACAGAATGTCTGAAAAAATGATACATTAGATTTAGTACTTCTTTTATTGGTCCATTGGTATCTAAGCAGTCCACTGTTTCTACTCATTTTACAACATCTCCAGGCCTTCACCAGAAGTTTGGGGGTGAACGTGGACAACAACAGTTGTTTTTCACCAGACCTAAATATTGTTACACTACCCATTTTAGTGTTCCAAGGTCAAACTGAACTCCCTAGGTTTCCTTCACAAGCTTCATTTGGGGAACCTGCCAAGATTTAACTAGGAGAACTCGTGACATTTCTTCTAGCTCTTTTAAATCAAGTCCTTTGATTTATAAGATCAAGGGTTTATAAGTCTCATCCATTATATCACTGAACTTTCTTCTGTAGCTCTGCTAAAGATTAAAAGGTAGAAATTTGAGTAAAAGTGAGAGACTTCAGTGCAAATCAGCATATGTCAAGAGTACATAATTACAAAAAAAATGTGAGTTAAAGTTTGTTGAATACCTCTGTATCCTTTGTACCCTTCTTATATAATATTGCTTCAATGTATTACAATGAAACCCATATGAAAGTTACTCAATGCTGCAGCCTTGGAACAGGGAGAGGAGTGCTTACAACTGATGCTGTCGGTCCTGTCTGGGAAGTATAAAGGAAGGTGTGGGAGATGTCTCCAGTCTCTCTAACCTATGTCACATTTGGTCATACAGTATTTTTCTATCCAACTTGCAGGGTAAGAAAAGTCTTACATGTAAAGGGGGACCTTTAATATTTGGTACCTTTGGAGCAGTGAAACAGTAAAGCAAAAACCAAGTAACAAAATTAATGTTAGTTCAAAGGAAAGTGATACAGAGACAAACAGCTAAGAAAAAGTGGTCAGAGTTTACAGGTAGCACTGTGAAAAAGAGAGCACATACACCATACAGGTTTTGCATTATCTAGGCACTAAAAGACATCAAGTAAGCAGAGATACTGAAAGCTAAACAGTACTATGAAAAAATGCAAATGAAGAAGTACTGCAGAAATGTGAAAAAGCGTCCCAGGAAAATATTTCTGTAATGTAAAAACTGCACCAGATAGGAGGGGAAAAAAATGGCCTTCTCTGCAGAGAAGACCAAGCAAAGCCTACGTATTGCAGACCTTACCAGGTGCTCATTTTCTTTCTGCAGATGGGAAAGAAAGATGGGGATGTTTGGAATCTGACTGCAAATTTCAGAAGTGGTGATAATGCTGTTAAGTCAAAAGCCTTGCTAATCCCTCCTTCTACTGGTAATATTTTGCTAGTAGAAAAAACCCTTAATATATTTCACCTTTGCAACTTACTGATAAACTGTATTTTGTTGTTAACTAAGACTATTAAAGTGACTTCCATTCCATTTTTAAAACAATGCAATTTAATGAGGTTTGATAGAAGCTGAAGTACAGAAAATGATGACAGCAGGTAACTAGTAGGTAGTGACAATACATGTAAGAACTGAAGAGACTGCAACTCAGTATATTGCTTGAATAAACACTGATTGTATGCAGAACACTTAAATCAGCAAAACCAATTGTTTGTTGTGACCCAGGTTTGGCAGAGGGCTTCTTCCAATATTGTTTTCCCTGGCATGGCTATGAAGAGTAAATGCTTCATGGCTGCAGCTACAAGCATGGGACTTTCCTATGTAAAGTGGCATCTACTATTTCTATTTACTTCGCTGTAAAATACAATACAAAAAAAACCAAATACAAAATAAGAGACACTGCTAGTGCAATAAGAGACACACCTCTGCAGTGGATTTCATCCTAGGTGTTCTTCATATCACAAATGCATAATGTAGTGTTTGCAAGTCTAAGATATTTGTATAATTATACGCCTTGCCAAGTAAATGACTGCAGCAACAAAAGCTACGGAAAAAGAAATATGTAGGTAGGTTCTGGATATGAAAGGTTCTGTCAGGCAAATATCTTTAATTCTTCCAAACAGTGAAAGTCTGAATTCAGGAAGCTCAAAATGCTTAAAACTAAAGCCATTATCCCATTAAAAATACGTGGGGATTACCATAATAAAAATAACTGTATTTGAAACAAGCTTCTAAGAAAATGTCCAAAGGATGACAGATGAAAGGAAAGGCTATTTGTCATGTCAGGAAGGATAATAATATGATGAGAAAGTTGTTTATATAAACAGAGTAGATTTTAGTCTCACATGTTTTATAAATAGTATTCAGGAATTATTTTCCCCACTGGTGGTAGTCACTGAGGAAACATAAGCTGATCCCTTCCAGCAGTACACAGACTTTAATCAATTCCTCCTTGAGAGAAAGGATGATCTCGCTCTAAAGAACCAGGTGGAGTTACAGGAGTGGTGTAGAGTGTAGGAAAGGGCAAAGAAGTGCTGGCATTAGCCCCCACAGCTTCAGCATTTCAATACTTGTTATCTGTTCTGACATCTCCTGGAAAAGTGAATCACAGATATTTTGTATTATAGCTCTACTGCCACGCAGGCTTTCCACCATCAAAGGAATCCACTGGTGGAAATATGCCTTATTGATGCAAGGCCAGAAATTGCACACAGTGAGGAAATGCACAAAAGTACAAGTCACAAGAAACCATGATATTTACTGTGCTTTATCTACTGATAAAAGCTATGACAGATAACAGGGCTGGCCACAGAAAAAGGGCAGAACACGTGAAACACAGCATTGCTATGCAGATATTCAGTACAGACAGCAGAAAGGCATACAAATTCACTTAATTGTTTAAACTTTTGGGACTTCTGAAATATTTGAGCATGTTAGTTATTTAAAGGAAGAAAAGATGGCAAAAACAAAATCATGAAAAATATCAAACTAACATGAAGAAAATGAAACAACAATGAATTTACAAAACCCAGACTTTTTTATCTGATTTATTTTTCTTTTACTGTTAAAAATCAAAAAAATTGCCATAAGCATTATGCTACCACTACCTCTCTGCACTGCATGATGCAAGTCCATGGCTAATCTACCTTTCTTTATTTCCATTCTGGTTTAAAAGAAAAACTAAAATTTCAACTGAGTTTACTAGAACTGTGTTTGCTTACAGGCTTTTTTTTTTACAGCAGATCATACTAAGTAACTGCTAATTTCATTGACAAATAACTGTATTTCTAGGCTGACACACAGACTCCTTTGATACAGGTTGTGTGAGTGAATGCTCACCATAGAAAGGAAGCAAAGGGGTCTCAAAATTTATGTCTCAGGATTTGTGTTATCAGAGATAAATAGGGCTGTATCTTGCAGTCTCCTGGGCAAAATAAGGTGTTGGATTGAAGTTGTTTAGCAAACTTGTGTACAGAAATATTGTAAACTCATTTAACCCATAAAATGCTGTCCAGACTTGCATTACAGACTCCAGATAATTACCAGAGGGCACAGTAACTTTTTTTAAGAAAGCACAAAAAAAAGGACTTAGATTTAAAGTTTCTTATGTATAAATATTATACAGTCATCATTACATCTCACAGATTTGCAATTAACTCGTAAATGAAGGATCACAAATTGATTAGCATTGTGTTTGGATATTCTTGTATATGTTTCCAAGCAGATGCAAAGAGGTATACAATCTTGTTTTGTTGCCCTGGTGTATGTTAAACTAGGATACTTTTTTATGCTGTGTTATTCTATCCAGCAATTAAAAACTGTTCTTCCTGACTAACGCACCATTGCAATATTATTCACCTTAATATATAATTCCCTGGTACTTTATTGCCATCTTTGGACCCACATGTTCCTCCAAATGAAGAGATAGCCTATAATAAAATATACACGTCACCATACTCAGATCAATATCTTATGCAAAGTCTTTCCCACATATATAGGTAGACACACAAGTATTTATACCAGTGTAAAAATACTCCTCTCATTTACGGAGGAAAAAAGAAAGAAGTGGAGGAAAGATCTCATCTGTTTTTATCTCTTATTAAGGACAGAAGGTAACTGGGATTTGATGAAATCTACTGTGAACTCTCTGAGTAGATCTCAATGGCTAGGGAACTCCTCTGGTCCTACACTATCTAATATCCTAATGCATTTCAGTAGGCATCCTAGATGTTTCCCATGTCCTAGTGAAAGAAAAAGAAACCCCAGGCTGCTGGGAAGTGAAGGGCATTTGGGACTACAGCTAAAAAAATTACCCAATCCCCACTTTCAGCACACGGATTCCCTGCCGACAACAGCATGGCTGGATTTTTAAGGGAACAAACCTGCCAGTCAGCACTCTCACAGCAACCTCTGCAGGCTGATTGGTGGTGTGACAAAAGAGAAGATCACAAAATAAACAAATGAACAAATCATGGGGTTTTTTCTTCTGATGTGAACTTAGTGCTTGCAACACTGTGCTCTTGTAAATGAATCTGTCACTTACAAACCCTTGAAAAGTAGTGAAATTCAAGAAATATCCATGTTGCGCTGCTTGTGGCCCTGACCTTAGTGCTGGAAAAATCCCCCTATAGCGGTGAAAACAGTCTTAAATTCCTCTCCTATCTGTCCTGGGTGTCTTATAAGACTTCCAGCCGCTGTGTTATTTATTCATGTGGACAACAGAAAACTTTTCTGATTGCTTTCAAAAGTCAAAGAGTCAGTAGAAAGTAATGCTGTTCAGTCATTATTCTCTCGAAGTTCTTTGAGTGCTAAAGGCTGAAGAGCCCTTTTGGAAATTTAGGCCTATAAGTTGTACCTAAGACTGCCATATAACTCAGGGATGTCAGAGGCAGGACCAGTGTGCAGGAGATACTGCCTGTTCAGGTTGTTTGAGCACACTGCTGTTCAGCACGCCACAGAATAGAAGACTGTACAGACACCCGCAATGGTGCTGTCTCTGTTAGACCTCTGAAAATGATTCGCTGATGTATTTTTTTACACACCATAAGAGAAATAATTTTGGACAGAGAGATTAAATCAATTGTTACCTTGTCATGGTGTCCTGTCAATGTCATGATGTGTTCTTCCAATGGGTATTTCTACTTTGGCTTTGCATTGCTGCTGCATCAGTCTGAGGGAAAATAGCTTAGAATAAATATGCAATTTTCATTACTTCCTTTGCTGTCTGGAAACTGTATTTAAAATTCTCCCTCCTCCGCAATAAATCACAATTCTTTGAAATGTAGCTATCAACACAAAGATACCCATAAATAAGAAATACTAGTGTCTCCAGTCTAGGGGGTGATGCAAATAAAGTGAAGAAACAAAGAAACTTCTTTCTTAGATTCCTGCTTTCTGGAAAAGATTAACACAGGCTGCCTGCACATCCCACACTGAAAGGAACGCACCGAGTTTCTGGCGTGACCCTTCAATAGCCACACAAAACAGCAACACATTTATTTTAGAGAAAATTTGTTTCACTGTAAGAATGCCAACATGTCAGGAAAAATTACTAATTTCCAGGTGAAACAATTGAAATGAAAGCATGGGTTGCAGGGGGCAGGAGCAGGAAAAGTGGGGAGGAGAAGAATGTTTCAGCAATAAGTCTCAAGAATAAATATTTCATGGGATCATAGCATACTGTAGGATATCAATGTCGGCTGCAAAAATCTTCTGTATCTCCTGGGAAGCTGGTATTAGCAGTTGTCAAGAAACTCTTCTTTTTTAACCTGATAAGAATGTAAGGACATTAAATGTCATATGAAGGGAATAATTTGTGATAGAGAAAGCTACCTGAATTCAATACATACACATCAGTAGAGTATGTATTTTCATTAGAAAGGCCTCCAAACACAATTTATTACACTGTAGTAAAAGCATGACCTGAAAAGAATGAAGTAACTACTGATTCCAAGAATATTTCTAGAATTAATTAAATTAGTATGGTTATTAAATACAGAGAAATCAGACTAGCATTAGATGACTGTGAGAATAATACTGCAGAAAATATATCCTTTTTATTTGCTGTCACTAGGAGTTTCTTTCCCATTTCTGAAGAGGATCTAAAACTTAATTCCATATTCCTGATTTGTTCCAGTATAATTGAAGTAGTAAATCTTCTTACCATTGAGTTTTCTTCATCCACGATTCTGCACCTTGGGATAAAAATCCAAACGTACAAAATGGGTATGCTTGGAGGGTGGAAAATATTGATCAAGACCTGGAACTAGAAATATCATTGTAGAACATAATATTTTCACAAGATCTGGAGTACCAGAAGATTGTTACAACCTTTGGGACCGTGCTATCTCAGTCCACATAAAAGTAGGTTTAAGAAGCAAACAGTAACACAGTTTCTACAAAAAATTATAGAATAATCTGTTTCAAAAGAATGAAAACCATGTTTTCTAGTTAAAACATAACTAATGAAAACCAGACATCAGTATATGGAAGAAATGGAGTAACCCCTATATTTCTATAATGACAAATCACTAAAGTTTAAAATATCATATAAGGTAAAATGGTAAATTGCAAAAAGGAAGTGAAAATGTCTGCAGAAGTTGTCCTTGGAGGACAGTGTCTCTGTGTTGAAAAAACATATGGCCTTTCCAAAGTCCTGAAGTTCTCCACCAGGTCTAAGAGAAATAAGTCATGTTAATAATGATTTTTAACATCTATACAGAAAAGAGCAGACATTCCATTGGTTTAAAATGTTAGTTACTTAAAACATAACATCAGAAGGATTTCAAGTGCATTTTTTGTCAGTTAAAAATATATTGTAAATTATTTCATTTAATGTTGAAAATTTAATTTTCTAAAAGATAACGTAAGTGTATTTAAAAGCATCATTGGAAAAAAAAAACCACCACCAAAAAAGTGTTGCTTTAAAATGCATGGACAGCAAATGTAAGTATTATTTTCCATTTTTACAATATTTTATACAACATAAGACACAAGAAACCATACAGGTTCTCCCTGTTTGGAGTCACTGTCAAAAAGCATGCCCATATTAGTTTGTTGAGGTTTAAGTGAATCATTCACGCTCTACTAGAGTTTATAAGAGATCATGAGATTCCTCCTTGAATCAAAGAGTTATGAAGGCATATCTCTTTTGTATCATCTGAATGAAATAACATCCACGTTAAAGGAGAAGCTTCTGTCTGAGCATTCACACACCATTCATGGTGTCGCACACCCACACACTTAGTCTCAGGCACACTTCCTTGGAGAAGGACTTCAAGCTCAACCTTAGGTTTCCTGCAGCAGAGCCTTAGGTGTCAGATTTTACAGAATAATTTATTTAATTGAAAGCTACAGCAGCAAGGACAGCCTGGGCTGGGTGCTTCCAAAGACAGGGACCTCGAACAAAGAAATACCCTTGTGATCCATACATCTGCCCTTCACATGCTGCCCACGGGTCTTTAAGTCCAATGGTGATTACTGGTCTGGGGTCTTCTAACATCTTATTAGATTCTTTTTCTGTGTCCAGGCAGGCAGGGTCTTATCTTGTTGATTTGCAGATTCAGCTGAGGGTTGGAGCCTCCTTGTCTTCTGGTTTACATTCCTTGTGCACCTGCACTCGCTGACAGACCATGGAGATCTGGAGTCCTAGACTTGGGAAAAAAATTACCAGAACATCAGTGTGATATCAACATCTTTCCCATACTTTCCCATACATAAAAGACTAAATGCAGCACTGTACCAGCTGCTAGGAAAATTACTAAGAAAAGTAACTCTATCGCGGCCTAAAGGCTTCAGCAAATCTAGCTACTTATGCTAAGTAAAGCTAGGCAAACAGCACAAATCACACCATATTATTAATCCTAAGTAATTTATTCTAATTAAAACTTATTTATGCTAAATAACTAGTACCCGTCAACAATCCATTTCCACATAAAATTATTCCAAAACCCTGAAGAAAACACACTTTATAAAATGGGCAGGCTACTTGTCTATTTGAACATCTATTTAGCATCTGTAAGACTTTTAAAGAACTTTTAAAGTCTTAGGTAGGAAAACAATAGTACTATGCAGGATCTTCAACTGAGTAATCTAGGGTTCTGATTTTGTTACAGAATTTGTTAGATTCCCTTAACATCTGTTCTGTAACATCTGTTTTTATTACAAATCTATTCATCACAACCATGGCTTTTTGCCTCAATAATCGAATTGGAACAAATTTGTTATGGTACTATCATAATGATTTCTCATTTGTATTGTGGGGTATCACCTACGATCTTTAGTGACCAAGACCACATTATGCTAGGTACCACACAAACACAGAACAAAAAGATGATGTTTATCCCTCAGTTTTACAGTCTATAACATGGCACATTCATTAATTCCGCTTTCTTGTGTAGAGTAAGTAACTGTGTACATTCAGCTGTCACACATGCCTGATCAGGCTACATCACGACAGCCATGGAAAAGCTCGTTTCACACTAGGACCTTCACAGTAGGACACTGTTCACCGCAACCTGCTCCTTTCTTCAAAGCCTATTTAATCAATGTGAGAGGTTTAAATCTACTTACAACCTATGCCAGCCCCTGTGTTTTATTTGTAGTGAATAATACTTTGTCATGGAAATGTAAATATGGAGCCAAGGTCAGAATACATTCTATAGGACAATCCATTCTTTGTGTACCTCTTTCATAAAGCAGACCTTGTGGGTTTTGCTGAAAAGCTTTTTATGTTAATGGTGGAAGCATGAGAAATATTTCCATTACAATCACAGCTCTGAATAACTGCGGCAAACAGGATGGCTAATTACTGGTTTGATTACACAGCTGGAATCACAGCCATGAAAAACTCTAGTCACAATTCTGCATTCCATATGTATTCCAATTACTTCAGTAACTCAAATGCAAAGTGTATAAATTCAGTCCTTGTGTAAGTGGGGTGCTACAATAACTGCTCTGTTTCTGACAGAGGTAAACATGTAACAGGTAAACATAACAGTTATTTATCTGCTATTTATAAATAAAGTGCAATTTTTCCTGTTTTTAACAATCCTGTTTGCTTCTTGTGTTAACCATGAGAGTATAACCACATTCATGCCATTCATTAGATACTGAATTTAGCTGAAAGGTAAACACAAGATAGGTAAGAAAAATCTTTCTGTACTATTAACACATCTGCATCACTCTGAAACTTGTTATACCTATGTCCAAGTTCTGGTGGGGATAGGGTTAATAATCCCCAGGCTTGGGGAGGGACACAGGTATTCCATCCCATGTAAGCCACATCCACTCTAAGCTGCCAGGGGAGGGGGCAGGAAGTCGCAGCTTGGAGCGGGCTGGGGCATCCCGGGTCCGGTTGGTGAGCGGTGGTTCTGGTTACATAACCGTGTTTGTATATTCCTCTATCTGTGTTACTGCTGTTGTTTTCTTGTTCCCTTTGCTGTTCTGTTAAATTGCCTTTGTCTCAACGCACGAGTTTTACCTTTTTTTTGCGATTCTTTCCTGTATTGGGAAAGCTCAAGAGAGCAGCACATGGTTCTTCGTTGCCATTTGAGGCCAAACCACAACAACCTATGATTCTGTCATCACAAACACATTTAGCTTAAAACAGAAACAACAAGTAGGGGATGACAGATGGTTATGAAGTTAATTTCACAACTAAACTGCCTTGATTCTGCAAGCAAAAGTGCAAAGAGAAGAATCCACACCACAGGTCATCTTTGTAGACATTATACTGATACTAGAAAGCCTTTCATTTGAAAATACAGTCAACCAAGAGGTTTTTCTGGAGCACCAAAGCTATTTGCTTTTCCACCCTCAAAGAGCCCTGGTGAACTTTATTTTTCAGGGAGTCTAAAGCTCCACATTGAGCAAAAAAGACCTCCTATTGTCATATTTTATTATGAGTATTGCTCCAGGACAATTCTTGTCATGGATTATTGCATGAGACAAAAAGAAGCACTTTCGTTTACCTACACACTCATTTGCCGTCTCATGGCTAGGATAACCTGCATATTAAATTAAACTCTTAAATACTGGGAAACTTACTCATAAGTAGTAGCAATCTGATTGAACTAGAAACATTTGCTTTTAGCTCAGAAAATACTCCAGTGGTCATTGCCTATAATATTTTCCAGGACTGGCTATATAGTCAGAAAGCTTGCCTAGATGGATTAGCTTAATATCCACTTCAGGGGGAATTTCCCTTTGGTGACATATTTTAGGATTTTTAGTGATATAGAAAGTCAGGCTATTTATTAATAAGCTTTTGATTTGTTCCTATTTTTTGTTTTTAACGAGAGAGGGGAATTTGTGATCTACTATGAGTTTGCAGATTTTAGCCTTCATGATGTAAGCAGTATCCTACTGAGTCAGTTTCAGGGGCAGACACATTTTAGGATTTGGCTTTTTATGAAAAACTGAAGCCCTGTAAGTGTTTTAAACAATTGTCTTTCCTTGTTGGATGCCATGCAGGAACAAATCTGGACTTTAGGGCATAATCCATTACAAAGCCACTGGTGAAGCCTTGATGGAGTTTAGTTTTGTTTATAAAGCTAAGATTCAAATTCTGTGTTAAGTATATGGAATTCATCATATCTTCCACAAACGTTTATCACTTATTAATTGAATATGTAATTATTTTTTTTCAGTATTTACATATAAAGTCATAAACTGAATAATAGATTAAAAGAAACTAAAAATGAGACAGAATTTTAGCATCTGTGTGAGCTGGTCCTTTGCCCTGAATAATCCAAACAATGGAATAAAGCAGCCCTTTCAGGCTCATTGTGAAAACTAATTGAGATTTGATATACAGGGCTGTATTTGAATATGTTCTTAATAGTTGCTGTACCTATTAATTGGAAAGTCTTGAAGAGGTCATCAACTCTGATGACTTTTAAATGGAATTGTGGGAATAGCTTAAATGATGACTGTTCATCCTCTAGATTTACGCCAGTGAAAAAGTTCTGCTATTTTTTGTGACTCAGAGATAAGAACGAAGCCAGATACTCATGTCACCTCACTACCAGATTACATGTTCCATCCCTGCTTGTTGTTAAAGATCCTACGGTTGCAGTCAAGCTCATGTGTCAGTGCCTGATGGACACCTGGGGGCAGCACTGACTTGGTTGTAAGCTGGTTAAATCTAAAAGTTTTTCTTCTTTTCTTAAGTGTGATGTTGGCATTAATGAAAAAAGCTCTGAATTGTTCAGAAATGGTCATTTTGCAAACTGGACCCTTATAAACTCAATCAACCTACACCCCTGCCAGCTTTGTTATACACATAACATGGCTATACCCTACATTATTTCACTAAAAGGCCTTAGCAGAAATTTGGACATGTATTTATAAATTGAGAAAATCTGTCAGTCTGTATTTCTATATTGTTCTTGGCTTCTGCAACAAGACTGTTAAGAGAGGTGGTTTTTTATCTACTGTGAAAATAAAAGGGAAACAACCAAATATGTTTCACATTAAGTGCATTATAAAACTAACACATCGTAGTCATTGCCGACATAGTGTGGACATAACGCAGGAAAGCAGAAGTGGAAGTCTGTATGTTCAATTTCAACCCCTGCAAGTTAACATATTGTAAAAAAAGGAAAAGCAAAATAAACATTTACTTGGGGTGAGAGAAATCCATAGGTTGTTCATGTGTTTGATCTTGGGTTTGAACGCTTGGAGAAACTGTAAAAAGGGAGGAGATTCCAGCAAAATTGTTAAGATCCCCAGGCTCTCAAACCATTTTAAATCTACTTATTACTGCCTTTGGAAACTGAGCTGCAGGTAAATTAAATATCTTCTGCCCCCCCACCCCATCCCTGTCCCTGCAGAAGTTGCAGAGTCAGAAAATAAGTTGAATTAATTTAGTTCTCTTGAGTGTGTACTTTGATGTAGTCTGTAATTTCATGGTTGTCTACATTTCTCTCCTCAAGAAAGATCTTTGCCTCTTTCAATGCACAGTATAAACATTATACATCTCATGGGGAAGAGAAAAATGGAAAAAGATAAATACTACTGCACAAGTGTGTAATGTCATCCATTCAGGTCATCAGTTGACTTGGAATCTGAAAATCCTCTGCACAGACCTCTGTACTTGAACTAATAGAGTAACAGTCTGACATTTTGCCAGTCTGTTTGGACAAGCCCTAAAGGAAGAGGAGATACTCCTGTGTTTTTTAGCATCAAGTAAATACTAAACTTCCAGAACATTGAGTTACACGGTGGTGTCTTCCTCCTTCAAAACCCAAAAGGTTGTGAAAGGGGACATTACGAACACAGAACAGGTAGACAAACCTTAAATCATAGAATTATTTAGGTTGGAAAAGACCCTTAAGATCATCAAGTCCAACCATTGACCTAACACTACCAAGTTGTCCTGGTCTGAGGTAGAACAGAACCAACTTTCTGTTCAGTAATTTTATTTTTTAGCTCAGCCTCTTCTAACTCTCTGAAATTAACAGCATATTGTGCAGAAAACTGTTCGTTCTCAGAGCGATAAGACCTATGCTTATAGTTAATGCCAAGGAATGGTATGCAGAGAGGCTCTTGCTTATACTTATTGCTGTAACAACCAAGGTCAGCTACCTTTGTTATTTGCCCCAGTGGAGGGTCGGAATCAGAAATGCATAAAGGGGTCATACCTGTGGGGAGGAGCAGACAGGACAGTTGACCCAAAAGTGACAACGGGGTACTCCATCCCATCTGCCCCATGCTTAGTGCAAAAGCTGAGGGATCAAAGGGTCAGCTCTCTTTCTTCAATGCCACCATCTGAGGAGGACCTTGTCTGTCTGTCTGCCTTTGATCCTGATCCATGTGCTCCTGATCTGGAATCCAGTTCCCATCCATCGCTGAGTCCAGTTTGGGAATTCCCCAGTGCCTGCTGGTGATATCATCCTGGGAGATTGATACAGTTTCATATATATTGTATCTATTTCATTATTTTCTTTTTATTTTATTATTAATATTTCATTAAAGTAGTTTAGTTCCTTCTAAACTCGTAATCCTCTTTATCTCGCCTTCTCCTCTCCTGGGAGCAAGAGGTGGGGGAGAGCATCTGTCATCTTGTCATTGGCCAATCCAGCCTAAACCAAGACACAAGTCCACCACTAAACCATGTCCCTAGATACCACATCTACCACATCTTTTAAATACCACCAGGGATAGTGACCACTTCCCTGGGCAGATTGTTCTAATCCTTGATAACCCTTTTGGTGAAGAAATTTTTCATTATATCAAACTTAAATTTCCCCTGGAGCAAATTGAGGCTGTTTCTTCTTGTCCTATCACTTGTTACTTGGGCAAAGAGACTGACACCCACCTTGCTACTTTCAGGTAGTTGTAGAGAGCGACCAGGTCTCCCCTCAGCCTCCTTTTCTCCAGACTAAATAACCCCAGTTCCCTCAGCTGCTCCTCATAAAACTTGTGCTCTAGACCCCTCACCAGCTTTGTTGCTCTTCTTTGGACACACTCCAGCACCTCAATGTCTTATTTGCAGTGAGGGGCCCAAAACTGAACAGAGTATTTGAGGTGCGGCCTCACCACTGCTGAGTACAGCGGGATGATCACTTCCTACTCACCATACTATTCCTGGTACATGCCAGGATGCTGTTCGCCTTCTTGGTCACCTGGGCACACTGCTGCCTCATATTCAGATGTCAGTAAACCAACACCCCCAGGGTCCTTTTCTGCCAGGCATCTTCCCCAAGCCTGTAGTGTTGCATGGGGTTGTTGTGACTCATGGAAACTGTCCACAAAAAGTTCCTGTAATGTACCAAACCCGAGTTTTCTAAAAAGAATGTTTGCCAGAATTTTTTCGGAATTTCAAATCCTGCAAAGCAAAATAGCGAGCATCAGGGGAGAGACATTTGGCTTGTAAAACTGAAGCTGTAATGGTTTTTCTTGGCAGAGTTATAAGGCAAGTTATGAGAAGTGATAATTGACCTTAAAATTCCTGGATGTGCCTGAAATATTTGCATGTGTGTGTGTAGAAATGTTTTAAAATTTGTATAGTTCACTGAAAGAAACAAACATTTCAGGTGCTTATGAGACTGTGATTTTAATCATGACAATAACACAACTCATTTCTATAGAGCTATAATCCTCAAATGACAGGTCAAGACCCTCAAGCAAGTCATGAGGTGGTAGGTGGTAGGAGACAGAAAGCAGCAGCCACAGTTTTACATCCTGTGAGCTGTGCAGAAGCTCAGTTCTTTCAAGGTGGAAAAATAAGAAAAGACCATAGTGACTGACAGTAAGCATTTGTTAGACAAGATCTGCCTTTCATTACTGGCACTCAGTTTATGCAAAGAAGGGAAGTAAACATAAACACTTGCTGCCACGTATTATTCCCATTTTCCAAGACCCTATTCTGGAGACGCCAAACTGCTAGCATGGGTATACCTTCACTAGGTTGTGCAAAGGACAGAGCTTGCAATGAGTTTGACCACTGATGGTTACGCATTTTTCCATACTAATATCCAAATACTGCCCACGTACTAGACAAATGAGAAAATCATATTGCTTTCAAGTTCCCACATTCCCTTAAGAATTTCAAGTATTAAAAAATACTTACAAGAATTATGTCTGATAAAACTTTAAAAAATTGTTGTCATATATGTTGCTACATCTATTGACATGCCAAGAGAATGAAATCAAAACTCAAAATGTCTTGATGACGCTTCCAAAAAACTAACAAAGTCTGCAAATTCCATCTTCATTTCAAATTTACTTAGAGCCTGAAGAATGTTGCTCAGCTCTTCCAGGCATTTTCTCAAGGCAGTAGGTGATGAAGGATAGTTTTCCCAGGATTTCTCCAACTGAACTGCAGGCTTAGTAACATTACATCATACATATTTTTCTTATGCTTAATGGGGTTTAGTCTTTAATTTTAAATTGTATGAAACCTCACTCCGAAAGTAAACCAGGAAGGATGCTGTTTCAAGAATGAATGAAAATTTTTACCCTTTGAAACACCGTACACAATAACCTTTAATTTTTCATTTTGTGTTTTGTTGTATTGTCTCTTTTAATGGTTTCCATACTGACTGCCCATTTATCATTTACATATTTCTCATGATAAGAAGTGCATTACAGAATGTTAATTAAAAAAGTATTATTTCTTATTCTATGAGAATACAAAATTTTTCAGCCTTCAAAAATGGTATTATATATACTATATATATAATATATACTAAATGGTATTATATATATTATATATACATATATATATACACATTATATATATATGACAAAAAGAAAAGAAGTTGCTTTGCAATTTGCATTTAAAGCAGCACTGAAAATTTCTTCTTTCAGTTTTCTGACTGTCATATGGTCATTTTTTAGGACAATTAGGTATTGCTGTTACTTAAATTGCAGAAATACTGGCAGAAGAATGTTTTTCTTACCTTAGGTCTTACATTATTAATTATATTATCCATGTAATACCTCTGTCAAATAATTTGCTATTTTGACTTCAATTTGTTTCATCTTATTTTCCAGAATATAAACTTCTCAGGTCACTTAATTGACTTTTTAAATGAGTATCATTTTAATAGTACAGGTGTATTTTATTTGTTTCCAAAGAAATGCTTCTTAAGTATGCATCTCAAATTATCATGTCACAGTTTAAAAATAAGAATATATTGTTTCCTTGTCTTTAAATGTTAAAAAAATGACATTTTTTTACAAATGACATCTACATTTGCAGAATTGTACCATATATATCATGCTTGGAGCTTGAATTTCAGCTTGAAGCTGACATTAGTTGGAAAATTCTTCATCAATTGTGAGCTCACTATACTTCAAAACTTTGAATCAAATAACTTCTTATTCTCAAATATGCTAGTCTTAAAATAATTCATCATTAAACTGCTACCACATGCTGAACCAGTGGTTTTAACAGGGGTCTAACTAAAAGATTGTGAAATACAATATGGAATTTTACACCAAAAGTCATAGTAACTGCAGGGTAATTGATTATAACTTGTACCCTCTGCCGCATTTGTAAATTTTAATGAAGAATGAGAACTCTATATGACAGCACAAAAAGAATGTTAATGATCTAAAAGGTATTGTCATTAGTTTATCAGCATTAATAAAACCATACTTTACTTATATGCGATACAATCCAATATTTTATGAAAACCAAAAGAACAGTGCCTAAAGTTATCCAGCTGTTTAAATGGTCTTCTTATACAAATCGTAACAAAAAAAATCCATCCAGTTAAACACAGGTAACCTGTGAGTTTCAACTACATTAAGAGCTACTTATTTTCTTAGGTGTATAAATATGTGTTCTGGTAAATAATGTGAGCAGAAAGATGTTCTCTTAAATGTATGTCCTTAAGTTTTATATTGTATTGATCTCATGTGAGGGAGTAAGACATTGATTAAGTAATTCATGTTTATATAGCACATATATAAGCATTTGTAAACCTGATTTTAATGTTAGTCTTCATCGAATGCAAACATACTTTCCACTTTGCAATTGCAATTTTTCTTAAGGTTGCATAGACTTACCCTAAAACTCAAATATATTGTTTCAGCATTGTGAGACATGTTTCCTAAACACAAAGACAGTTTAGGACGGCTTTATTTACTTGACTGAACACGTTCAGATCATCAATCACTTCCTCATAGTGGATACTAGGATAAACACAGACACTTTCCCCGACCACAGCTGAGCTGTGTCTTGAGTAAGGCGTGACACCAATAGCTTTTTTATCTTCTGGCATGCTAAAAAAAACAACAAAGAAAGAACAGAAGTAGAAACAAAACCCTTTCTCTGCATTCATCATTTTTGAATGGGAAGGGAACAGGGCTGGTGTATCCAGAGAGAGTTAATTGAGCATGGCCAACAGGGCATAGCGTGGCAGTTTGCATGGAAGGGTGTGGGAAGGGGACGGAAAGCTCAGGAGGGAAGCTCAGCTGTGGTCTCTACCCAAAAGACGCAGTTTCCTGCGTCTTCTGCACTTGTCAGAGCAGACGTAGGCATACAAACAGAGCTCTCATGGAAGCATGCAGCCACCCAGGTCTCTGGCTGCAGGGGGTGCCTTAACCTCTCATGGCTAGTGGACGGTAAAAGAGATGACAGCTGTGTGAGATGCAATCAAGTGGATAACCTACTCAGCCTGGTAGCAGAGCTAAAAGAGGAAGTAGAAAGGCCGTGGAGCATCACGCAGTATAAGAAATTGATTGGTAAAAAACCAGAGGAGCCACCAAAAAAACCCCGAGCTGAAGGTTGTTCTGGTACCCTCCCCCTGCTAGACCGAAGGCAGTGGCCAAAAGAAGGGTATTGAATGGATGCTAGTCCGTACTAAGGGTGGCAAGCAAACCCCCTCCTTGCCCACATCCCCTAACCAGGTGCCTCTGTATAATAGGTATGAGGCTTTCAAGGAGGCAGGCCAGCCTATGGATAGCATGGAAGATGGTTCGGCTACACCAGAAGAGTTGCCAGGACCAGTAAGGCCTACTCCCCATTTGAAAACCACCTCCACAAGGAAGAAGAGGCAAGCTGTAGCAGTAGGTGACTCCCTTCTGAGGGGAACAGAGGGCCTAATATGCCGGGCAGACCCTCTTCATAGGGAAGTATGCTGCCTCCCTGGGGCCCAGGTCTGGGACATGGCTAGAAAACTTACCAGCCTGGTTCGGCCCTACCACCCACTGTTCCTCTTTCACATGGGTGGTGATGAGGTGGCAACACATAGCCCAAGAACAATCAAAAGAGACTTCAGGGCCTTGGGAAGGTTAATAAGGGAGTCTGGGGTGCAGGTTATCTTTTCTTCTGTTCTCCCAGTTACAGGCAGGGACTCTGAAAGAAACAGACATGTGCATTCTGTCAAGACATGGCTCCGTGGCTGGTGTCACTGCCACAGTTTTGGGTTTTTCCACAATGGGATGGCCTAAACGGCACGAGGCTTGTTGGTGTCGGATGGGGCTCATCTTTCCGAAAGGGGGAAAAGCGTGTTTGCTCATGAGCTAGCAGGGTTCATTGACTGGGCTTTAAACTAGGCTTGCTGGGGGAAGGGGATATTACCTGGCTTGCTCTTGACAAGCCAAGGGATGATGCTCCAAGGACTGAGGGATGGGTCACTAGCAAAGGCCTTCAACCTGTTGCTCCGAGATGTGCTGGGTACACTGCAGCACACTCAAAGTCTTATGGGGAGGAGCCAGGGGCTCCTGAGGCAATAGGACCCAGGGAGTCACAGATAAACACCTCAAAGGAAGACCACCTGAAGAGCAGCATGAAGAAAAGGCAGACGCTCCAGCCAGTGAGTCAGCTTCATCAGGTGCCCAACTGAAGTGGCTTTACGCAAATTCACGTAGCATGGGAAACAAGCAAGAGGAGTTAGAGATGTGCGCACACCTCCAGGGCTATGATCTTATTGGCATCAGAGAGACATGGTGGGATGGCTCTTATGCTTGGAGTGTTGGAATGGAGGGATACAGACTCTTCAGGAAGGACAGGCTGGGGAGATGAGGAGGGGGTGTTGCTCTCTATATCAATGAACAGCTGGAGTCCATGGAGCTCCACCTGGGGATGGACAAAGACCCAAGGGAGAGCTTAGGGGTCAAGATTAAAGGGAACACAGGGGCAGGTGACATTACAGTAGGGGTCTGCTACAGGCCACCTGACCAAGACATTGGAGTGGAGGAGGCCCTCCATAGACAGATAGGAGCAGGAGCAGCATTGCATTCACAGACCCTGGTCATCATGGGGGACTTCAGCCACCCTGAGATCTGTTGGAAGGACAACACAGTGGGGCAAGAGAAATCCAGGAAGTTCTTGGAATGTGTCGATGACAACTTTCTTCTCCAAATGGCAGAGGAGCCAATGAGGGTCTGTGAACCTCTGGGAACTATGCTGGTCCAGGAACCCATAGTTCCTGGGTCCAGGAACTATGCTGGACCTTGTCCTTGCCGACAAGGAGAGGCTGGTGGGGAATAACAAGCCCAAGGGTAGCCTTGGCTGCAGTGATCATGAAATGGTAGAATTCAAGATCCTTCGAGCAGTAAGGAGGGCACACAGCAGGCTCGCTACCCTGGACTTCAGGAGAGCAGTCTTTGGCCTCTTGAGGGACCTGCTTGGCAGGGTAACATGGCAAAAAGTACTGGAGGAAAGAGGGCCCCAAGAAAGCTGGTTAGTATTCAAGGATCACCTCCTCCAAGCTCAGGAGCGGTGCATCCCAAGAAAAAAGAAGTCAGGCAAAAATGTCAAGAGGCCTGTGTGGATTAACAACCTCAAAAGCAAAAAGGAGGCCTACAGAGGGTGGAAGCAAGGACGGGTTGACTGGATGGAATACAGAGTGTCCAAGTGGCCAGGAATCAGATTAGGCAAGCTAAAGCCCAGATACAATTATATCTGGCTAAGGAAATCAAGGATAACAAGAAAAAATTCTATAAGTATGTCAGGGATAAAGGCAAGAGTAGGGAAGATGCGGGCCCTTTCCATAAGGAAACAGGAGACTTGATCACCCAGGATATGGAGAAGGCTGAGGTGCTGAATGACTTTTTTGCCTCAGTCTTCACCAGCAAGGGCTGCAACCACACCATCCAAGTTGCAGAAGGCAAAGGCAGGGTCTATGAGAATGAAGAACCACCCACTGTAGGAGAAGATCAGGTTCAAGACCATCTGAGGAACCTGAAGGTGCATAAGTCCATGGGACCTGATGAAGTCCATCCACGGGTCCTGAGGGAACTAGCATATGAAGTCACTAAGCTGCTTTCCATTATATTTGAAAAGTTGTGGCAGTCTGGTAAAGTTTCCACTGACTGAAAAAAGGGAAACATAACACCCATTTTCAAAAAGGGAAAAAAGGAAGATCCAGGGAACTACAGACCAGTCAGTCTCACCTCTGTGCCCAGCAAGATCATGGAGCAGATCCTCCTGGAAACTATGCTAAGGCACATGGAAAATAAGGAGGTGGCTGGCCATAGCCAAAATGGCTCCACCAAAGGCAAACTGTGCCTGACAAATTTGGTGGCCTTCTATGATGTTGCCACAGCATTGGTAGATCAGGGGAGAGCAATCGATCTCATCTACCTGGACTTATGCAAAGCATTTGACACTGGCCTGCATGACATCCTGGTCTCTAAATTGGAAAGGCATTGATTTGATGGATGGACCACTTGGTGGATAAGGAACTGGCCAGATGGCTGCACTCAAAGGGTTGTAGTCAACGGCTCAACGTCCAAGTGGAAACCAGTGACGAGTGGCATTCCTCGGAGTCAGTACTGGGACCAGTGCCATTTAACATCTTTGTCGGAGACACAGACAGTGCACCCTCAGCAAGTTTGCCAATGACACCAAACTGTGTGGGGCGGTCAACACACTACAGGGAAGGGATGCCATCCAGAGGGACCTGGACAGGCTTGAGAGGTGGGCCTGTACGAACCTCATGAAATTCAACCAGGCCAAGTGCAAGGTCCTGCACCTGGGTCATGGCAATCCCAGGCACAAATGCAGGCTGGGCAGAGAATGGCTTGAGAGCAGCCCCAAGGAGAAGGACTTGGGAGTGCTGGTGGACAAGAAGCTCAACATGAGCAGGCAATGCGCACTTGCAGCCCAGAAAACCAACTGCATCCTGTGCTGCATCAAAAGAAGTATGGCCAGCAGTTCGAGGGAGGTGATGCTACCCCTCTACTCCACTCTGGTGAGACCACACCTGGAGGACTGCATGCAGCTCTGGAGCCCTCAGCACAAGAAGGACATGGACCTGTTGGAATGAGTCCAGTGGAGGGCCACGAAGATGATCAGAGGGCTGAAGCACCTATGCTATGAGGACAGGCTGAGAAGCTCTGGGGAGACCTTATAGCAGCCTTCCAGTACCTGAACGGGGCTTACAGGAAAGATGGGGAGGGCCTCATTATCACGGAGTGAAATGATAGGACAAGGGGTAATGGCCTCAAACTGAAAGAGGGTAGATTTAGGTTGGATATTAGGAAGAAATTCTTTACTGTGAGGGTGGTGAGGTGGAGGAACAAGGGAGATTGTGGATACCCCATCCCTGGAAGTGTTCAAGACCAGGCTGGACGGGGCTTTGAGCAACCTGTTCTAGTGGGAGGTGTCCCTGACCATGGCAGGGGGGTTGGAACCAGATGACCTTGAAGGTACCTTCCAACCCAAACCATTCTATGATTCTATGATTCTATGATTTTGTCTCAATGATACAAACTTGCGTTTGCAAGGACAAAAGCAATCTGCTGCGTCAGCTCTTTTGACAGCAGATGTCATGCATGTTTGAGCCACTTAGAATGTCTTGCTTATATCTGCATAGCTCTGATTTGTATCCAAATTAATTTCCTATATATTTTCTTTTTTTGGGGGGGTGGGGTGGTTTTGCTGGGTTATTTATTTATTTAATTAATTTGGTTTGGTTTTGTTGTTGTTGCTGGGTTTTTTTTTGTGTTATGGGTTGGGTTTTTTTGTGTGCTTCGTTTTGTTTTAGTTTGTTTTTTAATATTAGTCACCTCCTGTTGGTTTGCCTTCCTCACACCACTTTACTGGTGAGCCACAGATCCCCAACCACTTTCACTGGATGTGCAGAGAGGCTGGGGAAAGAGGTTATAGTCTAGTTATGTTTCTTTAGCTGTGTGCACATTTATCGAGGGGAGTTCAGGGAGATGCAGGTTATTATAATCATTAAATTAAATATTGTTGGAATTAGTGTTTTAAACATCTTAAAAAGTACAAAAATATTACAGCATTCTGTCAGAAAATAAGAGAAAACTTTTTTCCGTCAGAGTGGTCAAACACTGGAAATGGTTCCCCAGAATGGCTGAGGAATTTCCATCCATGGAGATATTCATCTCCTGACTAGACATGTTCCAGAGCAACCTAGTGTCGATTTAAGTCTGGTGTCTACTTTAAGCAGTGGTATCAATATAAATGCATTAATTATTCCATATCAGCAAGAGAAAAAAGAGGAAGGAGCAGCAGAGACATCATATGACAAGGAGGCAAAGGAGTTGTTAAAGTTGTTATTAACAATTGTGAAATAAGACAAGTGGAAATGGTGGAAAGTAACAGCACAGAGTTGCAAAGAGTCTAGGAAAAACAGTAAAGGGGCTTTTGCTTGGCATAGTGAAGCAGAGAAAACCAGCTGCCTGACAAAAAAAAGTGAACTAAAATGGACAGAGCAACACAGATAATTCTGTGATGGTGTAACTGTTAGGAGGTAAGTGCTAGGGAGAGAAAAAGAAGCAAAGAAACTATGACTCTAAGATTCTGGGACATTTAAGCTGCAGGCAGGAGGATTTGGTTGGGTGGAAAGAAATGAAAAGACATTTTAAGCAATATTAAGCAGTAAGATTTAAACAGACATAGTAATAAATAAAGACATGAAAGTTTAAGATCTCTTATTTTAGTTCCTCATACAGCTCTAACCTTGAATTAGTTTTGGAGAGGAGCAATTTAACAAAGATATGTAGTAATACAGTTACAACTTGTCTTTAGGTCACAAAAAGAGGCAAGTTTTAGATAAACATATCTAAACCAACCCTTATTATTGTGTGTTACACAACACTTGAAAAATCAAGCCCAGAGGTACAGTCTTTTACTTAAAATGAAAAAAAAAAATTACATTACCTGTTCTTTAATACCACTGGCAATAATCTTATATCAGGCAAAGGCAGTGACTTCCCATAGTCCCACCACCAAATTTTAAATACCATGGTTCATTTTAGACACAAACATTTTGTATGCAAAAAACACAGGTCTATTTTCTATCTGGTCAGGCAGAAGTGCATGGCATTTGCACAAGAGTGGTATTTCTGGGATCCCAGCAAATGACCGTAGAGTCCTGACCTGTCTATGTTTCCTTCCTCAGAAATGCAGATTTTTGAACACACATATAAAGCAGGCCAAGACCTGAATTTATTCCCATATTTCTTCTTCATAAACAACTGTAGTGACAAGTCACACATCAACCTGATTGAACTTCATAATATTACGTCATCTCTTTGGAAGCGATGGATTTCATCCATGATGTTCAGTCTCAGAATAATAATTGCTTAAAAAAAAATAAAAATCAAGGAAAGTAAAACAAAAGATCTAAACTAAAATGTGCAAAATGTCACCTTGCATGAACAATGCTAGCAAAATTCTTATACTCAGACTGATATAAAAACCTGAAGGCAGATATACCTTAAATAGTAATAGGAAGGAAATGCAGCCCTGCAAAATGTAAATTAAGTTACTCATGTTCTGCATCTCCACCTACACAAAAGCAGAGTCTATACATTTTTTCTCATCAGTGTGAAGCATACATTCAAACCTGGCTCAACATTAGAGAAAATTCTAAGCAAGTTCTAATGGACTTGGTTAAGGGTGCTGGCTGAACACTTTGCAGGTTGTGCACTCCACTACAAATGACAAACATGGTCAACTAAAAAATTTCCACAGCCCTTTCTGTAGTACCAGAAGCTTGTAAGTTGCATTCACAGTATCACAGAATTGCATAATATTAAATCTCTCAAGAAGAGATTTTTCCAGTATATCAACAGAAAAAGGAAAACTAGGGAAAATATAGGCCCACTGATGAATGAGACGGGTGCCCTAGTGGTGGAAGACACAGAGAAGGCAGAGTTACTGAATGCCTTCTTTTCTTCGGTCTTCACTGATAAAGCCGTCCCTCACACATCCCATACCCTGGAGGCAAGGGGGAAGGTCTGGAGAGAGGAAGATTTTCCCTTAGTTGAGGAGGACCGGGTCAGAGACCACTTGGCCAAGCTGGACATTCATAAATCCATGGGCCCTGACGGGATGCACCCGCGAGTGCTGAGAGAGCTGGCAGATGTTATCGCTAGACCACTCTCCATTGTCTTTGCAAGGTCATGGGGAACAGGAGAGGTGCCTAAGGACTGGAGGAAGGCTAACATCACTCCAATCTTCAAAAAAGGCAAGAAGGAGGACCCAGGGAACTACAGGCCGGTTAGTCTCACCTCTGTCCCTGGGAAGGTAATGGAGCGACTCATTCTGGATGTCGTCTCCAAACACATAGAGGAACAGGAAGTTATTGGAAGTGGTCAGCATGGATTTACCAAGGGCAAATCATGCCTGACCAATCTGATAGCTTTCTATGATGTTATAACGGGTTGGCTGGATGAGGGGAGAGCCGTAGATGTCATCTACCTTGACCTTAGCAAGGCTTTTGACACTGTCTCCCATAACATCCTCATTAGGAAGCTGAGGAAGTATGGGCTAGACGAGGTGACAGTGAGGTGGATCGAGAGCTGGCTGAGTGACAGAACCCAGAGGGTTGTGATCAGCGGCACAGAGTCCAGTTGGAGGCCTGTAACGAGTGGTGTCCCTCAGGGGTCAATACTTGGACCAATTTTGTTCAATATATTCATTAATGACCTAGATGAGGGGACAGAGTGTATCCTCAGCAAGTTTGCTGATGATACCAAGCTGGGAGGGGTGGCCGACACTCCAGAGGGCCGTGCTGCCATCCAGCGTGACCTGGACAGGCTGTAGAGCTGGGCAGAGAAGAACCTAATGAGGTTCAACAAAAGCAAGTGTAGGGTCCTGCACCTGGGAAGGAAGAATGCCAAACACCAGTATAGGTTAGGGGCGGACATGCTGGGAAGCAGCTCTGAGGAGAAGGACCTGGGGGTCCTGGTAGACAGCAAATTATCCATGAGCCAGCAGTGTGCCCTTGTCGCCAAGAAGGCCAATGGCATCCTGGGCTGCATAGGGAAGACTGTGGCCAGTAGGTCGAGGGAGGTCATTCTTCCCCTCTACTCTGCACTGGTGAGGCCACAACTGGAGTACTGTGTCCAGTTCTGGGCTCCCCAGTTCAAGAGGGACAGGGAACTACTGGAGCGAGTCCAGCGAAGGGCAACCAAGATGATTGTGGGACTGGAGCACCTCCCTTATGAGGAAAGGCTGAAAGAGCTGGGACTCTTTAGCCTGGAGAAGAGAAGGTTGAGGGGGGACCTGATTAATGTTTACAAGTACCTAAAGGGTGGGTTTAAGGAGGACAGAGCCAGGCTCTTTTCAATGGTTCCCAGCGACAGGACAAGGGGCAATGGGCACAAGCTAGAACATAGGAAGTTCCGTTCAAATACACGGAAAAACTTCTTTACAGTGAGGGTGACAGAGCACTGGAACAGGCTGCCCAGGGAGGTTGTGGAGTCCCCTTCTCTGGAGATTTTCAAGACCCGCCTGGATGCAGCCCTGAGGGATGTGCTTTAGGCAACCCTGCTCTAGCAGGGGAGTTGGACTAGATGATCTCTAGAGGTCCCTTCCAACTCTGAAGATTCCGTGATTCCGTGATTCCGTAATATACAACAGGTCTTCTGTCAGCCTAAGTATCCATAATGATCTATTGCTGAAAAATGCGTTCTCACTCTGCTGGTGTAATATAAAATAATCACCATAAAAATCTGGAAAATTTTAATGCTGCTCATTTCAGAGGAGTAAACACAACCAACATTTGTAATCACGACGGCAACAGGAAACAACCTAGACTTAGGAGGTCTTATCCTTCTATGTGTAATAATAAGTCATTCATCCATTAAGAAACCAGGAAAGTTGAGAAGATAAAAAAAGTTCTCTGTAGGGGTTACCCTTAGATTAGTTCCAGAGCTCTCATGGTCCACCCCATTCACATACAAAACACATCATGCAACAGGTCAGATTTTGCCCTCTGGCCCTTCTTTTGCTATTCCTTCTTCACAGTTGCTTCAGTGATGAATATCCCACTGCCTCTCTTGTGACTGCCTGCTCAACACCACCCATCTGCAGTGGCATTTTTCTTCCTTTCTGAAGACAGATCCATGGGCATCACTGGAGCATCAGCTGAAGCTGGATCTTACCCATAACTGTTACATGGATGAAGCAGCCCATAATGTGTATGCATCTTTTCAGATAAGAAGTTTTCTGATTCAATGACGCTTTACCTGCTCGAGCTGTTTTACCTTTCTGATTACCATTATCTCAGGAAATAAAAAAATCTGTCAATTTTCTGTATTTGGCTTTTATATGCCTTTTATAAGGCACATTTTATAAGCTCTGGGATAGATCTCTTGCTCTTTCCCATCACAGTTGTTCCATTTATACTAATTGACATATAAACAGAGAATTAGAGAGAGTGAATAAATCCATAGCCTAGTAGGTGTGTAGGTACGTGAGCTACGGAGGTTCACTTGCTTGTTCTGCCAGAGTATCTCATATCCCATTGAAATGTAATGTCTCTGGATCAATTATTATTAGCATCTCTGTGTTTTTTCAGGGGACCTGAGGAAGGAAAGGGAAACTTCAAAATATATTGCATTTATCCTGACATTGATGGCAATACTTTGGAAATTATTAAGATATTTCTCCCACCAACCTCTACGCACAATGTCTGGGAACATTTTCCAAGGTGTATTTACTAAAGTTCCTGTTTTCACATGAACACTGAAAATGATACTGTTGAAAGGATGTGTTTTGAGCATGCGTTCTGCTCACTGTTTTAAGCTATGTTCCTCTGTGGAGCCAAGAAGTCTGAAGTGGGACCTGAAATGCTGCATACTGAGAACTGGCATTTGGCACAGAACTAGATTTTTATTCAGAAAGCTCACAGCAAGGAACCTCACTCAGTGAGCCAAGCTGCCTTCAGTGAATGAAGTAAGGAGATATGTAAAAAAGGTACTCCCAAGTAAGCTGCGTTCCATCTAGGTGTCTATGCTCCTTATAAATAAGCTGTAGAATTACAGCAGCAGCTACATCAATAAAGAAAGTTAACCAATTCTGTATGTGTCTTCATTCCATTAAAACACCAAGAAACACACTATCTTTGTAGAGATGGCTAATGTCTTGTAGCTAAGATGCCTGAAATAATTAGCTTTATGGAAAAAATCACTATAACACACTAGACTTTGGGAATCCAAAATGGATTTTATTAAGTTTTTGTATTTATAAAGCAATGATATTTTAAGGCAATTGGTAGATCTTTTGCATGTAGTATCACATACATTATAAGTATTTAATATTGTATTTTACTATAAAATATTCTAATATGTATCAAAATAATATTCCTAATATAACTGATGTTTTTGGAGGTGATAAGGATATAGACAGTTCTACTAAGGCACAAGCTGAATAGATGACAATTCTCATCACCAGTTTGCATTACAAAAGCAGCACTGAAAAAATGCTATATTTGTAAAGAAAAAAAAAACAAACACAAAAAAACAACCCAGCTCTTTGTATTTGACATTGCTTTAGTTAAACTGTAAACAGAATTCACTTTGAACTTTTGTGTTCACTAAGATCATAGCTGTAGACTCCTGGAAGACAATCTTCAGCATCATGCATCGAACATCCTGCAAATAAATATAACTTCCCTTCTACCACAGTGAAATGTAAGGTAAGGATTGAATGACTGATTTATAACATGGCTCCTGAGTTAATAAGTACAATTTCTATAAAATCCAGGATGTTTTCAGATTTATTCTTTATAGCAAATCATATATGTAAAACATTTATTGGATTCAGGCATAATAAACTTCATCCGCAATCTGATGAAAATTCCTACTTGCTTGCATTATATGTAGCATTTTCAAAAGCAGTATAAGGGATCAGTATACTAAAATGGCATATGCATTCCCATTGCTTGCATATGAAGCTTTCATTTTACTCTTCAGTATATTAAAAGGACTGCAAATAATTTTACAAAATTCAGAAGTATTACAGAAAAAAAGCCTTCCTTTGATTTTTTAGAATTGAAATGCATACTTTCAACTTGTTGCTGAAAAAAAAGTGTTGTTTTGTCCTTATGACACATCTTTAAGCAGTGTGAATCAAAAAGCACCACAAAGAAATGAAAAGTAGTTCTAAATCAAGGAAAGTAGAAGCTATTGCCTCTTAAGTAAAAAATAGAAGCTTATCAGTGTGTTTAAAGAAAATTAGTATAGATTAAAAACCTAAAAAGCAAAAATACATTGATGCCAAATTTTTACCTGTAATTCACCACTGCTGTTGAAACAGAACAATGTTATTCTTCCTTCAATTTGACTAATATGGAGATTTGGATTCTAGCTGTATTTTTCCAGATTTTGTTCTGTTTTAATTTGTATATTGATTTCAATAATTTTAATTTTTCAGTAGATACCGATGTGATTGTTTTACACTATCTTCTTTACACTATCTTTTACAATTAGTGGTTCAGAGTGATTCATATATTTGAGTACTTTTACAACAACTTTCGCTAAGCTTTTCTTACTAAGGAAGCCTGTGCTACTCTTCTATGTTATCTGTTACACATATCTAATTGTTGCGTATTTTTTTGTGATTAAACATTGTGGATTTTCATATAGGTATATAGTTTAAAGGATGCATATGCCATTTTAGTATACTGATCCCTTATACCACTTTTGAAAATGCTACATATAATATCTGATCAATTTTTCTCTCTAAAGCATCTATCTCTAAAATGATAATGAACTAGTAGAAGTATACACGTAGAGAGAGCAAAAATACAGTTGCTTTGCTTGACTATAGAAAGTTTAATCTATGAGAGTCACGTCACATGTCTTTCCTATATCCAAGACTGAAATCTATGCAGTAAGTGGAAATCTTAAAAAGATAGACTACTGCTACAGGCCAAATGGGACACTGGTATAGTGATTATATGGATTATAAATATGTGTTTCAGAAACAGATGATTTCAAAATACAGTGAGGTCAGCAGTCCTCCTGACAGTCCTTCGACATGACTCTCATGGTTAAGGACTCCACGCCATGCAACTGTTTGGCTGTCATGTTTTTCATTTGTTTTTTTGGCTGCACCACATGAAATCAATTCCAAGCAACAAAATAAAATCTTTTTGAAAGCAGAAAACAGTCAGAAGTTTTATGTACGTACTACAATTCTTTTATTTATAAGAATACATATTACAATGACAAATAAATGCAGAGTCCAGAAGGGAGTGCTGAGAATTAAGGCTCAAAGCTTCTGGGCCTTATCTAACCAAAAACATGCAAAAACACTGAACCAGTTCTATTTCTCACTCTCTTTGTCTTTTAAAAGGAAGTAATACTAAGCAACATCATAGGAATGCTGCGAGCTTTGGTTACCTGATACTCTGAAGAGCTTCAGTATTCTTAGAAGCATCAAAATGTTCTTATTCCTTTTAAGATTAAAAATTCCCTTTTTCTTTAAGAATGTATGTCTCTCCAGTAGACAAATTGGCTCCTTATGGGAAAAGCGCGTGCAAGAGGCAGTGAACACAATGGCATAAATTCAGAGTAATGTTAAGGAACCTTACAAATGATTGTAAAACGGTTAACAAACGTGATCTTTTGCTGTAGGTTGTTTTCTGTGGTGTGTTTCCACTTAGCAGTCAGGTTGCTTATTGCACTGAGGCAGAGCAGTTCTGTTGATGTGTGTTCCCTGAGAAGCCTGACACTGAGAAGCAGGGCTTTGTCTAGCTTAGAGACAGTTGCACCAGCAAATGCACCAGTTTCACCTCGGTGCAGCATATTGCACTAGAAAATTGCTCAGCAATACATCAACATAATTATACAAGAACAACTGCCTCTAACTTATCCACAGCTGGAAACCTCATGCCACATTATCTAAATTTTATTCCCTTAGACCATCGCTCTTCAACATTTTTAATTGATAGATCACCTAGCCTTTTTAAAATACATGCACAAAACTGCATGCCTCTCCTGTTAAGTACCAGGCAAGACAGCTGAGGATTGCTGTGTATCATGTAAGTAAATAGAAAGTTATTACTTTATAAAATTGTGGTTTATCTCAAAATTAGAAACAATTAAATCCAGAAGACCAAAAAAAGAATGTGGCGCTTGGGCTGGGACACCAGAAGATACCCACAGCAATCATGAATTAACTCCTAGCTTTCCTTCAGGGTACTTGCTATTTCTCTGATTGCAGTATTTTTTACAAATTATCTTCTCCTGCCTTATGAGTAAATTGTGACTTATGGACAATGGGCTAAATAACACTGCAGATGTACTTATGAGCTCCCAACAAGAGAAAGAAAGTACAGTTAGCATCTGAAATTAGGTGGGAGTGGGGACAGGAACTTAAGCCTGTTGGAGGGAGGACAGCAAGGAATACAATTACAAACCATACGCAGATCCTTAGTGTGAAAAATAGTGAAGGTATTGTTGGCTTTCGCCATAATAAGGCTATAAATCTTTGACTTATAAGGATAACTAACCTTTAGTAAATTAGGAAACATGAGAAACCTCAAAGATAACAACTAACAGCAACTATGAAGAAAAACTATCATATCGGGTATCGTACTGGTACATGTATGTAAAACATTCTACTGTCTGTATTTTTTGTGAAGCCCATTCCCAACTGCTTCTATTTGCTCTACAATAAGGGTTTGTGGAGATATGTCTATATGGAAAGGGTAAGGCAATAAAACATGGAATGGTCACTTTTCCACAGCAAGGTGCATTATTCACTCAGATATACAAAGCATTCCTGAATTCCATTCCTCTCTCAGATCCCAGCTGGAGGATTCTCTGTTATTCTTGCATTTTTAATGAAATACAGAGATCACTTTAGTAGCTCTGTTGATGACCAGACAGCCATGTGTCTCCAATTAACAATAAGTGGAGCTATTGTGCATCCTACATTTTGCAATATGGAGTTCCTAAACTGAGCAACTTTTATAATTGATATAGAAGTTGAAATAGGCAATACCACAAGGGAAAATGCTAATGCTCAGCTGACTTCTCCCTAGTCCCTGCCCCTGCTATGAGGTAATTTCACTTCACGCAGCACAGAAAAACATTCAAGCCAATCAGTTATTACAAATCATCAGGAATACGATTTTTGAAAACATCTTCTTGTTAATCTTCCAGGTCTTCTCTGACTACACTAACTCCTTAATGGTAACTCTTGCTACTCATTAGCAATAACATTTTTACAGTTTTTAAGTGGACACCTACCTACGTTTGCTTAAATTAGCTATAATATATTCAGGGACTTAACAGTAAAGCACCTTGTAAAGAAATACCCCAAGACTCCTTTGAGCGGAAAACCTAAATTGATGTTTACCCCTGGCTGAATTCCAATAAAAAACAAAGGTAAAATGTGCATAACACCTTCTTCAGTTCACAGTGAACAACACTTTGTTCCTGAAAGATAACTGACTATCATATTTGCATCTAATCTACTTGACAGCTATAAAAAATAGAAATGATGGAAAACACACCTTCATCACTGTATAGATAAATCTGAAATAAATTCATTACAAATTTTTTGAAAACTCAAGCATATCACTCTTATGACTGTACACAAACTAAAGACAAATCAAATTGAAATTAGCTTCCAAAACTATCGGTCAAAAGTGGGAAATTGCCCATATCCTGCAGCTGTGGATCACAGAATTACACAAAATTGTCTTTAAACATTTTGGCCTGAACAGTTGCACTTTACCACTCATAGGCATTTAGATAACATGGGGTTTGGAACTAGATGATCTTTAAGGTCCCTCCCAACTCAAATCATTCTATGATTCTATAATCTCATAGACTAATGTTTTAGTTTTTGTCATTAATTTTTGCTGTATGTTTTTATGTGTTACACAGCTCATCCATAACAACAGTCTATACTGCTTGATGCAATATCAAATTTTGACCTTTGCTACTTTTGTCTATGGAATTAAGGAAATGGTCTAACCAACGTGTATGTTCTCGTCTGACACAAAAAATATGCCCTTCATGTGGTATCCTCTGCAAAGTCATATCAGTGTGAGTGACCACTGACAAATAAGAATGTTATATAAGTAATGTACATGTTATACTTTCATTATTTTCAATAATAATTTCACCTTGAAATTATTGTAAAGAAGTGTTTTTTATTTGGAAAACAGCACATGCTACATCTTTTGACATGGATGCTTTTAGTAAGGAATGGATTACCTACCATCGAGGAAGAAAAATTCCTTGAGCTCCCAGCTCACCATCCTTTCTTCCCATCCTTGCTGAAACATGTCAAGTTTCTCTGCTACAATGTTGCAGAAAAACCCAAACCTCAATTATATATTGTAAAAGGGATTATGAAAAACTAATTCTATATGCTAGAGATCTGGCAGCAACAGCAAAGTGTTCTAACTACATAGAATATTTCCACAAGCATATATGAATACAGCAGGCTAGCAAATAATGACTGTTAAATGGAACCACAGAAACATAGTAGCATAGAATAGTTTTGGGTTGGAAGGGACCTTTAAAGATCATCTAGTCCAACTTCTCCTGCAATTAGCAGGGACATCTTCAACAAGATCTGGTTGCTCAGAGCCCCATCTAACCTACCTTGAACGTTTCCACAGACAGTGCATCTACCACCTCTCTGGGCAACCTGTTCTAGTGTTTTACCATCCTCATTGTAAAAAACTTCTTCCTTATATCTATTCTGAATCTACCCGCGCTATTTTAAAACCATTACCCCTTGCCCCTCGTTCTATCTTCACAGGAGAGGTGTTCCATACCTCTGATCATTTTTGTTGCCCTCCTCTGGACCTGCTCCCAACAGGTCCATGACTTTCCTGTACTGACGACTCCAGACCTGCACACAGTACTCCAGGTGGCGTCTCACCAGAGCAGAGTAAGGGGGCAAAATCACCTCCCTCGACCTGCTAGCCACGCTTCTTTTGATGCAGCCCAGGATATAGTTGGCATTCTGGGCTGCGAGCGCATACTGTCAGCTCATGTTCATCTTTTCATCCACCAGTATTCCCTAGTCCTTCTCTGCAGGAATGCTCTCAATCCTTTCATCCCCCAACCTGTAATGATACTGGGGGTTGCCCTGACCCAGGTGTAGGACCTTGCATTTGGCCTTCTTGAACGTCAAGAAGTTCACATGGGGAACCTTGTAGTTGGTGCCTACTACAAGCCACCTGATCAAGGGGAACCTACTGATGAAGCCTTCTTACTCCAGCTACAGGAGGCATCGCGCTTGAAGGCTCTCGTCCTGCTGGGGGATTTCAACCACCCCAACATCTGCTGGAAAAGTAACATGGCGAGCTCTAGAAAACCCAGGAGGTTCCTGGAGTGCCTTGACGATAAATTCCTAAGACAGGAAATAGACAGCCCTACCCAGGGGGTTGCCATACTGGACCTCCTAGTCACCAGTGCGAGTGAGCTTATAGGGCATGTCAAGATTGGAGGCAACCTGTGCTGCAGTGACCACACACTGGTGGAGTTCACGGTCCTGAGGGATACGTGCCAGACGAGGAGCCTAGTCAGGACCCTGAATTTTAGGAAAGCAATCCTCTGGCTCTTCAAGGAGTTAGTCAATAGGAGTCCCTGGGAAACAGTCCTCAGGGAAAAGGAGGCAGAACAGAACTGGCAGATCTTCAAGGACACTTTCAATAGAGCACAAGATCTCTCGATCCCCAGGTGTAAGAAATCAGCAAGAAAGGGAAGGGACTAGCATGACTGAGTTGGCACCTGCTGGTCAAACTAAAAGGCAAGAAGGAACTGCACAGGCAGTTCAAGCAGGATCAGGTGTCCTGGGAAGAGTATAGGGATGCTGCACGGTTATGTAGGGATGAGGTCAGGAAGGCCAAGGTGCAGCTGGAGATGAACTTGGCAAGGAATGCTAAGAATAACAAGAGGGGCTTCTACAGGTATGTCAACCAGAAAAGGAAGGTTAAAGAAAGCGTATCCTCCCTGATGACCAAGAATGGCAAACTAGTAACAACAGACAAGAAGAAGGCTGAGGGTCTCAACAATTTTTTTGCCTCGGCCTTTGTGAAAGACTGGAACTTTAAAATAATTGTCTCAAAGCTTGCTTAAGCTTCTGCAAATTGACAGCAGGCTTGCGGGCTGGTAAGAAGCTTGCTTGTATCTATTTAGCACCTTCTGCAGACTATCCTCTTGCTTGCCAGTCACCACCCAAGACTGCCATCAGCTGAAGAGGGTGTGTTGCCACCCCCCAGCTGGAAAGGGTGTAGGCCTCTGGCTATCAAAGTGCCAGACTTGTATCTCAGCTTGTGGCCAATGCTGTATGCGGTTAGAAAAACACTCTCTTAAAGACGACACATTACATGTTTGAACAGGTAAAGGACTATGGGATGCCTGGCAAATAGACTACGTTGGCCCATTCCAAAGGTCTAACAGGAAACATTATGTACTAGTAGGGGTGGAAATTGTGTCAGGCCTGGTGCAAGCTGAGGTTTTTTCCCGTGCGACGGGAGAAAGCACTGTTAAGGCCTTGCAACTGTGGTTCAGTACTTTCCCTAAGCCACAGTCTATCCAGTCAGACAATGGCTCCCACTTTACTGCCAAGGTCATACAAGATTGGGCAAAAGAGAAAGGAATTCAATGGATGTTCCACACTCCGTATTATGCTCAAGCCAATGGAATAGTGGAATGCACTAATGGTCTTCTCAAATGATTCCTCAAGCCCCATGAGTCAGGATGGGACGAACGTCTTTGGGAAGCTGTCACACACATCAATAGTCAATGGGGGACAAACAGGTGTCTGAAAATTACAGCCTTCTGCCCACAAGCCCCTGCAATAGTCCCTGCAACAAATTTTTCCCTCAAATGGGAAAATGAGTTTGTAACCATGGGAAAATGAGTTTGTAACCTTGGGAAAATCTGTAGACAGTATGTTGAATATGTTTAACATTGGAGGATCAATGGAGGACCATTTGGCCTGGAAAGCTGGCCATGGACCTCTGTCCCCCTTTCCCCAAAATGGCTAGTGAGCAATTATAGTGAGGCTGGAAATAATACCTACTGGAAAGAAGAAAGTCTTGGCCAGCACGATACCCAGCCCGAGGCCAATATTGCCTGAACTGCACCCAACCGGGTGGTACTTTCATGGGAATTAGTAGATGTGACTGGACCTTCACATAGGCAAATCATAAGCCTCCTAATAGTACTTACGTGGTATCCACACAACAGGCCCACGGCCTCGCAGTCGATGGTGTAGCCAAGGATGCCTAATGGGCTTGGGTTAATGAAGCAGGGCATGAGAAATCATTTTCTGGCTTCTGGTCTCCAACTAATATGACCAGAAATGAAACTCATGGAGAGTGGCCATTTACTACAAAACTAAAAGTAACAAGTAAATGGAGGAATAACACAGGTGCCTGGTCATGTCATGTTGCGGGCCTTGCCTTTTTCCTTGGTTCATACGGGCCATGGTTAAATCTGACAGTCCTCAACCCTCTAGGGATGGGCAACTCAACTTATTTTCAAGTGCCCTCCACTCCCACCAGTTTATTTGAAAATGGTACTAAAGCCTTTTAGGCCACTATTGGATTTACGGACATTGCGCATATAAAGTGCTGCCAGCAAATTGGACTGCAGTATGTTATGTTGGAATAATTCGCCCCTTGTTTTTCTTACTCCCTGAAGATGGTGGTGATAATTTAGGCGTTAAACTGTATGATGATCTCATATGAAGTAAGCGATCTATTAAAACAGGTCTGACTGCCGGAAGTGGACAAAAGTGGGGCCCCCAGCGAATCACTGAACATACGAGCCAGCCACCTGGAACCCCCATGAGTGGATTAGTGGCGCTCGAGAACCTAGTTGTAATCTAAACCCATATAATTCGACTGCAAGCTGTTTTAGAAATTATTACTAATGAAACTGCTCGCGCCGTGTATCTATTGGCAGACCAAGCCATGCAAATGCGAACTGCAATTTTGCAACACCACATGGTTCTCGATTACCTGCTAGCCGAGGAAGGAGGTTTTTGTGGTAAATTAAATGATTTGAACTGTTGTTTAAAATTTGATGATAATAGTCAAGTTGTTAAACAAATAACTCCGGAATAAGAAAACTGGCCCATGTCCCTGTTTAAACCTGGAAAGGTTGGGAATTTAATCCCTTCTCATGGCTTCCAGGTGCCCCGTGGGTTATGCGTGTCCTGTTTTATATGTTGTGTGGTATAGCAATGTTGTGGGTTTTACCATGTATTGTTCCATGTTTAATACAATTAATTCAGCGTGTTGTAACCAATACACAGTTTGCTGCCACTCCACCACCAGATGGTGTCAAATATATACATGCAGTGTAACAGCCGAAGTGTTCAGTTGTAGAAATTGCATGACCAAATGCTCTTTTCCTGCTTTATTATCTTCTCCCTCTATCACCACCTCGGACCCTGAAGACAGCAACAGCAACCTTTGAGCCACAGGGTGGTGTGAAAGACTGGAACTTTAAAATAATTGTCTCAAAGCTTGCTTAAGCTTCTGCAAATTGATGGCAGGCTTGTGGGCTGGTAAGAGCTTGCTTGTATTTAGCACCTTCTGCAGCCTATCCTCTTGCTTGCCAGTCACCACCCAAGACTGCCATCAGCTGAAGAGGGTATGTTGCCCTCCCCACCCCCGGCCCCGCCCCCGCCTCCCCCCACCCTCCCCCCGAGCTGGAAAGGGTGTAGGCCTCTGGCTATTAAATTGGCCAGACCCTGCCTACTCCAGAGCCCACCTAGGGCTGCGCTGTTAACTCCAAAATTGCTGAAGCACAATGTCGGTGCTGAGCCAAGCACTGCCCAAGCACCAGGAGGCAGGAAAAGCTTATACAGGGACTGTGTAAAATGACAATTAGCTGGGCAAAGGCCACTGTCACACTGGTTGGTCAAGCTACAGACCAACCTGGGCTACCTGGACTATAACTGGAGCAGTGACCCACTGCAATTTGGGAATTGGGACTGAGACCCCCACCACCATCAACCATGGATCAACAAGATGCCGCTGAACTTCCAGAAGACCACTGAGACATTGTCGGGCCTGTGGTGGTGACTATACTCTTGCTACGCTCTGTAGTACTGCTTCTCCTTTCTGCCTTTCCTCTACTTGTGCCTTTATCGCTTGTCTCTGTGACTATTGCTAGGGAATAACAATAAACCTGCAGTGAGCAGCATCTGAGCTTATTTGTGTCTTAATCTCACAACTGGAATTATTGTGAACCTCTCCCGGGCCCAACATGGTCGAACTGGGAGGTAACAATACCGCCAGTGGCTGACTGGGCAGGAAAGCCACCAGACTGTAATACACCCCTGTCCTCCCTCCTCTGGCACTGAGCTGTACAGTTGTGAGCAGCCTACAGGGCAGATAAGGCAGCAAAAACACCTACCCCCAAGATGGTCTTAGCAGGAGCTGGAAGCTCCCCAAAGCCATGAACAAAGGGAGCTCTCTGTCCTTTTCCACTGCACACCCTGGGGCTGAGCTCCTGGCACTATTCCTAGTCATAGAGTGACTATGCACGAGTGGGCAGAATGCTGGTGGTGGCTGAGGAGCAGCCAGTTGAGATGGAGCTGGGAGGGGAGGGAAGGGGGCAGGGGCTGTCCATGTTGATGGAGGGTGGCTGCTTTGTAGTGCACTTGGATGTCTGGACAAGGAAGCCACCAGACCACTGTGGTGGTGCAATTTCCCACCTCCTTCAGGCCACCCAGTGCTTGGTGTGATTTCCCCCACATCTGGGCTACATAACAAGACCAGAACATTACCTGAGACACATAACGGTCTGACACAAAAGAAAGAAAAAGGTGGAGAGTAATAGACCAGAAGATTACAGCAACCTCTTCTTGTACCTGGCTCCCATGACTCCTATCATTTGGGAACAATAACAACAATGGATCACTTCTGATAATATATGGATTGTGGCCCAAAAAGCAAGATGATAACAGAACTTCAAGATCTAGCAAGTTCAGGGCTTGTGCAATTGGTAGAAAGTACCAGAATATCCCATTGTCTGCGTTAGGATGGAGTGTAAAAGTACCTGATGAAAGTCAGTTACCTCAGACCCTATAAGTAGCAATTCTATTGAGACCCGAAATGAGCTCTTCTGGATCACAGTTGGCAGTGACCAGCATCTCCCCTGAATCGGGACGCTCCTCTGGCAGACACCTCAAGGATTAAAAGGCCAGGGCGAGGCAACCCTCTTGAGTCTCAGTTATTGTTCATTGAGGAATGTCGATGCATTGTATTTACTTCGAGCTCAAGAAGTTAGTGTATGCTTACAGAAAGAGTGGAAAATACGAGCAACAGGAGAGCGATGTTCCAATAAATTCACCCACCTTTTGCAGTCAGCACCTTAGGGACTTTCTATTGCTTAATAGCCCTTTATGGAGTTTTATTACACAAATTTGTGTAATTGCCATTTAAACCACTTGTACTTTTGAACCAAAATATCCTGTGGAAATTAGGTCCATGATTTAATGAGAATTTGCCTATAAAAAACCCATTTGCTTCTGTTTGTTTTAAACTTGTTTCCTGATCATTCGATTTAGTGCCTCCTCTTCCTGCATTATAAGAATTTTAAGTAATGATAAAAGACACTTTCTCCATACCAGTCAGGATTTTATAATTGCTGTCGTACCATTCCCTGCTCTCAGTTATCTCTGACATACTGAAGCCATTCCATAACTCTGCTCATCTCAGTCTCCATGTTTTACTTTTTTTGTGGTTTTTGTTAATTCTGTTTTGAGATGGGTATGAGAACACCATAGAGACTTCATGGATGTATGACATGTTGACATAGTATTTGCAACATTTTCCTTACCTAGTTATTTCCTAATATTTTCAAAATGTCTGTTTACCTTTTTAACCACTTCTCAGAATTCAGAAAACTGTCTGTACCGTTTCTAGACTCTTTCCTAACTACAAATAGCTAATTCAGAGATCTATAAACCCAATGACTAATTTGAATTCTTTTCCCCTCAATTACCCATCTTCATTCATCAACATTTTCAGCTGACACTTTAGCATTTGCTCAAGTTCATTATATTTTTTACAACTCCTTGTTGTTTTGATCATGCTGAATAGCATTCTGTAACAAACTTTATATCTTCATTATTAATCCCCCTCCAGATAGTTTAAAAATATTGCTTAGGAATATTCTAAAAAGCATAGAGCACAGAATTGAGAGGAACTGTAATAGTAACATCTCTTCACAAACTGAGTATTTATTCCTTCTTTTTGTTTCCAGTTATTTGGTTAACCAGTTCTTAATAAATATGATATACCTTGCTGAACTTGTGAACAAAACCCTTCCAACTTCAAATTCTGTACAGCACAAGGACATAATGACATGAAATTACTAGTCACTGTGTATAGAGCCTGAATCAACAGCCATAGAAGGTGATCGAAGACTTTCTGTTGTTTTTTTATGAATTGGATAAAATAGTTAAGTGATATATGTAAATATTGTAACGCTGAAATTTTCAAAACACAATGATGATTTCAAGCAATACTTTTTACATGAACTTGATGTGGTAGCCAGAAACATGTCTACCTACAAGAGCCGATATATTAAGCCTATAAATTCATACCTTTCTAACAGAGGAAGGTGTTTGAAATAAAAAAAAAAAAATTCTCAGTATTTGGAAGCCTTTTAATTAAAAAAAAAAAACCAAAACAAACAAAACACACCAAAGCTAAACACACAAAACTGTAAGGGATGAAGTCCCTTGGTTTTCAAGTCAATAAAAAAATGGTCAAGTCTTCAAAGGCGCAAAAATGTTACTGTATTTTGCAGTGGTGACTACTTTTGAAGAAATTAAAGGTTTTGTACGAACTTCTATGCTACCAGAACAAAAAAAAGTGGAAAGCAAGCATGAAATTCTATACACAATTGGCTTGGGCTGGCTAAGGAAAGTAATTTTAAAGAATACATGTTGATTTACTAAACCCTATATAATAAGACAGAAAATTTTGCATGTCTATTTAATTCATGGTACTCAATTTTCCTCTTAAAATGCCGATGTCTACTCTAAGCAAGACAGAGCTTCAACGAAGAGACATGCTTTCAATACAGACATGCTTTCAAGTTAACATATGCCCATTTGCTAAAAGAGAACACTTGTTAAATTGCTGTGCAACATACCATAGAAGATAATTTTCACAATGTGCTATATTTAGCAAGTGTATCTTGTTATACACTGACAAAATAGATACACAGCAAATAGAAAATGGCACTTTAAGTGAACATTTATTATTCTAGCAAACTGAAAAGTTCTGATCCTGTAAACAGCTTGGCACCTAGTGGAAAACACCTAAGGTATCAGGGAAAACAAAGGCTTGACCCCAGTAACATATCAAGATGGAAGGAAACATTTGCAGGATGAAAGCCTCTCAGCATTGGCCATGCATAGACGCTCTGATCTCACTGGCAAACAGCTTATTCTGGACAGGCAGATGGCCTGCTGGACTGATTTTTTATGGTCTGTTAGCAGTCATAAGCTTTACTGTCAGCACTAAATTACCTTACACAAAATGTGTGCACATCTGCTCAACTGAGATGCACACAGCTCTACTTCTTATGATAACTTATGATACTTTTGATAACCGGCTGGCCTTGTAGTACCTAAGCGCAAGGAAACCGAGCTCACAGTTACACCTGCCCAGTGACAATGGGCCAAGGCGCCCAGCAAGTTTTAACAAAGCCAGATAAGGACAGCGGTTTGGAAGAGATTCAGTTCCCCAGAGGGAAGCTGGGAGCTGCTACCGGGCGTACCTCTGCGAGGCAGGATAAAGCTGGGCGCCTCAGCTGCTAACAGAGCACCATCCCTCCAAGCGGCCGAGCAGCTTCCGGCCGCCCGAGACAACTTCCGCCACCCTGCCTGGGCAGGGCGGCGTGCCATGGTCATGTGATTCCCCGCCCCGGCGGCGCGGCGGCGGCAGCCGCGGGAGGCCGCCCCCAGCCTGCTTCCTAGTAGCAACTTCTGCGGCCCGGCCTCTCCGGCAGGATGGTGGCAGTGAGATGAGCCCCGAGTCGGAGCCGCCGCCATCCTCGGCCCCGGAGGAGGAGGAGGTGCCGCCGCCGTCGTCGCTGCTGCAGCTGCTGCTGCTGCTGCTGCCGCCGCCTCCGCTGAGGGAGGGCAGCGGCACCAGGCGGGGCGGCTGTATCATGCTGGTGAAGAGGGTCGGCCTCAAGGTGGGCGGTGGCGCGGTGAGTGCGAGGCGGCGCCAGGGTGCGGTGAGCTCCGCCGGAGGCCGCCAGGTGCTGCCGGCCCTGGGGGCACCGCCGCGGGGCGAGCGGCCCGTGACGGCCAGCTCCCTCGCCCCTTTCCCGCCCGTGGGTGGCCGGCTGCCCCCCAGGTGCTTCCGCGGCCCCGGGAGTTTTCTGGGAGTTGGGGTGCGGCGGGGTGCCGGGCTCCCGCCGGCTGTGCCGCCTCGTCTGTGCCGGCCCGGGGCACTCGTCACTAGTTTATCTCGGTCAGAGGCGACACCTGTAAGGTGGTTGTAAATAAGTTTTCCTTTAAATATATAAACGCAAGGTACCTGGAAGTAAAGCTTAGTTTTCCTTTGAAGTTCTAGGACGTGCCTGTTGGTGAACCAAAACCGTAGAGTTATGCAATTTTAATAATTTACTAGTCTTTCTTGTCCGTCTCTCTTTTTGAGAAGGCGGTATTACTTCTCAGCAGAAACGTCTTTTGAGTGGCTTAAGCCTTTCCCTTTGAACGTGTACACGCTCACAGGATGCCTTAAAAACATGCTTCCTGAGCTTTCTGCAGTAGATAGGGACAGGCGTCTTGTTTCAGGCAGGATGGTCCCAGCTGAGATAGTATAACCCATCCGCTTTTGTCGGTAGTGAGCCCAGAGGATAAAGTAGGACTAGGGGAACCCAAGGGAGCACACAAAGTAACAAAACAGATGATCCGGGCATTGGCGGTGTTTGAAGGGGTACAGATACAAAACTAGGTGAAGTCTTGCCACCATAAATCTCTTTTGGCAAGTTAAAATCATACAAATTTTATTTGCAATCTGATTTACTGGCTATTAGTACTTTTTTAGACTATATTCATATTCTGGTGTTCCTGAATAATGTGTTTAATATTAGTTTACTCACAAAATGAGATATGCTGAAAGCATATCTCATGCCAAAAGTTTTAAAATGATGTTCGGTTTGTCAGGGAGCCAACATCACCTACATGTGTCACCTACCCTCCCACAGATAAACATCTCTGCTGTTGGAGAGAGGATAGTTTACTGATTTGTGTTAATGTGGAGTGAATGAAGTTGTAATATCTTTATCTGAGCATTAATAGTGTTGCATTAATGTGATATCATGGCTAAAGCTCAAGAATGTAAAAAAAATCTTGAAACTATCTGTCTGATATCAGTAGGTTCTTTGTCCCTTACTCATATCTGATAAGGGTGTTAAGGTACTTTTAATAAGTGATTAACCCAGAGAAGATGTAAAAAAAATGTTCTTCCATGGAATTCATTAGTCAAATAAGTTATTTCATGTAAGTTAATTCTGAAGTGACTGCTTCACACTTCTTGTAAGCGATGACTTCAGTATTTGAGTCTTCCAGTTCTCTTTTTCCAAAAGCAGGGTGGACTCTTTCAAGAAGTGCAACTGATGTCTGCTGTATGGTATACTTGTTCTTCTAGGATTGTGTGCAGCAGCTGCTGTTTAGAACTCCAGATATATATGATGCAGTAACCCAATCTGAAGTCAGAATAGGAAAGTAATGCTAGAAGAGGCCTTTTAACATCTTAGTTAAGAAATGTAAGCTTTCAGTTTTATCAGTACAGGTGATGTGGTGAAAGAAATAATGGCTGATGCCATTATATGAAAGAGAAACAGATGGATTTATTTAAATATGAAATGGACGGTAGAGGTAGGGAAATTTAAAAAAAAAGTCAAAAAACTTTGATTTCTTTTTCTAACTTTAAGAAGAGTCAAAGTCAAATGGAAAATAAATCTATAACTGACAAAGGACTAACCTGGGTTTTTTTTATTAATGGATGGGATGTTTGTTAAAGGTGGATGAAGGATTAAAAGAATGCTTTTTAGTACTTAAAATATGCTGGTTTATCAGTTTGAAAATTTAGCTTCCAAATAACAGAAATTCTTAATTTATAAAATGATCTCAGGTTTTGCTTCCTTGCGTTTTTCTTTTTATCCCCTGCCTCCTAGCTGTGCCTTTTAAGGGACTTCGTGTTCCTATAATGTGTGTCTTACGAGAGAGAGACATGGGGCTCTAGATTTATCTTCTGCTATACATTGGTATAGCAGTAGCACAACTGCACTTAAATCAGCTTAGGGTCTGCTTCACAATTCCTGACTGAACAGTCTGTTTCCTGCTTTGTTATTGCAGTTCCTACAGCTCCCTGTGATTCTCATGTGGCTGGTCATATTGCTAGAACTCTCTGCCTAGACTCTATTGAAAGAGCTTATTCAGACTAAAATGAGAGGCTGGATCATGGCTTTAGATATAACTCTTTGATATCAGTGGGAGTGCATCCCTGGCATTCAAAAATGAAAGCTTGTCCTTTGGGCTGCTGATGAAGAAATAAATACAGAACTGAAATTTTGGTGAGCTGCTTCTTTGGTTTGTAAAGGATGTTTTAATGATAATTTTTATTCTGATTCTTCTCTGTCACATCGGATTGGTAGGGCAAAGTGAAAGAGTGTGACCAAGTCTGTCAGGTTGTGCAAGGCTTTCTTCCTGTACCCCTCCAGCGTGGGAGTAGCAAGCTTCTGGTTTTCGTTATGAGTAACTAACTTCACCCTGTTGAATGCATTGGCTTCACTGAATTGAAGGACTGAAATATAAATACTGAACAAATCACTTCTTATGAATTGACTTACTGGCTCAAAACTAATAAGAACAATTGTATGTTTGAGTAAATTCCACTGGAATTAAATCAGCTTCCATTGGCTGTACTACCCTGATTTCAGTGAGCCCCAGTGAGCTTCAGAAACTGAAGTAAATGATGCAATGGACACTTTGTTACTGGTTATGCAATCTTGTTCCATCTGATTTATGAACACTGGTGGTATAAACGTTAGTGTGACATTCAGAATATTCGTATCATGTACTTAATTTCTGTGTAACCTATTGTTAGTAAAGTAATGCCACACTAAGGAAGCTTTTTAGCAAAATACAGTACCGTACTGTCTAAATAAAGTGCTTTTATGGGAGAAGTCCCCAAACAGGCTATCTAAGGAGAAGAAACATATTTTTATGGAGAATTAACCATACATTGGTTTCAGGTTCTTGGACACTGTAAAATGCCTCAGCTATTGTGAAGCCCGGGACTTCTGTGTTTTTTTAGAAACATAATGAAAGCATTCTGAAGGTTAAAACTGTACGTTGGTCAGAAGGTTGCCAGCCTTTATTCATTAAACTGTTTTAGACAGCAAAGCACAATTGGTGTATACCCCAAGAGTGACAGGTTTTTAGTCTTGCTGCTACCATTTTTGTTTTTAATACTTAATAAAAAATATAGCATGATGGAACTGAGGCAGTGTAATTAAATATTGTGAGACTTTACTGAAGCACCTTTCAGTCCAGTAAGCTGGTGTCTTAAACTTCCTGCATGTAGGATTTAAATTGAATTGCTAGTAGTAAGCACATTTTTCAAATTGGCAGTTTGGGTATTTAGTCCTGGTGGCAGCAAGGACTGTTTGTGGGGAGCACTGTTTTCTCTCACACAAAAAAACTTTTTCCTGTCAAAACTGAATAATTAGAGATAAACAGTGTTGCCTTCTCAAGGTTGCCAGTATCACTTTGAGTCTTCCCATCATGTTAAATTAACACTGAGGTCTGAACTCTGAACCATTACCACAAGTGATTAGCTGCTGTCTTTAAAAACAAATCACTCTTGCTTATATTCATGCTGAGAGGACACTTTTGCTGTTCTGAGCTTGCTGTTGCTGATCCTCCAGGTTCTAGCAATCTGGAAGGCTTTGTGTCCAGAGAGAAACATGCTAGGCTAGAATATTGGAAACTCAATTATGGAAATAAGACTTGGTATTTTAGTACTGAAGATCCAAACTTAACCACTAGGCAATGAGTTTGAGTAAATATCTATCCCATGGAGAAGCACGTGAATTAACTAAGCAGTCTGTGCTTTTTAGAGGAATTTCTCAGTGTCTTACATCTATCTACATTTTAGGAAGAAAACTTCAGCAATGGAGAGATCAGCTTGCAATTTGATGTAGGATAATAAGCTGGTTATATCTTATTTCTGTAAGAAGTATTTTAATTAAGCAATGCAGTGCTGTCTAAAGCTGAGCTTTCAGAATGTGGCAGGGCATATGGTGATTGTTTTCTTGGATGCTCTTCCTACCCTCGATGGCCTCAGCCTCAAAGAATGAACCAGAAATGGTGTTTTCATGTTTTACACTTCTCAGAAGATTCCTACTTTATAAGCTTGTCCAGTCTAAACTTAAACAGGAATGTGTTCCCAGCAGAAAAGATGGTGTGGTGAGACATTTTAGACCTTGAGAGTAAATTGTGTGAAGTGCCATCCAATTTAAACTTGCTGTGTTGGGTCCTGCTTTGCCTACTGTCTTGTATTTTAGTATAAGAAGGCAGTGACAATTGTTTTCCCTTCACATGCTTCATGTCACTCCCAGTTCAATAAGTCCCAGTTGTATCTTCTGCAGATGTTTTGACTGCAGGTTGGGAGAACCTACTTCAGCATTCCTCCATACCTTTGGCAATGTTTTTTGTCCTTCCGTGGGCCTCTTTCAGTTGTGCTTCTGTAATATGGGCTTTTCAACAATGTGTATTGCTTAAAGCTTCTGAACAAAGCAAGGAGTCATGGGATAAGAGGGATGATCTTTACATAGATCTAATAAAAATGGTTAGAACACCAGAAGCAGAGAGTTAGCAAGGCAGGCACATCACATGTTTATGCAGTAATATAAGGATAATTTTTTCCTCACAGGGTGTATTTTTGTATACACTTTTTGTAACCCACTGCTGAATGCTAAACTTGTGTCTCTTACGGAACTGTTTTCTCCAGGATCACGTTCCTAAGTAGTAGTCATGCTATGTGTGGAATCAAAATAGTTTTTTCGTTATTTTATTGGTGAAATTTATCTACATTAATTTTGATCTGCCATTTAATTTATTTTACTGATTCCATCAACTTCTGATGTTTATTACCATTGCCTTCTAACTTTTACTTTTCTAATGTGAATTGTGTTTTGTCATCAGCAAACTTTCTCTTTGCTTTCACCCTTTTTGCAGCTCAGTTATGAGTGTGTTGAACTACATAGACTCTAAGACAGAGCACTGGGACTCATCTGATAAATTCCCTCTGCTGTGAAAAGAGATTTTTCTTTTAAAAAAAATTATCCTGTTTCTTTTCTTTTATCTTTTTCACTAATTTTTTTTTTACTTTTAATTCCTGTGAAAAGTTTGCACCCTTTTCCTCTTGCTTTAAGAGTCTTTGGTGAGGGTCTTTGAGTATGTTTACTTGAATTTTCAAAACGCTTATTAACATGATCTCCTCTATCTGTACGTGTTATTTTGAGAACTGCAGGAATTTTTTTAAGGCATGGTTTCTCTTTACAAAATCTGTGCAGGCTTTTCCATCTTGAACAAGTTGTGGTTCTAATACTCTAGACCAGTGCAATATGATTTAGCCTAGCTTTTTTTTTTTTTTTGGAGAGACTGCATCACGCTGTTACTGTCCAGATACAGATCAGCTTAAGGTATTTCTTTTACAATTAAACTACAAATTTGAACAATGTATAAGCTGAATTTAGTTATGATTTTTGATTTATGCTCCAGCTCACAAAGCATCTAAAATGCTAAAGGCTGTGGTGGGTTGGAAAGTACTTCACTTGTGTTTAGTGTGTTCTTGCACTGCCTACAAGTTAAATGTGTTAGACTGGGCTTTGTGCACATAATCACTTGGTGATTGCTGCATGTGACAGAGGCAACGAAGGTCTTTAAGGTGCTTTTTACACTTGAGTGAATTCTTGCCATTTTCAACAAATCGGGTATTTGTGGGGAACGGTTGGAATTAAGGTGGTTGCTAAATACTTCTGATTGAAAATTAAAGACAATAGACGCTAGGAAGAGGTAAACATGCAATATGTCTAGAGGGAGCTATCTGGGTAATAGGTGTGGAAGAAAGAGCATCCATAATGTGGTGAGATGGGCTGGTAGCATAATATTTGTGCTAGAATAAGCTAAAATGATTAAATAGTGATGTCGTGGGGCATACCAGGAAAAGTTTGCATTTGAAATGATTGAATTTTGGGGGGAAACTAAGAAAATAGCAGTGAAGGTAAACATGGAAAAGGAATGTGCTTTATAATTTAGCATGAACTTCAATGTCTGAATGATTCATACATGAAAGCATGTTTCTCAAAATGTTTTACTGATTCTGTTAGTTCAGTTCTTTGTTTTCTTCAAAACATTAGAGTTGACATAGTGGACTGCAGTGCAGGTAGCCGTGTAAAAACTGTACTTGTAGCAGTTAATTTTTGTAGGTGGAGAATGTTACTGTAGACAACTTTTAAAAAAGAAAGTAACATGTTTCTTCATACTAATGCACTTGAATTTTACTTTAAATACTGTAGAAGGACAGAGAGTACTGTTTGCAAAGTCATCTCTGTACTGGAAGTAGAATAAGCAGCTAGCAGGCTCTCCTGAGAGAGCCTACTGCCTGGTGGTAAAGAAGTCCCTGGAGGAGGGTGTCAGGGGAGAAAGACAAGTTCCTGTGATTGTCTGTTTAGAAGTTTAACGTGAGCTTGGCTGTTACCTGCCTCAGAGGTAATAGGATTACTGGAGAGGTACTTCAGGGAGATCTCTTCCTTCTCGGGGCAGGATAATCTATGAGGCCTGAGCAGGTTGCTTAAGGCTTTTCCACTTGGGTATTGAAAGCCTTTGAGCGCAGAGAATGCCCAGTTCTGTGGGCAGTGGGCTCTGCTACACCCTCGTGAGAGGAAAAAAGTATTCTGTATTTATCCAATCTAGTCTTTTTTTTTAATCTGTCTAGCAGGATTATATGGCCCTCATAAAAAATGTGGAAAGTCTGAAAAGGCACTCTGGGGGACTTCAGGATTTGAACAGTTACAAGTGGTTTTGTTCTGAAGTAAGTGCATTGCTTAAGAGAAATAAACAGTTAAGCATGTTTGAAATTGGATGGTGAGGTGCTTTTGCAGCCATTCAGACAATTTTAATTGTTAAATTACAAAATTCTTACAATTTCCCCCTTTCCTTTTTCATAATCTTATTGTCTTTTGCATTTCTAGGGCATGGTTCCATATGAGGCCTCTAGAGCCAACAGCATGGTGTTACATTCTTCTTCTTCTTCTCCTTCTCGACAGTTTTTATTGTCTTCTAGATGAAGCATTTTTCCAGGGTATGGGGGAGGGTCTACTTCCACTCGTTTCGTTAGGGCAGTTTCAATTAATCGTTGAACTGATCCTTGCACACAGGGAATGATGCAGCATCCTACAGCTGCTAACATTCCCGCTACCATTATAAGAGAAGTCAATATTGATACCACCATACCTTTCCATTTCCCAAACCAGGAATCCAGCCAACTTGTCAGTGAGGTGTCTATTCTAGAGTTCTCAGCTAACTCATCAGCTAGAGTGGTGAGCCCTTGAAGGGCTTTAGTTATAGTACCATCTGGAGCTGCATTGTTGGGGATGAAGGTACAGCACCGATTCCCTAACATTACGCACACGCCTCCCCTCTCTGCTAAGATCATGTCCAGGGTGATCCTATTTTCCCATGCCATTCGGCTGGTTGCATCCAATTGTTCAGCTATTCCTTTCAATGCATCTCTGGTATAATTAATAAACCTCTGTTGGTTATAGTAAATATAATTTATCCAATCTACATTTTTGTTTATAGTTACCCACCAGAAAAAGACAGATTCGAATCCTGCTCCTATCTGATTCCTTGCTTTGCGCTCATCTGGGACTCCTCTAGGGACTCCAATGGAATCTATATATATCCGTTCATCAAAGGATATACCCACACTTCTTTTTACTCTATTGCCTGAGCTCAGGGTTCCTGTTCCTTTTTCAAATGCTAGGGTGAATGGTATTGCCAATTGTACCATTCCACATGTACCTTTCCAGTTAGCCGGCAACACAGATCGCAAGGTCTTCCCTCCACAATACCACCAGAGATCCGCCCGAGGCACTCATATCACTGAGTAGTTTCCTTTTATATCCTTGGTCACATTCAGAGTTTCAGTGCATAAGGTAAATCCCCCCACAGGTTTGGTAGCATTCACACTCTGCCGTGAGAGGCAGACTGGATGGTTACCAATTGCTGTGGAAAATGCTGGTGGCACTTTAACATCTCTAGACTCTAAGGCAGGAAGCAGTAAGGAAAGTGAATGACAGGTCTAATTTCCCCATGCGGTCCTTTCTTGGTATAATGCTGTCATAGACCACATCCCTACAGAATCTTTCATCCACCCTAAGGGAAAAGGGACGATCTGTGCTGTGGGCCTTCCTGAGGCACAAGCATAGCAATTGCTTTGGTTCAAACTACTAACAGTATATTTTACCCATTCTACCCAAGCACTTGTCTCACCGTACCCTGTCTCAATCTCAAATGTTTGTCTAAGATCTTTAATCTCGGTAACCGTTACCAAGGCTGGATCATTCGGTGGTTCCCACTGTTGTATTACTGGGAGTTTAGTAGTCATAGTTGTCCCTTCCATTTGACTGCTGTTTTCCAGTGCAGCTATTCTAAATCTTCCCCTTGGATCTCTTCCAGACACATCTGCTCCTATTCCATATATTAGGTTAGCCATATCATCCCTCTGGGTTATAGTTATCAACGGAGGATTACATTCAAAAAGGCCACACTCTGGAGAAGGTGATCCTTTGTAAAAAAGTATTTTCTTTTTTGAGAAGGTAATAGTAAGAAGACTTAATCCACTTGTCATCAACGGTCCACCCTCCAATTTGCGTGGTCCACCACACTTCACTCCATCGGTCACAAGGTGCAGCCTCATGATATCCCTCTGCGACCCTCCAAATTTCTGGGCACAGGCACTTGTTTTCACCACTCAACCATCTTTGGGCCCCTAGATTCCCACACTTCAGTACTTGACGGGCATCAAAGCGTACGGTCTGTGGGGTATCTCCTTTAGTGATATTTATGATAAGCCTAACCGGGTAATCTGGGTGTGCACTTCGTATGTGATCTATGCATACACTCCAGCTTCCTAGTGGGAAGCTCAGTACTGCCCCTATGACCAGTATCATCGCAAAATGCTTCTTAAAATTCATGGCATACACAGATTTATGTCTCCCAATTGGATCATCCCGCCTCAACCCACAGCTCATTGTCTCTTTAGGGTTACTCGCAGCGGGCTGTCAGTAGAATGTACAGTCCACTGTTCCACTGGATCTGTTGGTGGGGGTTCAACTGGTCCTTTTAGCCGAGTGTAGTGAGTCCATCCTTTTTCTGCTGTCCTCACTGCGGTTTCAGTAGTGAGGAGTACTTGGAATGGTCCTTCCCACTCCGGTTGGAGCTTACTCTCTGTCCAGGATTTGACTAGTAGCCAGTCCCCTGGTTTATACGGATGGACGACAAATTCCAATGGCGGAGTTTGAGCAAGAAGGCCTCTAGTTCTGAGGAAAGAGAGAGAAGACAACAGCCCCAGTATATATTTCTTAAGGAACATGTCCTTGGTTTCAAAGGGCACACCTTTCTGGATCTTCCCATTCAAATGCAAATAGATTTCTGCTCCCTTCATCTAGTGGACAAGCCCAAAAAGCATCTTTTAAATCCACTACACTAAACCATTTATGATGAGGAGGAATTTTACTCATTAGGGTATAGGGATTTGGGACCACCGGACGTCGTGCCTGCACTATTTCATTAATCTTTCTCAAGTCTTGCACTAAGCGATATGAACCATCCGTTTTTTGCACTGGCAGGATCGGAGTGTTAAAAGGGGACATACAGGGTTCTATTAACCCATCTTTGGCTAGTGCTTGTATTACTGGTTGCAGCCCTTGCCTTCCCTCAAGGGGAATTGGGTACTGCTTTTGTCGAATCACATTTGAATGCAGAATGAGTTTTACCCTGAGGGGTTCTATTTTTAACCCTCCTCGGTTCCCTTCACTCACCCGTACCTCGGGACTTATCTTTTGCTCATCCTGTTCTGTTAGCAACTTCATAGATACCATTGTCTGTCCTCTTAAAGTTTCTATCTTTAATTCTAAACCAGTGATAAAATCCCTACCTAGGAGGTTACTCCCAGCTTCTGGTATGTATAACAGAGTTCCCATCACTTTTTCAGTTTCGCTTCCCACAATCATGGGTTCAAAAACAGGGACTGAGAGACCTTCACCCTTTATTCCTGACACAACTATTCGTTGATTAGACAATTTTTCCCCTTGGGGTATAAGATTCAAAGAAGTTCTAGAAGCTCCAGTATCGACTAAGAAGACTGCTTCCTCTTCCTGAGGTCCCACCTTTAAATTTACCAAGGGTTCCCGGTGGGACCTCGAGCTGGGGAACCCCTGACTTCCCTATGCTACATAATCAAAATCCATCAACGACAGCACTCGTTCCTCCCTTCTGAAGTCAGGGCACTCCTGCCTGAAATGGCCTATTTTCTCACAATGATAACACCGTGCCAGTGAACCCCGAGCTGCTGGTAGGAGTGGTCGGGGCAGCCCTCTTCCCCGCTCTCTTCCCCTGTTATTCACCCCTCTTCCTCGCCCCCAAGTTTCTCGCCTTTGAGTTATTACAGGATCAATCCTTTGTCTTACGACTTGATCCACAGTAGATACCATCATTTTTGCTTTCTGCTTCTGTTTTTCCTCCTACCTTTTGACATATACCTACCATATACCTCAACAAATCTTCTAAGGGTCTCTCGCTCCACCTCTCCATTTTTTGTAGTTTCCCTTGTACATCTGGCCAGGCCTTTGTGACAAAGTGAACTTTTAATAGTCCCTGTGCTACTGGGTCATCAGGGTTCATGCCTGAATATTTTCTCATTTGATCCCTCAGCCTTTGTAAGGAGGCAGAGGGTGTCTCATCTTTTCCTTGTTGTATTTCAAAAGCTTTAATAAGATTTTGCGACTTAGGAGCGGCTTCTCTAATGCCCAAAATTATCGTTTCCCTCAGGTCTTTCATATTTGTTCTGTGTTCAGGATTATTGTTATCCCACTGGGGATCCACAGTTGGGAATTTCTGTTCGGCTGGCACTACACCCTGAGCAGGTGGGTTTCGTTTTTCCCATTCCTGCATAGCAGCCCTTCTAATCATTCCTCTTTCTTCTCCCGTGAACAAAATATTTAAAATGGACATGATTTCGGACCAAGAATAAAAACTTGGCCCTAAGAATTGATCTAACTGTTCGGCTACCCCTATGGGATCCGCAATTACAGATTTCACCTCTCTCTTAAACGCCCTCACTTCGCTACTTGTGAGTGGAGCACTAACGTAACCCACTTCTCCTGCTCCTAGGGGAACCTCCCTTAGGGGATCTGCAGTTATCTTGCTCCTGCTTCCGACTGTTCTTTTTCTGAAGGCAAAGGGAGATTTAGGATGTCTTTACGACATTGCTCTATTTCCTTGCTCAATCTGGAGCATGCTTTGGTGGGGGTCACGCTGGGGACTTTCACTTGGGAATCTTCCCGAGGTGGCTCTTCTCTCCTGGGAGATTGGGGCTCCCCCGCTTCTGCAGCTTCACGGGGACCTGGGAGCACTGGCACTGGTGGTGCTTGGGGTGGATTATAAGGGGGTGGTAAACAATCTAAAGGGTCTCAGTTTGTAGATTCGACCTTTGTGCTATCTGATTTATCATTAGGAGTCTTATTTGGAAACATATAAAGTGGATATGGATGACTCCGACTCCCATATCTACTTATTTTAACACAACAAAATGCGTATTCGCATTCTTCTAAGGAGACAGGTTCCTTACTATTTACATATACATTTAGAGTCTGGCACACCCGAACTTCATCAGACCCGAATTTGGGCCAAAACACACTAGGAGGTCTTATAGGCTCCTTTGTCCAGACAAAACAACAACATTGTATCACTTTCTTTTTGTCCTTATCCCTTGTACAAGATGGGTGGATGATGAGATATTCCAATATCTCAACATCCTCCCTAATGGACTGTCTGGGGGAATGTTCCCGGGGTCTTTCCTAGTATCCCCTTTCCCATCCCTAAGCCTAGAATCCTTATTTCCCATTCTGAACAGAGACTTTTCTTACACCCCTTCCTTTCGCTTCGTCCTTCTCCGGCTGCGCCCCTCGCGGGACTGCAGAACCGCGGATCCGGACTCCACACTCGCTTTGTACCGCAGTACGTCTCAGTCACTCACACACAAGTCTCTTAGAATGTCCCGACCACCAACGCAATACAGTCCGATTTTTCTTACCTTGGTCCATGCACGGAGTTGCCTAGTCGTGCTGTCTGTGCCTACTGCACCTATCCCTTTTTCCCCTGTGGTTCACAGAGTCTGCCGTCCAACTGGCTCTCGAGATCTTAGTCGATTCCTCCTGGAATCCCTGCCGACGATCCACGAGACCGTTGAAATCAACGGGACGCGTCTTCCCGTCCTTCGGTGACAGGGACTCCCAAGAAGATGACTTCTTATCCCGGACGAGCCCCCAGATTGTGAGAAACAAGTTCCGGTCTGAATGAAAGAGGCTCAGGCAGAATCCTCTGTGAAGCACGTTTTTATTTACGTTCTTGCAAGAGTGGGTGACCTAGCAAGCAGGCACACCTTCAGTTCTTGAAACACACCTTTTTATTCCCTAATCCTGGCCGAATTTTTCCCTCCCCTGTTTCCCATTGGTTAGGTACTCCAGGGTTCACAGTCTGTCCGAGGCGCCTAAAATTCTTCCCGCATGTCCTGCCTCCCTTTACTTCTCTTTATGCTACACCTAAAGAGATTATCTGACTAGTTTATTTCTTTCCTTTTTGGTAACAAAAAAATTGCTCAATGTCATTAGCCCTGGTTAAATGTTTGACTACCCTTCTAGACACTAATCTACTAGGAATCAGTTTGTCCTTTTGTCTGTGTGATAAGAGATGTTCTACAAGCCTTTGCTGGAGCCTCTTTGTCTTAGTCATTCCCTTATCATGTCACCTCTGATGGAAATGGTTTTTCTCCTCTGCAAAAGCAATACCTGCCTTTCTTACCTTACTGATAATATATTGTAGTTTTTCCCCCTTTTCTATGAGAAATAGCTCGACAGCTGGATTTATGATCTTGACATCTTCTCATGGGTTTGTTATAGTCGAATTTAAAATAAATCGAGTCCGAAATAGATTCAATAAATATTTATTGAGGTAGGAAGGCAAAAGCAGCGCTGGGCGGCCGGGGAGTCGCAGCTCCACCAAAGGCTCGCAAATTCAAGCAAGCTGAGCAGCTCTTTTTATCTTCAGGGAGGTCAGTTTCGACATCTTCGGTACACCCCTCTGTAGCTTCTTGCTTGAGGTAGTTTAGATAAAATGTCGGTCACAGAATCAGCTCAAAACAATACATTCCGATAACATTGTGGTTAAGCTTTTTGTCAAACAGGAGTTCCTATGTTGATGTAGCAAGATAACATTGTGGACATGTCTCTTCTGGTTAAACAGGGAGTTCTCAAGACTGCCACAATGGGTTCATTCCTCTTGCTTAACTTGTTTGATCAGCAGATCACCTTTAGTTACTTATTACAGGTTTATTGATGTTCAAAAGCTGTGTTCTGCTTTTAAAAAAAAGAGTTTGTATTGCATCCCAGTAGTTCTCCCTGTTGTCTTCAAATTAACTGTTGGGTTTATTCTGCACGCAAGAAAGGCAGAAGAAAAAATATTTTGGGGGTATGGAGGCAAAGAAGCATATAAGGAGCAGAAATGTAAAATTGGAAAAATAGTACATATTTTGTTAAAACTCCTAGGATTTCAGATTTTATAATGATGGCCTTAAACTTTTATCGTTAAGCATCTGAGATTACGTAATGTTTTGCTCATTATTGATTATGCAAGTATTATACCTTGACCAGCAACTGCATTTGAAAGCAATCATAATGTTCATATGTAGTTTCTTAGCCCACTAACTGTCCTGTTGTATGAAGATCTGTGTGGATAGAAAATAAGCCCATAACAGATTTTAAGACTTCCCTGAGGGCACTTAATTTTTAATATTAACAATTTAAAGTTTGAGGGTGCGGGATGATGAAAGCAACTTGTAGGTTGACCATATCTGCACTATTTCTGAAATTCTTTTCAAATTCTTTATCCATAAAGAATTCATTATGTTGTCCCCATATTGTCTAGTTCAAGAAGCCTAAAGCTCTTTGTGCTTCAAGTTTATAACCATTTTTTTTGCATGTGTCTCAAATTCATTCTTTATGTAAATTGCATGCAGTTGTGTTCTTTTGCAAAGTATTTTTTCAATATAGAAATGAGCCACACATTACTTCTGGGTTAGCTTCATCTTAAAAGCAAGTGTGAAAAGTTTTTAGAAAGCTCTTTGATTTCAAAATGAGTAAAGAGGTTTTGTTGCTTTTTTTTTTACCTGTGGTCCAGGCTGTGTACATGATCAATCATAAGCTATTTTCTTTTCTTGAAAATAACTTGATATTTTATTAAAAATTTGAAAGCTTTTATCGTAAGAGTGATGAGCATCTAGAAGTAACTATCTGCATTGGTCCATTTGACAATGTTAGTGAATTTTCCTGATACAGACATTTGCACAGGTGTTCTTCAGTTATCTAGACATTAGGGCTCTGTAAAGAAAACTGAAAATCAGCTACAGTCTAGGTGAATCATTGATCAGGTAACTATTAGTATATCTGATGTGAAATGCTTGACTTCATTTTGACTGGTGCATGTTCCGTTCAGGATTTAAAATCTACTTTTCCAGGTTATGTCTTGAACCCAAAAGGCTATAGAGATTTCTGTTTTTTCAGTAGTTCAGTGCAAATATCTGTAAACTGAATGATACTGCTAAAAATGATTTGCAGACTGTTTTAACCTCCAGGAGATACTCATTTACGTTCAGTACAGCAAAAATGCTTTTCTTTCACAGAAATTTTTGAATGACTTCTGAAGAAAAAAAACATGCATGTCTTTTTGAGTATTTATGTACTTCATCTTTCTGGTAAACCACATAAATCTCAGATCAAATTTGCATGTAATAAAAACATTAAAAAGACCCAAAAAAACCCCCAAAACAAAACACTGCAAAACTTTAGAACTGTTTGCTGAAGGCAAACCAGAGGTTTATGCTCCAACATCATGCTAAGTGATACGGGTTGGGGCGGGTGGATTAAAGTAAAGTAGAGGCAGGAGAAAAGCTGGCGAGTCCCTTATGTACTCTCTATTGTAAAATTTGCCTGTTCCAGAGAAAACCACTGTGGAAGGGATCTTCAGACTTCACTGAAATCTGTGTGAAGTGCTAGTCTGACTGACATACATCTTAGCGTAAAAATACTCTTAAAATTTTTGTCCTATTACGTTATGTAGAAGTATGTGCAGACTTCTTATATGAGGAATATTTTTTTTTCTCCCCATAATCTTTGGTATCTTTGCTATTTAGAGATTAAAAGTTCCATGGTAACCTATGGAGAAATTTTAATAATGCTTGAAAGTTATCAGCCTCCCAGAGATAATCTTTGATCTATGATATTATCGTATTATTTCCTAGCGGTAAGGGAACTGTTTCTTCAGATCCTCAAGCTCTGAAGCAAGCTGCAATGTAGAAAATAATTTGACTCTTATTAGCTAGAAAAAATGCTGTCTGATTATGTTTAGTTTGCTGCTACGAGTTTTGATAAACTCTGATAGATTTAAAAATTATTAGAGATCTGGGCACTTCGACTGTCCAGGCAGTAGGGATTTCTTTAAAAATTGTTACTATAGGTGGTTAGTTTAAATGAAGCTTGTAATACAAGTGTTTTCTAAACCTATAATTATGTCCAATCTAGATGAATGGTACTGAGTAGGTGAGAAACACCAAATGTGTCTCTGCTTTACTTTCGTCACAGGCTGTCTTTGACTTTTTTTGGGTTCAATGGGAAACTCCAAGTTTCATGTTCTACCTACTTTCCACCTGCTGAAATCACACAATCTGGTTGGTAACGTCACTAGGTTACATCAGTTCAGCTGAATCCTGCATTATCAAATTGCTCAATATGCAAGAGAAGCATCCTTTTTTACTTTGGGTAAACTTCCAAGTATGTGTAGGAGTACCAGATGACAGCACTGTATTGCTCCTTTCTAAGAATTGCCAGTCCTATGGGAGTGTAATGCCTTTGGATTGGCTAGAAACACTGAAAAACAGTTTTCTACAGGACAAGTGTTAGAGGAAAGGGAAAGTGTAATTTTAGAATACAAAAACTTTGTAGCAGTTACTATGGCATGGCACACATAGAAATGAAAGAAAGCATCAATTGTGGTTTGATCTGCTTTACCCAAGGGTTCTGCTGGGTTTGTCTAAATAAAAAGATTCTATCTGTCTCATCTGGGATCCAGTCCATGGGTCTGGAATGGCAGTGGTTTCACAGCATCACGAGCACATCCATAGTTTGTTAATTCTATTACTTGTTGACCAGTGGAACTGGGTCTCCAGTCTATGGGCATACACAAGCATGAAATCAGTGGATCAGCATTCGACAGGCAGATGGCATAAGCTGCCCTGTCTTTTCTCATAGTTTGGCAGTTTCAAATACAAAAATCAGTGCTCTTCTGATTATGTACATTGTCATAATTTTGTTGTAATGGTGATGTAATCTTCATAAAGCAGATCTGTTTTATTGTTTCTTGTGGAGGTAGCAGGGAGAGTTAGCCGTTTTGTCATGCTGCTATAGAAGGGTTGTGAATAGTGCTCGAGGGGAGGAAGCCTAAAGGCACACTGGAGATGACAGCAGTATACGACAATGTCAGGAATGGGGAAAGCAGTTCTCTTCAATCAGCAAAAGTTTGAAGGAACAAACTTTCTCACGTTCCCTGGAGATCTTTAGTTGCTTTGTAATAACTTTTCTCCACCCTTGTTTGGCTTTTTATTGTTCCCAAGGGCTTGGTAGTAGGTCATCCTGAAAGATGGTTATGCTTAAAATATGTTTGCAAGAGATCTTTGCACACATAATGAACTGTATGTGTACAACCACTGCATCTGTTTTTCTTTCTTAGCAACAAGGTATTGATCGGCCAAGCGTATACCATGCGGTGGTCGTCATATTTCTAGAATTCTTTGCCTGGGGACTCTTGACAACCCCAATGCTAACGGTAAGTATCACTGATCAGCTGTTGTCTTAGCAGTAATAACAAAAGTTAATTTGCTAATTCCTAGGGATCGGAGTTTGGTTTTACAGTTCCTGCTTACCTCATTAACTGAATTCCAGGAGTCTTAGCATTCAACACTCTGCAATAGTAGTATACTACAGCTGAGATCTGGACTGCTGGAAGACTAAGATATAGTGAAAAGTAAATTAGCAAAACATTGTACTACTCTTTAACTTTTATTTGCCTTTTAGAGTAACATTCATTTAGCACATTGATGAAAGTCTCTCTGTAAATGCTTGCTTTTTATAAGACTTCATAGTTCCATTAACCTTCCAGCCTTAACAATCGAATAAACTATGCATCTCATAGTAAACTTTGTACACTATTGTGGGGTGGCTGTTTTGCCAGCATGTAAACTGAAGTAAAATATAAAGGCTTTCATCTAAGAAATGGATTTTATAAGTATTTAATCTGTTCTGGAATGGAGTTATTTTCCAGATAATATGAGTGTTTGGTAATAGGACATGAAACCTTTCATGTAATGACATGGGTCTTATTCGTTGGAATCAGGCCTGCCTGAGAGAAGCAATCAGGAGTCTGTTAGTGCAGTTTTTCATCAGATAATGTCTGAAAGTACTTTGGATACATGATGAGCAAGGTCTTGTGGGATTGGAACACCTTGGAGTTAATTATTTGCCTTTCCCAAACTCCAAATAAAATAACTCTTGAAAGGTGTTTGTCTGACCTTCCTAAAGACAATCACTGATCTTTTTAACATAGCTTAATGATAAGCAAGTCCATATAAACAGTTAACAGATTACCATAAAGTAGATGTCTCATCTTGTTATGCTATTTTGCTAATGTTAAAATATGAGGAAGCTTACTGGGTGGCCTTTCTGATTCTTTTTTTTCCTTTCCTTTTTTTCTTAACCAAAATGCTTAGCTTCAAGTTGCCCTAACTTGACGCTTCTTACTGAAAAGGATAATGTAATAATAGCAATTCTTAAGCAATCTTCAAAAAAAAAATCCCACTTTAATAAAAACTGTATGTTAGGGGGGTTCTTTCATGGTGTACTCCAGTTGAAATAGTTCTGTATGAATTTATACTGTTAGTCACGTGCAGCTGAAATGTTAATTCTTGAAATTAGTTTTAATCGTTGCCCTCTGTCTAATGGGAGTGTTATGAAACACTTCTAATTCTTACTTTGCTAAAGTAAGCTAAATTCTTACTTTGACTGAAGTATGTGGATTCAGTACAGTCAAGGTCTTGAATGTCTTGTATTTTGAATATTGTGTTCCTCTCATGTGGTCTTGAATACTTACGAGGCTATTGCATTGGATTCAAAACTTAAAGCACTGAGTTGCATATAATGGTGTAACATACCTTATACAGGTGTAAATTACTTACTTCTGTGTTCCTGAGGGTGATCATCTTTATTTGTAATCAGCTTTGCACACACTGAAAGGCTGCTGTTTGTTTTAAATCATTTCAAATCTGGTTTGATACTTTGCACCCTTCTGTCTTGTCGTAACTCAACCTGGCCTGCTGATCAGACAGCAGTAGTAGTACTAGGCATGTAGAGCTTTGAAATCAGCCACCTTGCTCATAAGAACTGCCAGCTGCCCGCAGGTTTATCCAATGGGAAGCACAGAAGATGAGACCAAAAGGGAAAAGGGGTGTAAATAAGCAGGATTATCTGCCCAGTAGTTAACATGGGAACAACTACCTCTATTAAACCTATAATTTGAGAATCTCAGTCATCCTTGAAAAATGATGCTGATAACTTTTCAGTGATACTAAAGTATTGTATTGCTTCAAGCTAGTGGCTCTCTCAATATGCATATAAATAATTTTTGTAGTTGTTCGCACTTATCTATAGACAAAAACAGCAAATGAATCTGAAGTGTGTGTGCATACACACTTTGATCATTGCGATAGCTTTTTCAATTGACACAGTAGCACCTGTGAGGCCTTTTAACTCTCTTGCATATTTATGGTAAATCCTTTTAGTATAGATTAACATGCTTGCCCTTGAATTAAGACTGCTGGTAAAGCACCTTAAATTAATTTATAGCTGTACTTAAAGGACATATGAAGCACTCGTGACTGTTGCTGGTATTTATAAGCATCTGCTTGTTCATCGGAAGTGTTTCTAACGGTATGACTATTGAACATGTCCGATTTGTTCAGAAATAGTTTTCTCAGTGCCTTTACGGGCAGTTGTGAATATAGCGCTGTTTTTTTCTTTGCAGTTATCAGAATCTCGTTTTCACTCCTAATTAGTAATGATGATTGAGTCAATCATTGAAGGAACTATCTACCTCAAAAATTCTGTGATTGGTACCACATGGAGTGATTTTGCTTACATTAATCCCCTTTCTGAGCAAAGTACCCTGAACCAAACTAGCTCTGCAGTACTGTGTGGTTGTATGAACAGAGGGATTTATGGCAATAAATTGATATTAAACCTTGTCAATATTTTCTCATGAAGAGAAATAAAAGTGTAATTATGGGATAATATACTTCTTTAATAAGTCTCAGTAGAGCTATCCTGTTTCATAAATCAAATTTTAAACTTTGAAACAACTTTCTCCTGCCTTTTCTGACTCAAATATTGCTTTTGTCCTTTGTCAGGTCTTACATGAAACATTTTCCCATCATACATTTTTAATGAATGGTCTTATTCAAGGTGTTAAGGTAAGAATTTTTTTTTAAAAACTTCTGACCTAAATATTTTGTGTGTTTCTATATCATAATTTGTCTCTCCTTCATTCTCCATAAAAACATTGAAAACACTGAGAATATAGTTCATTCTTAAACCATTTTTTCATTGTAATGATTGTATTCTTGGGTGTAGTTCAAGATTTACTGCTAAATGCCAGCATCTTGGAACAAGTGGAATATTTCTCAGAAGCTTAAATTTCTCTCATTTGAATAGGTACCAGTCGTAGCTATTGTGATCTTGATAAGCATCCTTCTGAGAATGGAGCTAGGCTTTTAATGGCTACCTCCTAATGTTAGTTGATTTATATCAAAAGCAGATTAATGCAGCCATGATGATACCATTGAGATAAAAAATGAAGCACTTAAAACACTGTGATTTTGTCCAAGATGTGGTATAAAAGCTAATTTTCATCAGGATCATTTATTTTTTTTTCCCCCAGTCTTTTTTTTATCAATTTTTGAGCATTTTGTGGTGGTCAAGATATTCAAGGCAGCTTATAGCTTACTTATACCATGCAGTCACACAGTGGCTTTGCTGGATTGTTGCCACAAAAAAAAAGCTTGCAAAATTTCTCCACCGTAACTAAAACTTGAAAGTCTCTTCTTTTGCTAACTGTCTTACTGATAGGCTTCAAAGCACTTACTGTAACTTATGACTAAGTTAATTTATAGCAAACAAATTACTTAGCATGGTATTCTGTTACGAATCTAAAGTGTTGTTTTTAGCTGTAAGAACATGACATCTTTAGGATGGACTTGCTGTCTTGGTATCTTTCATGGTGGATTGTCTCAAACTGAAAGAGGGAGTTAACTTTGTGTTGTTCTCTTAGAAAAACAAAGGTCATGTTCCTTTTGGTGTTTTCTTTCGACTGTTCATTCACAGTTAAGTATTACTATGAATACCACTCATAGCGATACTCATCATGAAGGGAGTATTCCCCATATATTTTCTACAGAGCAGATCTGTAGAAAAGTGCATTGATATAATGGTCTAAATGTATCTATTACTCTAACAGGTGTAATGAACAGTGGAGCATGGACCAGAGTGAGCTTGCACTTCAGTGTCCAATATTTTCTTTAAAATGCTTATGTCAGAAGTGACAGCAGAACATGTTAGTTGATATTCTACTGAAGTCTGACTCTGAGGAGCAAAAATATTAATTTCAACTAAGGCATCGAACTTTCCTGGGGTCTGATGGTCTGGCTTTATAGCTGTTGCTCTCAATTTACTTACTGAAATAATTGGAATCGGAGTTGTTTACTGGGATTTAGCAGAATAGTGATTTAGCACAGTAGTTGTACACATATGTTAAACTTGAAGGTCAGTGTATTTGTGTAGCAGAGGCTAGCTAAAGTTAGCTGGAGTAGACTTCCAGGGTATTGAGGTGCTTACAGAGCCATGTATTTACTAATGTTTGGCTTTATGGCAGAGTTGGCTGATGGGAGAACACTATACTAATTAGGAGGGCAATGCATCTGTTCTGGAGGTTTTGCATTTAACAAACCTGTGAAAGGCTTTGCTTATTTTAATTCTGTGTGATATAGAACAGATTCGAGGTCTAGATCTAGGACTTTATAAAATGCTGAAATATCTAGTATTTGATTCTTAGTCAATATTTTCCATGACAACTGTACCTGTAATGTGACTTTTGCCACTTGTTGCGTGAAAAGGGGCAAAGCGGTTTTAGCAGAAGATAAACCCCCTTGCGTTCTAACACTCCTCACCGAGGTGGGAGGCTAGGTGCGGCTAGGTTTAAATTCTGAGTGATGCCCAATTCAGCACTATCAGTCCAATCGCGTTTAATATATATTAAACTATTACGATTTGGATACACTAATAGTGGACTGCACCTTCAGTCTAGTCGTGCTCATGAACTAGCACGGCCACTCTCGAGTCTTTGGTCGCGTTCAGTGAGAAAGCGAAACGACTAGCTACTTAAAAAAGTGCAGTTTATTTAAACAACAGATATATAGGTTCTTAGGATTGCCGGTGATAAATACACTGTCTGCAAAGCACGTGCAAATGAAAGTATTGTTACATATACAAAACGCGCGACAAAGTTATAAACGATACAGCCTGGCTTTAAATGTAGAAAAAGAGAGTCTCTAGAGAAATTTCTAAGTTTCCCGAGGAAGCACTCGGTATAATCTAAGTCTTACCCAAAGGCGTCCCTATGGGGGGGAAGAGAGGCTCAGCCCGTCGACTGATCCCAGAAGTCAGTGATGTAATTCTTTATGATGGTGTCTTCCCTGGGTATCCCCCCTCTCTTGGGCTATTTTTATACTATTTGTTATCTTCAAGGTGGAGTTTGAGTGACTTTAGTCATACATACTTTTATCATGATTGGTGTAAATTTCTCTCGCTTCACAATTAAAGGTATAGTTTACGAGAAATTCAGGGCGCAGACTCAAGAAGGAGTGGTCGCACCTTGGAGGCGGGTAGCCTTCGGGATGGAGGTGTGTTTTGGTATTATAATGACATTATAATGAGCAAAGTTCGCACAAAGGACAGCATTTCATCAAAATTTGACAAAATGTTGGCTCTGAGCATCTAGCGGGCAGCTAATTGGCAGCTTATCTGTTTCATGGTATCATCCCATTCCTGTATCCGCTATACATCATAAGGTAAAGCCACGGAATAATTGCATCCCGTCCCGTACCTCATGTAGCTTATCAGGGAACCACAGATGTTGTGTCCTTCATGCCAGCTGCGGCTATTTTCTACCTCAGAAGCCTCTTGATTTTATACTTTTCCTTAATGTGTGAACAATGCTGTACTTTTGTATTTTTTAGCCAATTTAGTATTTATTCCACATAATCCACCCCGTGACTACAGTCACTCAAGCTCCACGATACTCAATACGGATAGGAAAGATCACTTGTGTTCTTGTGGTGAGGGATATCAAGTGCAAATACATCTCGTGGAGTGATCAAATGAGTTAAACTTTTCATCATAATCCAAAGTCTAACATACAAAACAATTGTCAAAGCGAAGCACAAAACAATGAGTATTAGTAAAACAACAACAGGATGGAGCATCTTGTTATAAAGTCCTGTAACTGTCGGTGACCATCCAAAAAGAGTATCTCCCCATCCATGTCCTCCGTCTCTCTTGACTCTTTCCAGCACTTGGTGTATCTCTTCAACATCATGATGGACGGTAATCAAAGTTCTCTGTCCATTTTCTTGGGCCTCTTTCAACAGTCGCTTCAATTCATCGTGTTGTAGTAACTTCTTCACCAGTGAGAGATTCATTCCGATGGGGGTAGGCAACAAATCTCGAATCAATGTATAATTAGATTGTAGCAATTGAAAAGATGTAACAGGAGCTGAATAATTGAAGTCACATCCGATAATGTTAGTAAAGTTACAAACACAAAGGTTTGAGTGATTACTTATATCAACTACTATGTCATCTATGAATACAAGACTACAGGGAGACCTTATGCAAACACACCCTTTCCCAATATATACAAGCACAGTCTCTGGGGTTTCATCAGGATGTATCTCAAAGTGACAAACATTCTGGTTGGTGTCAAGACAAATGTCTTGTGCTTTCAGGGTATTACTCTCACAAATGAATCCTTGTTGGTCTCGTGAAACGCATGCGTCAACATCAACAGTTTGCCACTTATTCTCATTTTGTTGTGCCCACACTCTGTGCTCTATTGGATAGAGTATGGCTCCTTGGTGATTCAACCCCAGTGCAATGATTGGGTATATGGTGTATACCAAAGCATTGCGTATTGTTAAGACAAAAGCTGTGGCCTTGCTCTCAATGGGATCATAGGTGAAGTTAACCAGATACCACCAGGACTGAAATTTTTTCTCAAATTCAATTTCGTTATCCCATATTACTTTTCGAATTTCAGTGGGCAAGGTGCCTTCTTCACCTTCCCTTATGATTGCGGCTGTCATAGATTGCATCCACAATTGGGCTTGGATACAACTAAGAGCCAAGGAAACATTGTTTTGGGTTGTACCAAGTGCATCTGTGATCAGCTGATGGTCTTTTTCACCCGTTTCTTCCCACTGAGGCAATATATTCGATAAAAGCCATTGGTGGTTTCCCAATGCTGATAGAGAGGACTGTAGGGGATGTCTTAATTTGTCCAGATCAGTAGTGGTTGTGACTAGTTTGTTGGCAAGTATCTCAGCATCTATACTATTTAAGACTCCCAGGCCTGTTCCTAAGATACCAGTCACATCCCTCTTCAGTCGTTGTGAAGTGGCAAAAGTTCGTCTGCGTAACCATGCTGACCATCCTGCATAAGATGTACTTAGGAATGGTAAACAAGTGGGTTTGATCGCAGAGATTTTAATCTGCATTGACAATTCTACTCGTTTGAGGGAATATGTGGGATTAAACAGTATCTGTTGTTGACCTGTGTGTTTAATAACATAAGGGCCAATGTTGAAAATGTAAGGAGTTAGACTAATGGAGGGCTTAGAAGGTACGCCTTTGAGAGTTTGTGGGGGTGTAGGTTCTGGATTTATTTCGGCAAGTTCAGGTGTATTTGAGTCAATCATAAATTCAAATAACAATTCTGTGCCCCTGTAGCCCCAAATACAATACACTATTGTAGGTTTGATAAAAGTGAAATTGTGCCAGCAATCTGAATTTGGCTCCATAATTTTGTAACAGTCAGTGTTGTATTTGTCTGGTTTGGTAGAGTCTACATAGATGGTTTTAATTACAGTTGGCCTGTGGTGAGTAGACCCATTGATAAATCGGCAACCAATGTGTATTCTCTTTCCAAGGGTGGCCTCGATTTTAGCCATTTGAAGTGAATCATTCCATCTCCATTTATCTCTGGAATATACTTCACTTCCTTGTATAACCAAAGTGGAGAGATTTAAACCCCTTTTGTTTCCTGGTGTTCCGGTGCTTGCAGTGTACCGTGACAATGCATTATCCCAAAGGTCAGGTGCTACGTCTATCTTGAATTCAAATAGCAGCGCTATTTCATCCTGTTGCCAACGACAAGTTACAAGAGTGGGTTCAACAAGAGTAAAATTATACCAGCAATCCCACTTGTCGGTGACACAGTGCTTTGTTGTCATTGAGCGTGGGTTCTGAGGGCGAAATATCTCTATTCTCATGGCCTTCTCATGGTTTGAGCCGTTGATCATTCTACACCCTACTCGGGCTTCCACCCCGTCTGCTCCTGCAAGTGCAGCTGCAGGCAGTGGATACTGCCGGACATTAGTGATTTTAGAGGGAGGTAAAGGCATGGAAGTTTCCAAGAGACTCAATTTCACTGTGTCTATTATTTTTTCGCATCCTGCAAAACTCCACACAGTTCCATCTGGGAATTTCCACATTCGCCCACGCAGCACGTCAAATCCTAGGAGGTTAGTACGCGAGGCACCCACTAACACTTCCGCCCTGGTCATCCGCTGCTCTCCCGGCAACCAGAGGTTAATTTTTGCAACGGGGCATGTTTTTACCACACCATCAATTCCTGCGAAGTTGACTCTGCGTCTAGTGGGATTTATACCTAGAAGTTGTGCTGTTTCATTAGTGATTGCAGACATTTGGGCTCCGGTATCAATAATAAAGTTTACTGACATCCTCCGGGGTCCGACAGGAATGGCGATAATAGGTTCAGAATCTTTATGAGAGAGCCATTGAATAGCTAGTACCCGCCGGACAGGGTGGCTCACTGCCCTCCCTGGGGATAGGAGTTTTTTGACTGGGACTCTGTCAAATCAATCAAATTACGCTCCGGTGCAGAAGGCACAATTTTCTCACAGCTTGGGGATTCTCTGGTTAGACTTTTCTCCCCAGCCGAATTATTCTTTCTAGTTAGAGATTGGACCAGTGTACGGAGATCTCCCGTAGGGACACCGTGCAAGAATTGTCGGGGCACCCCTAATTGTAGGGCTTTACGCCACAACTCATTCCGGTCCTTATCAGGCTTAAACCTTTCCACCGGTTTGGGGTTTTGAGTGTGAGTTCGGACTTGGCGAACCTTTCGGGGGTGTTCGGAGGATTTTTCGCTAGTTAGGCTGGCCCAGCCCATTCGGCGCCCATATTGGTCTATTTCCTGTACATATTCATTCCAGGTGGGCATGTAGCGACGTCGGCCCCGCCCATGAGCATCCCGAGCCTCTCGTATACGATCTTGAGTACGAACAACAAATGGCTTCAGGCAATCGGGAAGACCACGGATAAGAGGGGCTAATCGATCGGGGTCGATAGCAGCTGACATTGGGGATTTCCGAAATTCCTCTCTGTCATACATGGCTTGCAGACAAGCTGCTTTCCGTATCGCCGCAAACAGTTCAGAGTAGCCTGTAGCTCTAATCTCTAATGGCTCTCCCCTCTCTCGCGGATCCATACCACCTGCCCAAAAGGCTGCTCGAGCGGTTAGGGAATAATTATGATCCCCGTCCATTGTAGTTAAAAACACTCCTGGTCCCCAAGAGTCTCCTGCTTCTTCCTCACTCAACATAATTCTATCTCCTCCTTCAGAAGAAACTCGCCACACATACTCAACAGCTGATTCTTCTGGCCGCCTCGAATATTTTTCCCTTATTTTTGCTAACTCTGTTGGTGTCCACGGAATAGTACGCACAGTGTTGCGGACTTCCTCATCATCCTCATCAACTGTGGTTTCAGTTTTAATCAGAGGTCGTAAAGGAAAGACTCGAGATTTCACAGTAAAAGTCCTTCCCTCCTCATCTTCTTCCTCATCTTCACTATTAGACCAAAAATCTCTGGTCTGGGTTCCAGAATTTGGATAACACATTAATTTACGAATCTGTTGGACCTGGGTCGAGGGCTGCATTTTATCTAAGAGCCCAGTCACCCTTTCCAATAACATTTTAAGTTGGTGATTTTCACTCCCAAGTTGAGCATTCCGGTTTCCTAAACATTCATTCTCACTCACAAGCTTATCAACTTGAGTTCTTAATTTTTCTCCTGTCTCCTTTTGAAAGGCTAGTGATGACTTCAACACCTCATTCTCCGATTTCAGGGTTGCATATTCTACAGCTGAAATCAGATTAGGAGCAGGGGTTTCCCTAGCTTCTTGTTGTGCACAAGATAAACAGGCGCCTAACACCGCACAAATCACACCTTTGCCTTTCCCCGCTCTGAGCTTCTGTGAAACCCGACACTCTTCAATACGTTCCACCACTTTCTCTTCATCCTTCCAAAATTTATGGGCCCACTCCTTCCCAGCCTGGGAAGGGGCACAATCATATTTTTGCAGCAGTTTATCCATGGCAATCCTGCCGACTACGCCAAAATTCTGTTGCGTGAAAAGGGGCAAAGCGGTTTTAGCAGAAGATAAACCCCCTTGCGTTCTAACACTCCTCACCGAGGTGGGAGGCTAGGTGCGGCTAGGTTTAAATTCTGAGTGATGCCCAATTCAGCACTATCAGTCCAATCGCGTTTAATATATATTAAACTATTACGATTTGGATACACTAATAGTGGACTGCACCTTCAGTCTAGTCGTGCTCATGAACTAGCACGGCCACTCTCGAGTCTTTGGTCGCGTTCAGTGAGAAAGCGAAACGACTAGCTACTTAAAAAAGTGCAGTTTATTTAAACAACAGATATATAGGTTCTTAGGATTGCCGGTGATAAATACACTGTCTGCAAAGCACGTGCAAATGAAAGTATTGTTACATATACAAAACGCGCGACAAAGTTATAAACGATACAGCCTGGCTTTAAATGTAGAAAAAGAGAGTCTCTAGAGAAATTTCTAAGTTTCCCGAGGAAGCACTCGGTATAATCTAAGTCTTACCCAAAGGCGTCCCTATGGGGGGGAAGAGAGGCTCAGCCCGTCGACTGATCCCAGAAGTCAGTGATGTAATTCTTTATGATGGTGTCTTCCCTGGGTATCCCCCCTCTCTTGGGCTATTTTTATACTATTTGTTATCTTCAAGGTGGAGTTTGAGTGACTTTAGTCATACATACTTTTATCATGATTGGTGTAAATTTCTCTCGCTTCACAATTAAAGGTATAGTTTACGAGAAATTCAGGGCGCAGACTCAAGAAGGAGTGGTCGCACCTTGGAGGCGGGTAGCCTTTGGGATGGAGGTGTGTTTTGGTATTATAATGACATTATAATGAGCAAAGTTCGCACAAAGGACAGCATTTCATCAAAATTTGACAAAATGTTGGCTCTGAGCATCTAGCGGGCAGCTAATTGGCAGCTTATCTGTTTCATGGTATCATCCCATTCCTGTATCCGCTATACATCATAAGGTAAAGCCACGGAATAATTGCATCCCGTCCCGTACCTCATGTAGCTTATCAGGGAACCACAGATGTTGTGTCCTTCATGCCAGCTGCGGCTATTTTCTACCTCAGAAGCCTCTTGATTTTATACTTTTCCTTAATGTGTGAACAATGCTGTACTTTTGTATTTTTTAGCCAATTTAGTATTTATTCCACAGCCACTGCAATATCATCGTGGTGTTCTACTGTCTCAAGTTGTCAAGCTTGCTCAAATGGTCCTCATTTGTAGATCCCTGCAATCTACAAATGTTCTGTACATCACAAATGTATAGTATAAAGCAGTAAGTGTTCTGTTTAATTTGTTTCAGAGAACAGCTTGGTTACACGAAACTCTCCCTTAAGATAGTCCAAATTGGGAGGGAATTTGGTTTTGGGATCTAGCACTAAGTCTCATGATAGAGGCTCTGAAGGTAACCTTTGTGAAACTAAACTGTAGATTTTGCAGATCTTTAAGAAGCTTTTGCAGTCTGTGGTAATTATATGTTGAATCAAATTGATCTTGAAAAATGCATGCTTCCTCTTTTTTTTTTAATGCACTCAGGTTTAATAGATTTGAAACAAAACATGAGTCGCAGAAAAGTAGAAGAAATTGTGTACAATTACAGTTATCTGCAATTTTGTGTTTAATTTCAAATCAAATCGCAATTTTAGTCCTTTTTTATGTTGTGGTTAAAGTCAAACTTGGAAATATAAATATAGAAATATTAATTGTTTTTCTTCTGTCACAGGGTTTTTTGTCCTTTCTCAGTGCTCCACTAATAGGTGCTCTGTCAGACGCATGGGGAAGAAAATCTTTTCTTCTTCTTACAGTTTTCTTCACCTGTGCCCCAATTCCGTTAATGAGGATAAGTCCATGGTAAGTGGTACAGACTGCAGTAGTGAGCTTGTCAGTATAGCAAAAATAAAGTCACAGGTGTAGTTTGGGGAACTGGAAGAGGTACAATAAGACAAGAGAAAGCCACTTTCCTTTCTAGATGTGACTGCATTATTGTGGAGCTTTTCTGTTTAAGAGGTGTTAAAACTGCACATCTTTAAAAGCAGAAATTACAGAATGTGATTTAGTTACTGTATTCACAAAAGTGTAACAGCAATTGAAATGATTTTGTAGCCCTGTCTAACTCAGTTTTAAGCTCAGCTGTTAATTTATTTTTTTCCCCCCTGAGGACTGACAAAGCTGTAATAAACATATTTTTAAAGGTAAATGCACCTTAGAATTTATTGACCACAGAAAACAGTAACTGTTTCAAGTGAGATCATCTAACTCTTTGACTAGGTAACTTTAAAGTCTTTACTGAGTGGAATTGACTTAGTTTCAATTTCATTTACATTCATTGTGAAACTTAGGAGGATTATGAAAAAACTTTGTGTACACTGAATGCATTAAGACTTCAGCTTCCAAAGCATTTCATATATGATGGTTTATTTGTTAATTGTTTAAGAAACTGAGTTCTAAGAACATACCTTTTTCATAACTTAAACTTGCTTCAGCTTTGAGAGTGTGAAAATGTATGGGTACCATGTCCTGAAGGGGCCACTTCTCCTTTTAGGCTGATGTAAAATTAAAATTTAAAAATTAAAAAAATTAAAGTGCTGTTTTCCGGTATTTAAGTGAGGCTGCATAATCATTCATCTCCAGTAAAGTTCTACGTTAGTTCTTGAGGAACGCTTCTCATAGATGAAATAAAAACTTCCTTGATTAGTAAGAGAAAAGCAAGAGGTCTTAGCTTAAACTTTCTAATTGTTGCTTTTAAATCATTAGGTGGTACTTCGCTATGATTTCGGTATCTGGAATCTTTTCTGTTACCTTTTCTGTAATATTTGCCTATGTAGCTGATGTAACCCAAGAACATGAAAGAATTGCAGCCTATGGACTGGTAAGATGCGCTAAACTTGGAAGAAAAGGTCAGATTATGACCTCCATATTGAACTTGTGTTTTGATGCACAGATTGTTTCCTGATTAAGGTACTGACGTTGATGGAGAAAGGAATGAACCATACATCAAGGCACTGTATTAGATTGGGAAATCTAATTCAGAGTTTTTACTGCTGTACAGACTACTCTGTGCTTATAGGAACAGAAGAAGAATTTATAGAGGGCATGTATAACAAAACATGTTTTAAATTTTGCAGGTAGAACAAGAAATGTTGTTAAAGGCAATGCAACTTATTTAATACTTGATCTGGCAATATCTTTCCACCGTCTGTAAATTACACTTTCAGTTTATGTGACTTCTTTTTAATACAGAATGGCTTTTTGTATAGTCCAAAGGGGCCAGAAGGGCAAAAATGCTTAATACAGTATTTTTACTAACTCAGTCATAACCTTTCTTAATTAGAGAGGAAAATAGTTCAGCTAGTACAAACTACTAATAATATAATATGATACAATATAATAATATAATTCCTGCTTAGTTTGCTTTCCTGACTATCTGTATTGGTTTAGGAGACCCATTGGTAGATGTCCTTAGCCTTTTAACATCATTTATCCCTTCATCCTCTCTGCGTCTGTTATCACCGTACAGATAGATGGATAGATTGATTTATGGCCTTGGTTTCTTGGCTGACTGTGCTGTACTTTGAGATCTTAAGGTTTCCCTTTATTTTTAGCCTTAGAGATGTATGAGTCATCAGATGATGATTTAACTGTTAAGAAAATAAAGGACTTAATTCTTTTGTACAAACTTGTGTGTATTGTAGCAGAGCTCAAAACAGGTTTATAAATTCTGGAATTCCCTCTTTATTTCTCCTGCCCCAAAAATCTATAAGTATATTTGGAGCATATATATTTGCCTGCCTTTAAACAGTTTTTTGTTAACAGAAACAGCTTTATCTAAAATTCTATAAAGTGATAAAGTGCAATTGTTTTAATGAGGCCTGTATCTCTTTGTAATCAGTTTGTTCTACCTTTTCCTTAGGATTTTTTTTCTAGCTTGGTATAAAGCTATATATCTAGTTTATGTTCTTATTTTATAAAATAGTTCTGCAGAGTGGTTTTTATTTTGGGGTCTGCAAAAGAGTGTTAATTAAAAAAGCCAAACTAGCTTTATTCTAACATTTTCTGATGATTTTTATAGTGAAATTGATTTTTCATCATGCACTTGATTTTTCATCATGTTCTGCTGTATGTGAATGTACTAAGTGATCTGTTAGTAGCTGCGTGTCACTACAACATAGTATGAAGCAATACAGTAGTTGCTGAAGTTATTATCATAACTAGTGATCTCCTAGTTTGCTGTGCAATCCAGTGGTAGCTAGTACTTAAAATGCAAACTGTAAACAAAGGCAGTATGTATTAATCTATGTATTACCCAGAGTGCTATGGCTCAGGTTCGCTTAGGCATTTAAATGTGGTGACAACTTTTTCAGTGAAATCTCATCAAACATAATTGGAAATCAAAAACCCTCTTAGTCTATTTGAAAGTAAGAGCCATTTTGCTTTGAGCCAAACTTGTTCTTTGACTGCAAATCTTGTCTTACATGGTGAGCTGTGGAGGAGGCTGGAGAAACTTTATTTGGACCCATATTTAATGTCATAAGTGATTTTTTTTTTTTTTAACTTAAATTTTGACTGGTGTTTTTTTAAAACCATACTTCTGTGGAGGGGTGGTGGTGTTGAGCAAGTTACTCTACTTTTTTGCAATGGCAGAATAACCACTTTGACAAGTTTGTAAACTGTCCTTGTGCCTAGGTATCTGCCACCTTTGCAGCAAGTTTGGTAACTAGTCCTGCTATTGGAGCATACCTGTCTGCTAGCTATGGAGATAATCTTGTTGTACTGGTGGCCACATTGGTGGCTGTGGTGGACATCTGTTTCATCCTGCTAGCTGTACCAGAATCTCTGCCGGAAAAAGTGAAACCTGCTTCATGGGGAGCTTCTATATCATGGGAACAAGCAGACCCTTTTGCAGTAAGATGCACTTCGATAAATAATTAATAAATAATTGATGATTAATTAATTATTAATGCTAATAAATAGTATTTTGTAAGCTTGAGAAATCTTTAAGCTTGTGGGTAGCTTGAGTGTTGAATATACCATAATCTCTGTTCTCTGCTTTTTCACAAAAAGATCTAGCTACATTTAAAGACCAAAACCACACCAAACTTCATGGATTAAATGATTCTTGAATTATAAACAACGTTTGGTGTGACATCCAAAATGTTTTACTTTTCTAGCTTGCTTGTTCTTTTCTATTGTAAGAGAAATGCTGAATTCTTACACCACTACAGACCCCAAAACCTGATATCATAAAACTTTTCCATATTCATTTTATGCTTTGTACTTTTGGCTGGTAATATCTTTCACCACTCTTGAATTTCACTTTTTGTTATATTTGTTTTCTTTTTAATAGAATCATAGAATGGTTTGGGTTAGAAGGGACCTTAAAGATCATCTAGTTCTAACCCCCCTGCCATGGTCAGGGACACCTCCCACTAGAACACATTGCTCAAAGCCCCATCCAGCCTGGTCTTGAACACTTCCAGGGATGGGGTATCCACAGCTTCTCTGGGCAACCTGTTCCAATGCCTGACCGCCCTCACAGTAAAAAATTTCTTCCTAATTTCTCATCTAAATGTCCCCTCTTTCATTTTAAAACCATTACCCCTTGTCCTGTCGCTACACTCCCTGATAAAAAGTCCCTCCCCATCTTTCCTGTAGGCCCCAGTACCTTAAGGTACTGGAAGGCTACTATAAGGTCTCCCTGGAGCCTTCTCCTCCAGGCTGAACAACACCAAATCTCTCAGCCTGTCCTCATGGCATAGGTGCTCCAACCCTCTGATCATCTTCGTAGCCTTCCATTGGACCCATTCCAACATGTTCATGTCCTTCTTGTGCTGAGGACTCCAGAGCTGGACACAGGACTCCAGGTGTGGTCTCACCAGAGTGGAGTAGAGGGGTAGAATCCCTCAACCTGCTGGCCTTCTTTTGGTGCAGCCCAGGATGCAGTTGGCTTTCTGGGCTGCAAGTGCACATTGCCTGCTCATGTTGAGCTTCTTGTCCACCAGCACTCCCAAGTCCTTCTCCTTGGGGCTGCTCTCAAGCCATTCTCTGCCCAGCCTGCATTTGTGCCTGGGATTGCTATGACCCAGGTGCAGGACCTTGAACTTTGCCTGGTTGAACTTCATGAGGTTCGTACGGGCCCACCTCTCAAGCCTGTCCAGGTCCCTCTGGATGGCATCCCTTCCCTCCAGTGTGTGAGTCATCAGCAAACTTGCTGAGGGTGCACACAATCCCACTGTCTGTGTCTCCGACAAAGATGTTAAATGGCACTGGTCCCAGTACTGACTCCGAGGAATGCCACTCGTCACTGGTTTCCACTTAGACGTTGAACCGTTGACCAGAACCCTTTGAGTGCAGCTATCTAGCCAGTTTCTTATCCACCAAGTGGTCCATCCATCAAATGAATGCCTTTCCAATTTAGAGACCAGGACGTCGTGCAGGCCAGTGTCAAATGCTTTGCATAAGTCCAGGTAGATGAGATCGGTTGCTCTCCCCTGATCTACCAATGCTGTGGCAACATCATAGAAGGCCACCAAATTTGTCAGGCATGACTTGCCTTTGGTGAAGCCATATTGGCTGTCACCAGTCAATAGAATGTATCTATGAAGCCTAATTTTCCTACAGGCTTATATAGGAAGGGTTAAAACATACTATGCAGTCTTTCTTGTATCTTGTTCACTTATTCATGCTTACTGAGCTAATTTGTGTTTGTGTTACACCTTGCTCTCCTTAAGAGAGGAAAGAGTGATTGTTCTTCATGAGATCCATTCTGCTGGGAGCTGGCTGTGAACGTTGAGTGATGAGTGTCATGCTTGAAAGTCTGCAGTTAAAGAATTTGTTTTCCATAATTTATTTGTTACTTAAACTGATACATGTTATGGGTGAACAAATAAAAGAAATGTACAAGCATAAATACTCATAATTTGGGAAAAGAAACAGTTGTAAATGAGCTGTATTATTTACTAGCATCTTTAAGAACAGATTGTTACGGAGATTGATTAGAAGATATCATGCATTTCCCTAAATATTATATGATTCTGTTTTATGTGAATACTTGTAACCTGGCACTGAACAGTAGCTTCAAAAATCAAACGTAAACTTTGCAAAAGACTTGGATACCACAAAACTTATATAACAGAGGTTTCTAACTTAAAATTCAGCTTAACTGTTTCCGTGTGTGATTTTTTTTTGACTCATATGCGTGGGTAAAAAATGGATTTTAAAAAAGTGAATATACCTTCTGCTTTCTGTATGCTTTCATTAGACTTTATATAAATGTTCCAATACTTGTTTTGCTTCTTTGTTTTACAGTCTTTGAAGGTTAGAAAAGATTCTACGGTTCTCCCGATCTGCATTACAGTGTTTCTCTCCTATCTGCCTGAGGCTGGCCAGTATTCTAGCTTTTTTCTGTACTTGCGACAGGTAAACGTTGGTGTCTTCTCATCTTATTAAGGATGTTTACATAACTATTACCTAAAACCTCTTTATTTTTTTGAAGACTTTGCTCAGAAACCTGCTCTCTGGCAGAATACAGCTTTAAAAAATGAAGGCATGGTACTTTGATAAGCCAAGAACTGAATATCACTTGACTCCTGATGCATAAACCCTGCCATAGCTTAAGCTTGTGTTACATAACATTAAGCAGACTTTTGTTCCCATTCAGTCCAGTAGTTTTTATGTCTTGAGGTGGGATCTTGCCTGTTGAAGAGCTGTTGTGTCTGTGGGAGGGCATAGAGGACTTCAATTTCCAGATACATAACGTCCTCTGCCTCCCTTTTTTAAGACCTTTTTTTTTTTCTTGTGTGCATTTCTTCACAAGCAGTATAGTTAAGGATTATTCTTGAAAGTGGACACTTCTGTATGGATTTAGATTATAAGCAGGGATCAGTGTTTTCTTTGAAGAAGGTATCTCTTTGCAAGTGATTGACCTGGATTGTGTTTGGCATTTGTTTTATGTATTTTCTGCTTCTCTTCAGATCATAGGTTTTGGATCTGCTAGCATTGCAGGATTTATAGCTGTGGTAGGCATTCTGTCTATAATAGCTCAGGTAAGCTTTATTCTTTCTAGTGTTTCATTAAACGGTACAAACTGAATGCCATGTCTTCTGACTATTAAGCTTGTCTGTAAACCATGTTATAAAATGCCAATGCACCTTTCGTTCACTAAAGGCTCATATATAGTCTACGTAAATGTCTTGCTTTAAATCTGCTTTCCTTAGAAATACTAGACCTGGACATCAGAAAACAAAACTAAAATTTGCTAAGCTTAGCTCAGTAAATTTGCTGGAACTATGGCTTTAAATGTATTAAAATAATGTGGGAAATTCGTTACTTAATGCAAGGCCTTCTCAAAGGGGAATGTGTTATTTTAAGCAAAAGTCATGCTACTTGCACCTATTCAGTTGGCCTATGCTATCAAACTTGCCTACAAATGATGCAGGTAATTGACATGGTCTGTCCATGGTTGCTTAGGCTCAGCGTGGAGGCCGAGGAACTGTGAGGACTTGGTGTATTGTTTTCATACGTCTTAATTGGCAACAGTGAGCTGGTTTTTGGACAGGTCCTTTATGCCTTTTAGAAATCAAACAGCTTTTATGATGTGCTCTTTGGTATCTTTATGGGACCATTTGTCTTCCTGCTGTGTTAACAGGAAGAGGAATGGCACGTACAATGTGCTGTAACCTTGTTGCCGTCCTTAGCAGAGTGGAGGTCTCACTGTGAAGCAACACATTCCCCGGCGTCAGTTGGTGTCCTTTGTTATTAATACAAGTCATTAATTTAATCCTTACTCTGTGGTTTGGTCTGGTGCTTTTCTGTGCCCTCACATTTGCCAATCATGCTTTATTCAGACCAGTATTTTTGCTAAAAGTCTCTAAAATGCCTGCCCTTCTGGTTCCTAATTTTCAGTGTAAAATTAGGAAAGTCTGTGTTGATTTTTGAACTCTTTGAAGTGTGCAGCTTATTGAAATAAGCTTTGCTTCATAAATACCAATTTGTATTGGTGTGTTGGATATCTCCAGATAAAACTGATCACATGTAGATAGAATTACTGGGATTTTTTGCTATATAGCTTTCAAACTGGCTTAGTCTAAGAATGAGAAACAAGAAGAATACTGTGAGGAAGATGTACGTGAGAGACAAGTACACTCTGCTCTGTGGTCCTTCTGGTTCCTTTTCTCTGGCCATTTACTGATACGTTGCCGAGTTCCTCATGTTAAAGAAAAACATGTGCACTGTTAACTGAATGAAGTTGTCTGTATGGATGTTGCTTTACTAGGAACAGTCTCCTCCTTGCCATGAGTGCATTGCTGTTGTATCTGAATTGGGACCTCCTTCGCTTTCAGCAGTAACACTTCTAATGATGAAAAACAGTGGTCTTCCTTTAGGATTAGTTTCCATGTACAAATAAAAATTTGAGTGGTGTAAAGGTAATTGGTGATAATTGGTGTAAGTGCTGAAAATGTAACAAAAGATGCCTAGGAATTCGCCCCAGCCAAATTTCAATGCCTATGGTGATGTTGGAAAAGCAGCAGGATTTACTTCCTGCTTTTAACCGTAAATTTGGCTAGGAGTTCACCTGACCTAAAGAGATTACTTTTTTCTGCACTAACAGTCTTTTTTTTTTTTCTCTAGTATTTGTAGATACTGGTAAATTCAGCCCGTATCCAGCCTGTACTATCTTAACTATCAAGTTAAGAAACTTGATACCAGCATTTATTGTGGTAGTCTGTAGTCTGTAATGAGACACAATTGTAGAGGTGGAAAAAAAAGCCTGTTTACAGTAGAAACATTAACTGAATATGGTCCATAGGGAAGGCAGTACATACGCTTCTCGATGTCCTGAAGTAGAAGCTCTTCAATAGTTAAGAATGTCTGTACATCAAATATTGATATGACTAGTCTGCATTTTGAAATTAATACAGGGGAAGTAAGAACACGAGTAGTGTGAAGTTCTTCAGCACTTGAAAGGTCTTCTGAATTTCTTGGTGTAGAAGGAGACACTACTTTAGCAATCTGGCTTTTTAAAATAACTCTGGATGAACCTATTTCTCTTGCAGACTGTGTTTCTCAGTATCTTGATGAGGTCGATAGGGAACAAAAATACAGTTCTCCTTGGCCTTGGCTTTCAAATCCTTCAGTTGGCTTGGTATGGTTTCGGATCTCAGTCTTGGTAAGCACGCATTTGCATAGGTATATGCCTGTTAAGGAACTTAAAATGTTTTTCCAAGAAATTTTACCACTTAGTTCTGTCATCATGAGTATTTAAATGTTCTGTGAATTCTCATTTGCATTACTCTACCAAAGTGTAATCTGTATTTTGTCCATGTAGGAATGATAGCATTTTCCAGGTATGTAGTGTAAGTTGCAAGCTAATAGCCCTTTTGGAAAAGAAGTCTTTGCCCTGTTTTGGTCCACTGAGTTTTATGTCTACAAAAGTGGTTAAAACATTTTCTTAAATGCACAAGCTAGTAAGTAGTATGTTCTCTCCAGTAATTCCGCTAGATCCATTCTAATCAGTTACTGGACCTCTACTTTTTTCTTTTTTTTCTAACATGTCATTCTCAAACTGTAACTATGTTTGGTCTTGGAAACTATCTAAAGCCTCTGTTTTTGGAAAAACTGTAAGTAAATTGAAATAGAATCATAAGCTGTAACAGCTTTTTATTTACAATGTTTGTTCTACAGACAGTGATGAATGCTTGTTCTATCAGCACTTTCTAGTGAGTTATACAAGGTAGAGAACTGCCTTACTGGGCCACCCTTGTAAAGTTGTTCCTTTGTACAGCCTTTGGAGAGGGAAAGCCTGTCCCTCACTTCACTCCCACTTCCTTCTTTTCCTCTGCTGTAATAGCTAGGATAAAATCAAAAGTGATTCTTTCCAAGAAGCTCAGGGTAATTTGTGAGAGGGGAGTAGGAAGAAGGCCCTGACCAGATAATTTCCAGTCTTAGGTACTTTTAATAAGAGTACTTTCAAAAGGACATTAAGCCTTAAATGAAGGTACCGTCCTTGTGGCCCTTCTTGAGGGAGGTTGGGAGCAATTATATGGGCAGTCTCATTTTTAATTCAAATTATGATTTAACATAGGATGATGTGGACAGCAGGAGCTGTAGCAGCAATGTCAAGCATTACATTCCCGGCAATCAGTGCTCTGGTTTCACAAAATGCAGAGTCAGATCAACAAGGTGAGTATTGAATGAATTTCTGTTTCATCGTCAGACTGCTTTCTTGGATGACTCTTCTGTCTAAAAAGCAGAATACTTACATAGGTGTACTTTTCAAATATGTTGATGAGTAATGAGTTTCTTTGGTAGTAGCTGTGGAAGCCTGCCAATCCATGTAGAAAGGAAGGAGGTACACAAATTTATCAAATTTGCATTGCAAAATACATAGTTTCTGTCTGACCAACTGCTTGTCTTCTAGCTTCCTGTAAAAGTACTACAAAAGCAACAAAAGCATTGTTCTTCCGTCCTCTTTTTTTGTGAAAACTAATATTGTCTTAAGTAGATAGTGAGTATTAATGTAACAATACTGTCTTTTTACTGGAAACTAAAAACACATTTTACCAGATTAAAGTAAGCCTATACAAGAAGCTCTATTCTGTGTGGAAAGGTTGGCCTTATTTGCAGTAATACATCATATATTCAAGGAATAGAAAAGGAAGCTTAAATAAATAGTTGATCTGAGAAGACAGAAAAATTCATTGGTATTAATGTGAAGAAGAAGGAACAATCAGAAATAAATCTTCATTTTAAATGAAGTGAGGGAAGGCATCATCACAAAATATAACGCTCGTGTATAATAACTGAATTTAATGTTCTTTTTTAAAAAAAATCCTGTACTTATGATTTATATGTATCCGTCTTGCTTTAACAGTGTACAACTTGAACGTAGATAATGGGAGGTACAAAGGAGGTGCAGTTCTGGGAGACAGCTTTCAATTGAGTTTGAAAGGTGCAAAAGACAATGTTTTATGTGGCTTTTTTAATCATTCCTCTCCCCAGCTTTTGTTTCTAATAGAGGCATTTAAAAGACTTGCTTTCTATTTATGTCATGAAATTAATAGTTTAGTTAAGTTGATAAAGTCATTGATCTTTCATTTTACTTAGAGGAAAGTACTGTTAGTAGCTCAGGCATACAATAATTTCTAGAGTGAAGTTTTGCCACCTAATGGCAAGAAGATTTCAAGCTTACATGTCAACATATGACAAAAACACTTGGAGAACTTTGTTTGGTGTGTTTTCTTTCCTTCCGTTTTACAAGTTACTGCCTGAAGAAGGAAGGGTATACGCAGACTAGTGACATTGTAAAAGTAGTGTTCTGTAGAATTGTATCTGTAGATCATCAAAAAACTTCTTATACTGTTGTCACAATCACTTAATGAAGTTGAAACGGAAATACACATGTAAAACTTTGATTAATCAAGCTTTTAAAATAACCTAATGTAAAACCACAACCAATTCTGAATTTATTCTGAATTTACTGCAGCATACTGCTGATTTTACTGCCCCAAATAAGTTAGCTGGTACTTAAATAAATCCTGATATTAGACTGGTGAAGGGAAGAAATCTGTTACAGTTTGTGCATATTTTGCCAATAACAACCCTTAACACATAGATACATTACTCTAAATTTCAGTTGAAAATAAATTGAGCCAGTAACCACTGCTTTGGGTGGGAAGATTAGATTTGCACATAAACTTGGTTACTCATATCACTTCCGGTAGCATGAAAGTACAGTGACAGAAGTATGATCGTGCCGGGGATTATTTTAATCTAGTAAAGTTGTCTTCAATGTATTTCTTCATATCTTAGTATGTACAAATAATTGAGACGTGCTACTTTGGAACAGCAATTAGAATACACTCAGAGATGTTGGCTCTGACGGTTTAATTCTTGATTAAAAAAAAGTCATATTCTTATCTTTTTTTCTTCTTTAGGTGTTGTCCAAGGAATAATAACTGGAATAAGAGGTCTTTGCAATGGCCTGGGACCAGCACTGTATGGCTTTATTTTCTTTCTCTTTCATGTGGAGCTCAATGAATTGCCACCTGATCAGAATTCTGAAAAAAAGGCAATGCAAGATCCCAGTGATGAGGTAAATTTTAAGATTTGGTGTGAAGTTTGCAGTGTAGAGCTCAGAAGGATAAAAATCTGTCATTTTTGGTTGATTTACAATCTTGATATCTAATTTTTGCATTACTTAATTCTCAGTTGTCACTTTATTGAACTATTAAGATAGCTCATAATTTAAATTTGATAGTAAATATTTAGTTTTATAACTATATATAATATTTAGGGGGTTTTTTAATTTATAATATTTAGTTTTATAACCATAACAGTATTCTTTGGTTGAATACTGAAGTGTTCTAACAGAACTGGTTAATTTCTTTTGATGTGAATCTACTCAAAACACAGCTGTAATCCTAAATTACAGCAAAATATTAAATTTTGACAATAGGAAGGTCATTTTTGTAACTCAGTCAGTTGTACCAAGTTTATCTTTGAACCTTATAGCAAAAGGTTAATTATTCATGTACACAGTAATTCAGTATACAGTTGAGATACATTTTTTTTTTAATTATTTTTTTTTCAGTGGCAATAACAGTGCTGTTCATCACTGATATCCAATCCTATACAACACTTCTTTGAACTCCCTTCAGTCTTTTCTTGTATTCTTTACATCTTTGTTTCAGGTCTACATTTTTGTCTGCTTTGTTGGTTTCCCATTCGGCTTCCAAGATACCAAATCTATGCTTACCAGAGCTCAGAGACCCTTTTTTCTTTTTAGCTTGAATGCTGTGATTTCTTCAGCTACAATTTCATTGCTTTTTCAAAATTCTATGAATAGACTTTTCAGAGAGATTATGATCTCTTAGATTACCATTAAGCTGTTTAAGAACAGATTATCTGAATATGTAAACAACTGGTGACTGTTACTGCGGAAACAAGTGTTTGTTGTTCATCCCTGAGTCTGTGCATCTTTCCAGATATTAACTGTAACCAGTGCTTGAACATATTGCTACTGTACCTCTGGTGAGGAGGTCCATAACTTGTTCAAGCAAACTGAGTAGAGATTTAGAGTAAAGGGGCAAAGACACTTTTTTTGTTGTACAAAAAGGAAACTGTAGTAAAATAGGGGAGAACCTTTATAATCATGGTATCAGGTTTTCAAGAGCTTCGTCGTGCTTCCACTAGTTAAAATTTAAACCATGAACTCAGTTTTTTAAATGATCAAGTCACGTAAGCTTTTCTTAGGGGAAGGGAGTGTGTTGGCTCTTTGACCTTGTACACAGATTTCTGTTACAAGTAATTTCAGTATGTTCTGTTACTTTGAGAATATCCATGTGGTTTTGTGTTTGTTGAAGTAGCCCAAAAGTATTACAGTGGAGCAACTGACTGTTCTGTAATTTATAAATGAGTCAAAACTTCTGTTGTGGAATTTTCTAAAACTTGCACTAGAAGAAATTCCTGCGCTGAAGCCTAGTGTATGAGCTTCCTTATAAAATAATGATTTTTCTAAGCTGTAAGTGTAAATTAAACTGTTGTTTCAGACATCCTTGTTTTCTTGAAAACCTATTTAATAAATAAGTAGACACTTTTTTAGTTAGCAGTACAGCAAAATCAGTAAGTATTTGCATAATTAAGATTGCTTTTTATTCTAATTTCAGTGGGACAGTTTTTATGTTTAATTATGTATGTACTCATAAACTTTGTTAAATGTCTGTAACTACATCTCTGCCTTTTAATAGTTACCGGGCACCTAACACTTAAAACTATAACTCGGGAACATAACAATACTTTTTTTTCCTACTAATTCTTAAGTTCAAGTCTAATATAACAGTGGAAAGGAACTCCACAATTTGAATATTATGTAGCTTTAAAAATTGGCCGAAGTAAAATGAGTGAAAGTGAAAACCAGGCAACGCACCAAGATTGGACAAGGAAATTAGCAAATGTGTAGAAGCCTATCTTACAACACTAGTACTAATACCTTGCATTTGCAAGGCCCAAATGCAAGCTACCTGTCTCTCGATTTTGTTCAGTGTTTTAAATTGGTAACTAGGAGTTGCTTTACAGATAAAAGTAATTTGAAAAATGCTAATAACAAGTTTAAATGGTGAAGTACCTTGTTTTAAAAGGTTACTGGATGTCAGTGGAACGGCAGTTAACTGATATAATGTCTTTTAGTCTATGACAAGCATTGTTAATTTTTTTTTTTGACATAACAGTGCATTGAAAATGCATGGTTACTGTGCTGAACCTTAATCAAACCCAATGTGCTACTGAGGTGAATTAAAACCAGTTCTTCCTCCTTTGTTTCCACTACTGTAATACTGGGTGTTAGTGCAAGGAAATAGATTTTTAAGTTATTATCAGAAATAGGTTATTTATATAGGTATTTTTAAAATTATTAGCGTGAGGGATAAATTGGTTTGTGTAACTTTTGACACATTTTACTTTAAGAGAAAGCCATTTAAAAAGAATATTTAACTAATGAAAGCTGGTTATCATCATAATTTAGAATTTTAACTTTCAGATATAAAGTCTTCTGTGTTCACTGGTGGACAGAATGCTAAAACAAATTGTTAGATATAATGGTTTTGTAAACCTTCATATTCAAACAATGATGACAGGAAAGTGGATGCAAATTTCAGTTATTTAAGGTGTAGAGTAAATGGAGGAGAAAACATTGTAGTGGTAATTCCTGGTGGTTGTTTTTTTTAAACAGCTTGAACTTCTTTTTTTTTCTTTTTTTTTGACTTGCCTTTAAGTATTCATTTATGTTACTCTTGAGTACTAGGAGGACTAGAGGAATAGGATTTTACTGAATATCACTTTTATTTTTTCTTCATGGGAGGGCTTCAATGTTACCACAGGTCACACTTCTAATTTTCTTCCACCAAGCAAAACATCTGATGCACCAACTCAAGAAAGATTGTGTATGTGCTCTGCCAAGCATAAATAGTAGAAGTTAAGCATATCTGTCTTAATTCCCATTTAAATAACTGGTTTTGAACCTAGAGAGCCTAAAGAGGAGAGTGAGGTTGCACAGGGCACCCTTACAGCAAACAGTACATTCATAGGCTGTGTTTGGAGAGTAATAATAACACTTGGCAATGCAGTGAGCAAGGACTGCATTTCAAAGCTTCTTACTCCCTTCAGTGAAACTGCAATAGTGGAATATTCAAAAGCTGCTCAGGTAAATCAGCTGTTATACTACAAGTGAGCATATTAATTTGTGGAAATTTATTAAGTACTTGTGGACTTAGCAGCACTTGAAGATTTCAGTAATGTTAATATAAATTCTGTTAATATTATTATATACTTTAAATTTAGACATCATCAGCTGAAAAATTAGGCCTCTGCTTGTAGCAAGAGTTGAAGCAAGGAAAATATCCTTTTATGGTATGCTTAATTTCAGATACTTTCCCACTTCATATTAGAATAATTTACTGCATTTCATTTGGTAGAAAAGTAATGCACTGGACTGACAAATTTAATCTTGTGGTTTTGTTTGGTTTTAGTTCACAAAAATACAGAAAAGTTGTTTAAGATTTAAAAAAAAAAAAAAACAAAATTGGGGGATTGCTACACTGTCTTTTGTAGAGTTTTGTCATCAGACTTAGCTGGTGTAAAACACCTTTCTGGTGTTTGTTTTTAATTGTGGTTTTGAAATGTGTATAAGTTGTATTTTAAGTTTTAAAATAAACTGCTTAGAAGCAAAAGAGAATAACTCCAAAGACCAAGTTATCATACATGCCAGCAACCTATCTGTTCAGTGAGAACAGTATGTACTGCATAGCCTGCCTTTCCTCACTAATGTATTAGTTTTTTGGGATGTTTTTTTTTATTCAGCTAACTTGATTCTAAAGTTTGCCACCCGTGGAAGCAAGTTGAAAAAGTGAAATTAAGTGAAAAATTTATTGAGCATTTGTACTTCTGGATGTTGAAAACTTACCCTATGAATCTTCACAGGAGTCTTGCTGATTTAACAGGCATGTTGCCTAAAGAAAAAAAATAATTACAAAGAAGCATTCGTCAATGTCTGTTTCATCTGCGGGGCAGTTCTGTTGCCAGTTGATAGTTTGCATATTTCTGTTTCTTAGATCACTGTGCAGACCAGAAAATTCACGTTGCAGTGCGCATATGAACTAGTTTGCATAAACTTTATAGTCACTATAAATACATCTCCCACTATCTCCTGCCTTAATATTATATTTCTTAATGCAGAAGTCAATGTCTCAAACTTCATGAATTCTTTGATGTGCCTTGTTTCCCTGCAGAGATCAATCGTTTCTGGTCCACCCTTCCTGGTTGGAGCATGCATTGTTCTTCTGGCTTTTCTAGTCGCCTTATTTATTCCTGAGCACAGCATAGACAACAGTACCAGAAAACACAGCAACAGCATCAGCAGTACTCTAAGTAACAACCTAGACCAAAGTAGTGAAGAGGACATTGAACCACTGCTGCAAGATAGCAGTGTATGAAGGCTAACTTCCAAGGAGACTATGGAAAAAATTCATGCACTGAACTGTGGCTATGGAAGTTTGATGGGATGTACAGGGTATCTGGCCTCTGAAAGGAAGACAGCTGTGTACAAGGGAAGGTCACATGCTGTATGATACTTGAGGTTGATACAATACTTGCAGGAGCTTTTGTTCAGCATGACAGGTGACAACTGGGTGTGATTCTACCCAGTATTGGACTGCAAATGCTAGGTCAAATCCTGGTATTGGGCAGAAACCCAAATATACAGACATAACGGAATTTTTTTTAAAGTTTGAATGTTCAGTTCCCAAAGTTGTATACAAAATAATCAGGTTTGAGGCAGAACTGTTTCTGCCACTGCTGTTAAAGGTTGTTTTGCCTTTCTTAGCCTTTTATCTGCATGTATGCCACATGTAGCCCTCACAATGTGAGGGGGACTGATGTATGTGATCTGTGTATCTGAAATAGTGGTTATCAATAAAAGTACATTTTCTGAAGATGCATTCTCAAATACTGTTTAGTAACAAGAAGTCCAGTAGTTACCAGAAAGCATTGATGAAACTGAGATCACTTCTGAGGGTGTATGACACATGACAGTCATTACCCATAAATGAAGGTTATATTGAAGTCTTAAACCCATGTTCCAGAACAGTCAGTTCTAAGCAGTTAAAGCAAATCCAGATGGCACCTGAGAGCACTGGTCACACTAATGTTTTGCTGATAAAAAATAGAACTTTAATTGTAAAATGAGCAGTGTCAGAAACATGGACACTCCTGACTCATGAGGCAGGAAAACCAGTGGGTGCCAGAGTAGTTTACATCAAGAAATACGCATATTTATTGCATTTTGTCACTTTATCTGTCATATGAAATAATCTTTCCTATTAATTCTTTTCACCTCTGCCTTAACTGCTACATAGCGTTCAGTTATTAATCATATTTAGCCTTAGGATCAATGTCTTACCTGCTGAATCTCATGGATATATCAAATTTCCTTTCTAAAAGATGGTTCAAAGAAGTTATGAATGGCTACAAATGTGCTAATTTTTAGAGACATTTCATGAAAAATACAGATTTATATGTATTTTGCTGCAGCGTAAATGGATTGTTAAACCCAACTTTAATGAAGTACTCCTATGAATGTTTTATATGTATGCAATATATGTAGATATTTGTAAGGAGTTCTAATTTTTCAGATGGGGTGCTGTGTAAATCATGTATTTATAAATGTAATGAGGGTACTGACAGATATACAGTTTTTTAAAAGGACTGTGGATTGACTGAAAAAATCTTAAAAATATATATTTTGAAACTTGTTCCACGGAGATAACAAACCTTTTGTACTATGCAATATGGTTTTTAAGTTAATAAGCTTCCTAATGCATAATAAATCTACTTCTTAAGCTTTCTAGGTTTTACGTGTTTTCTTCCAAGTTTCAGTATTGTGTCTTCCCTGCTTCAGAACAGAAGTGGTTTAATCCTAATGTTGGATCACAGTACCTGAATTCCTGTTGTACTGCTGTGTTGTGTCGGTGCCATCGAGCATGGTGAAAAGCATGCTTTGCTCAGAAGTCCATTTGGTGTCTGACATGGTGTCTACTGGGGTAGAGAAGTGGAAAGAGTGAAAGGGAGTCAGTGTAAAAAAAACCTGACTACTGATCTGAATAGCTCTACAGAATCAAGATGCTTTTTCGGATGAGGCTTAGGTGGTGTTTTTAGAATCATAGAATAATAGAATCATAGAACCATTTAGGCTGGAAAAGACCCTTGGGATCATCAAGTCCAACCATCAACTCCACAAAGTTCTCCCTTACACGATATCCCTTAACACCACAGGGATACTTTGAATTATTTGGAATCCAAGCCTGAGCTTTTATGCTGGATATTTTATTTTTGCTGCAGGCCAGACTGCAGTCAAGTAGGTTTTGCCTGATCCCAGTGTAGAATGTCTTAAACTTGATATAGAACTTAAGAGATCATACAGTATGTTAGTGTTAAAAGTAGCGAGTGTCAAATTTATTACTGATAATAAGTATTCCAGCAATGGATCAAATATGAATTTTTATAGTAGAATCACAGGATGGTTGGTGTTACAAGGGAACTTTAAACATCACAAGGCATGGACATCTTTCACTAGATCAGGTTGCCCAGAGCCCTGTTCAACCTGACCTTGAATGCTTTCAGGGATGGGGAACCTACCACCTCTCTGTGTCCACTCTGAACTTACCCTTTTCAGTTTAAAACTGTTGCCCCTTGTCCTGTCATGACAGGCTCTGGTAAAACATATCTCTCTCTTTCTTACAAGTCCCCTTTGTATATTGAAAGGATCTCTCCAGAGTCTTCTCTTCTCCAGGATGAACAATCCCAACTCTCTCTGTCTGTCCTCATAGGAGAAGTGCTCCAGCCCTCTGATCATCTTTGTGGCTCTCTGGACCCTCTCTAACAGGTCTGTCCTGTGCTGGGAACCCAGAGCTAGATGCAAAAAAATATTTTGAGCATGCACCTATACTGGTATAAATTTATAAATTCTATTAATGTACTGCTGTACTAATAAAGTATAATATAAAAATAAATGAAAAAATGTAAGATATAGATTAAGTAAACAATTTAAAAATATTTTTGTTAGTGGTACAAAGTAACTTTCTGCTCTTACTAGAAAATTAGTGACTAAGTGATGCTATGGAATGTGCTTTGTTATTTTTTTACAATCTTGGTTTAACACTGTCATACAGAGATTCAACTGTCTCGTTCTAAATTCATTTTGACACTTGGTTTTAATGGCTGTCATTGCTGAAAAAGATACCTCACAAAGATACATAGATCCAAATGGAAGAATGGATACTTACTAAATAGTGAGGCTCATTTATCAATCCCATCCACCAATTATGCAAAGGTGTTTGTTGAAATTCAGCTAGTAAGTTTCCATCTTGCTTGATGTCAATCACTTTTTCTTGCAAGCTAACTGGAAGGTCTTGAATTTTTGTGGGTTTTGTTTAACAAATATTTTGAAAACCCACTAAAATTCTTCATTTGAAAGATCTTTTAAACAGGCGAGAAGATTGTTTCTGAGTTCAAGTGTAGAGGTATGAGAGTTTTTGTAGGTGATAGTTTTGCACCACTTTTTGCAACAAAATCACATGATGGTGGAAACATTTCCAAACTTCTGTTTTCAAAATGCTTTCTCCATACAATGAGGTTTTTTAAAAAAGCAGTTATTCTCTCACTTCTTGTAAAAATGTCATCTTTACCTTAGAGAGACAGATTAAATATTTTTCTAAAATATTGGCCTAGGTAGCATAGTACTGACAGGCCCTTTTCATCACAGAAAAGGTCATCAGATTTGGAGCACTTGCTTGTCTTTCTGTGAAAGAAAAATGCATAGTCATCTTTAAGTTTGATAATTCTTTAAGCACTTTGTTATGAACCAGTGAATCTCTGTGATACAAAAGACTTTCATGGTCATTCCACATCTCTTTCCAAAGTACTGTAAAGATTCTAGTATTGAAAGGTCTTGGGTTTATAAAATGAATCATGTTGATGACATCTTGTAGCACTTTGTGCACTTCTGGCTCTAACTTCTTTGCTGCACAAGCTTGCCCATTAGTGATCCAGTGAATGATTTTCACTATTGCTGTAACCTTTTTTTTTATTCCAGTGAAAGCAGCAACTCCATCAGTGGTTACGCTTGCACAGTTTTTCCATAAAATATAATTTTTATTAAAGAAACTGTCTACTGTTGAAAATACACCTTCTCCAGTACATTTTTCCTTTAGTCACTCAAAAAAAAAAGTTGTTCTTCATATATTTAATCATTTAAAAAAACTAGCAAGATTTGCTGAAACATATTAGGAACTCCTATACTTTCATCCAATTGTATAGGACGCTTCCCACACCCTATAACTTGTTCTAATACTTGTTTATTCAAATCTTCAGCAATGTTTTCTATGGAATTTTGGAAGTACTGGATTGAGTATCACTTGACTTCAAACATAGCTGAAAAAACTTCTTAAGGTCTGTCTTAGTATTCTGTGCTGACCTGGTGGCTTCATACTATTATTAGCTAACACCTAGAGGCACAAAATACGCTTAAACAGCGGTTCATTATTAGCAACAGTGAATGTAAATTTGTATTTCCAATATATGTCTTAAAAATTTTCAGGTTTTTTGTCCAACTTGGTCAAAACTGATTAGATTGTCATTGGTGAGAACAAGCAACAGCATTCCCTCTTGGCACCTTTGGTGTGGGAGCAATTGCAAGACACATGATATTTTTGAGCCCAGCCCTGGAAAAAGTGAAAAAAGGTTGGTCCGAGCATGAAGTCGCCAGGAAAGCACAGAGCCCCAAGCTTTATGGGATGATGAAAGTGTTTTCCAGAGACAGTGAGAAAAAGTAACATCTTTCCCTCCTGGCATCTTTGGCGTTGGAGGAATCACTGTGCTGTTGCAAATTTGGCCATGCCATAGGGAGATGGAAAAAAATTGTTTTGAGGATAAGTCTCCAGGAAAGTGACTTCAAAAGATGGCTTTGCGGATAAGATTACTGGGAAACTGTGGAGCCCCAAGCTTTTTTAGATGATGAAAGCAGTTCCCAGAGACAATGAGAAGCAACGGTTTTCCCTCCTGGTACCTTCAGTGTGTGTGCAAACACTGGACATCTGCAATTTTTGAGCCCTCCTGAAAAAAGGTTGTTTTCAGCATTACGTCACAAAGAAAGCATGGAGCCAAAGGTCTGTGAGGTGGTTAAAGCACTTTCCAGACAGAGAGAGAACAAACAACAGTTTTCCCTCCTGGCATCTTCAGTGTGGGAGCAATCTCTGGACATGTTGATATTTCGGAGCCTGCCCTTTGAATAGGGAAAAATGTGGTTTTACAAACAGGAATACCAGGAAAGCACAGAACCCCAGTGTTTGTGGGATGATGAACGCAGTTACCAGAGACAAAACAAGCTGTTTCCCTACTGGTACCTTCAGTGTATAAGCAATTGCTAGACATTAGATATTTTGGACACTGCCCCTGGGGAGAGTGAGAAAAGGTGGTTTTGAGGTGAAAATTGTCAGGAAATTGTGGAGCCCCAATGTTTGTGGGGTGATGAAAACTGTCCAAGAGAGAGTGAAATCACACAACAAGTTTCCCTCCTGGCACCTCCATTGTGCGATCAATCTCTGGACTTTTGCTATTGTTGAGTCTACTCTTTGGGAGAGTCAAAAAAAGTTGGGTATGAGGATATCGTCAACAAGTGTAGATTCCCAAGGTTTGTGGATTGATCAATGCATTTCCCCAAGAGAGCGAGAACAAGCAACATTTTCCCACCAGGCACCTTAGGTGTGGGAGCAATCCCTGTACGGTTGGTATTTTTGTGCCCTGTGCTGGGGAGAGTGAGAAAAGGTGGTTTTGAAGTGAAAATTGCCAGGAAATTGTGGAACCCCAATCTTTGTGGGATGATGAAAGAGGTTCCCAGAGGGAGTGAGAGCAAGAAACAGTTTTCCGTCCTGGTACTTTAGGTGTCAGAGCAATCTGTGTACGTTTGCTATTTGTGAGCCCCATCACTGGGAGAGTCAAACCAGGTGGTTTTCAGGATAACATCGACAGAAAAGTGCAGACCCCTTTAGTTTGTGGGGTGATGAAAGAAGTTTCCCAGAGGGAGTGAGAGCAAGCAGCACTTTTCCCTCCTGGCACATTGGGTGTAGGAGGAATCCCTGGGCATTGGTATTTCAATGCCGTGTCCCGGGGAGAGTTAGAACAGGTGGTTTTGAGGCAGAAGGCGCCAGGAAAGCCCAGAGCCCCAAGGACTGTGGGGCCATTCAAGTGGTTCCAAGAGAGTTTTAAAACAAGCCAGTGTTTTCCATTCTGGCTCCTTGGGTGTGGGAGCAATTACCAGATATATGGAAATTTTGGAGGCTGGCGCTGCGCCAAATGGAAAAGGATGCTTTTGAGGGTGAAGGAATCAGGAAAGCCTGGAGCCCCAAGGACTGTGGGGCCATTCAAGTGGTTCCAAGAGAGTTTTAAAACAAGCCAGTGTTTTCCCTCCTGGCTCCTTGGGTGTGGGAGAAAACTCCGGATACATGGCAATTTTTGAGGCCGCCTCTAGAGCAAGTGAGAAATTGCTCTTTTGAGGCTGAAGGCGCCAGGAAAACCTGGAGCCCCAAGGTCTGAGGGGTGATGCAAGAGGTTACCAGAGAGCTTTAGAACAAGCCACAGTTTTCCCTCCTGGCTCCTTCGGTCTGGCAGCAATCTCTTGACGTTGGGTATTTGGGAGGCCAGCCCTGGGGTGAATGAGAAAGGATGCTTATGAGGCTGAAGGCAACAGGAAAGCCCACAGCTCCAAGGTCTGTGGGGCCATGCAAGCCATTCCCACAGAGCTTTAGAAAAAGCCACAGTTTTCCGTCCTGGCTTTTTGGGTGTGGGAACAATCTCCAGAAATATGGAAATTTTGGAGGCTGGCGCTGCACCAAGTGACAAACTGTTTTTGCGGCTGAAGGAGCCAGAAAAGCCCACAGCCCCACAGTCTCTAGGGCAATGCAAGCAATTCCCAGAGAGATTTAGAGCAAGCCACAGTTTTCCCTCCTGGCTCTTTGGGCGTGGGAACACATTCTTGACATTTCCTACTTTTAAAGGCAGACCCTGGGGAAAGTGAGAAAGGGTGGTTTTGAGGGTGAAGGTACTGGAAAGCCTGGAGATCCAAGGTCTGTGGGGCCATGCAAGGGGTTCCCAGAGAGCTTTAGAAAGAGCCCCAGTTTTCCCTCCTGGCTCCTTAGGTGTGGCAGCAAACTGTGGACATATGGGAATTTTTGAGGCTGGCGCTATGCCAAGTGAGAAAGGATGCTTTTGAGACTGATGGCGCCAGGAAAGTCTGGATCCCCAAGGTCTGTGGGGCCATGCAAGCTGTTCCCAGAGATCTTTAGACCAAGCCACATTTTCACCTCCTGGCTCCTTGGGTGTGGAAGCAAACTCTGGACATATGGAAATTTTGGAGGCCGAACCTGGTGCGAGTGAGAAAGGGTAGTTTTGAGGCTGAAGGTGCCAGGAAAGCCCACAGCTCCAAGCTCTGTAGGGCGATGCAAGGGGTTCCAAGAGAGCTCTAAAACAAGCCACAGTTCTCCCTTTTGCCACCTTGGGCATGGCAGTACTCGCTTGACATATGTCAATTTTGGAGGCTGATCCTAGGGTGAGTGAGAAAGGGTGCTTTTGAAGCTGAAGGCGCCAGGAAAGCATGCAGATTCAAGGTCTGAGGGTCCATGCAAGCCGTTCCCAGAGAGCTTTAGAACAAACCACAGTTTTCCCTCCTGGCTCCTGAGACGTGGGAGCAAACTCCGGACATATGGAAATTTTGAGGCTGGCATTGCGCCACATGAGAAATGATGGTTTTGAGGCTGAAGGTGCCGGGAAAGCATGGAGGATCAAGCTCTGTGGGGCCATGCAAGGGGTTCCCAGAGAGCTTTAAAACAAGCCACAGTTTTCCCTCCTGGCTCTTTGGGCATGGGAAAAATGTCCACACATATCGAAAATTTTGAGGCTGGCGTAGCGCCAAGTGAGAAAGTGTGGTGTTGAGGCTGAACGCGCCAGGAATGGCCGCAGTCGTAAGTTCTGTGGGGCCATGCAAGGGGTTCCCAGAGAGCTTTAGAATAAGCCACAGTTTTTCCTCCTGACTCCTTGGGTGTGGAAGCAATTAACAGACATGTGGAACATTTTGGAGGCTGGCACTGGGCCAAATGAGAAAGGATGCTTTTGAGGCTGAAAGCGCCAGGAAAGACTGCATCCCCAAGGTCTGTGGGGCCATGCAAGCAGTTTCCAGACAGCTTTAGGACAAGCCACAGATTTCCCTCCTGGGTCCTGGGTCCTTGGTCCTTGGGCATGGCAGCAATTACTGGACATACGGAAATTTTGGAGTCTGGCGCTGAGCCAAGTGAGAAAGGATGATTTGAGGCTGAAGACGCCAGGAAAGACTGGAGGCCCAAGCGCTGTGGGCCCATGCAAGTAGTTCCGAGAGAGATTTAAATCAAACCACAGTTTTCCCTTTTGGCTCCTTGGGTGTGGCAGCAATCTCTTGATGTGGGTATTTTGGAGGCCGGCACTGGGGCGAGTGAGAAAGGGTGGTTCCAAGGGTGAAGGGACGAGGAAACCCCGGAGCCCTAAGGTCGGTGGGGCCATGGAAGGAGTACCCAGAGAGCTTTAGAAGAAGCCACAGTTTTCCCTCCTGGCTCCTTGGGTGTGGCAGCAATCTCTTCACGTTGGGTATTTTTGAGGCCGGCCCTGGGGCAAGTGAGAAAGAGTGGTTTTGAGGCTGAAGGCGCCAGGAAAGCCCGCAGCCACAAGCTCTGTGGGGCCATGCAAGCGGTTCCCAGAGAGCTTTAGAACAAGCCACACTTTTTCCTCCTGGCTCCTTGGGCGTGGGAGCAATGTCTTCACGTTTGCTATTTTTGAGGCCAGCCCTGGGGCAAGTGAGAAAAGGTGGGTTGCAGGCTGAAGGTGCCAGGGAAGCCTGGGGATCCAAGGTCTGTGGGCCCATGCAAGGAGTTTCTAGAGAGCTTTAGGACAAGCCAGTTTTACCTCCTGGCTCCTTGGGCATGGTAGCAACTACCAGACATATGGAAATATTTGAGACTGGCGCTGCGCCAAGTGAGAAAGGATACTTTTGCGGCTGAAGGTGCCAGGAAAGTCTGCAGGCCGAAGCTCTGTGGGGCCATGCAAGGGGTTTCCAGAGAGCTTTAGACCAAGCCACAGTTTTCCCTCCTGGCTCCTTGGGCGTGGCAGCAATCTCTTGACGTTTGCTATTATTGAGGCCGGCACTGGGGCAAGTGAGAAAGGGCCGTCTTGAGGCTGAAGGTGCCAGGAAAGCCTGCAGGCCCAAGATCTGTGTGCCCATGCAAGGAGTTCCCACAGAGCTTTAGACCAAGCCACAGTTTTCCCTCCTGCCTCCTTGGGCGTGGCAGCAAAGTCCGGACATATGGAAAATTTTGCAGGCTGACACTGCGTCAAGTGAGACAGTGTGGTGTTGAGACTGAAGGCGACAGGAAAGCCCGCAGTCGCACCATCTGTGGGGCGATGAAAGCGGTCCCCAGAGACCTTTAGAACAAGCCACAGTTTTCCCTCCCTGCTCCTTGGGTGTGAAAGCAGTCTATTCACGTTGGGTATTTTTGAGGCCAGCTCTGGGGCAAGTGAGAAAGAGTGGTTTTGAGGCTGAAGGCACCAGGAAAGCCTGGAGATCCAAGGTCTGTGGGCCCATGCAAGGAGTTTCTAGAGAGCTTTAGACCAAGCCACAGTTTTCACTCCTGTCTCCTTGGGCGTTGTGGCAAACTCCGGACATATGGAAAATTTTGAAGATGGCGCTGCGCCAGGGGAGAAAGGATGCTTCTGAGAGTGAAGGCACTGGGAAAGCCCGGAGACCCGAGGTCCGTGGGGCCATGCAAGGGGTTCCCAGAGAGCTTAGGAACAAGCCATGGATTTCCCTCCTGGCTCCTTGGGTTTGGCAGCAATCTCTTGACGTTTGCTATTTTTGAGGCCTCCACTGGGGCAAGTGAGAAAGGGCCGTTTTCAGGATGAAGGGGCCAGTTAAGCCTGGATCCCCAAGGTCTGCGTGCCCATGCAAGGAGTTCCCACAGAGCTTTAGACCAAGCCACAGTTTTCCCTCCTGCCTCCTTGGGCGTGGCAGCAAAGTCCGGACATATGGAAAATTTTGCAGGCTGACGCTGCGTCAAGTGAGACAGTGTGGTGTTGAGGCTGAAGGCACCAGGAAAGCCCACAGTCCCACCGTCTGTGGGGCGATGAAAGCGGTCCCCAGAGACCTTTAGAACAAGCCATGGTTTTCCCTCCTTGCTCCTCGGGTGTGAGAGCAATCTCTTCACATTGGGTATTTTTGAGGCCGGCCCTGGGGCAAGTGAAAAAGAGTGGTTTTGAGGCTGAAGGCACCAGGAAAGCCTGGAGATCCAAGGTCTGTGGGCCCATGCAAGGAGTTTCTAGAGAGCTTTAGACCAAGCCACAGTTTTCACTCCTGTCTCCTTGGGCGTTGCAGCAAACTCCGGACATATGGAAAATTTTGAAGATGGCGCTGTGCCAGGGGAGAAAGGATGCTTCTGAGAGTGAAGGCACTGGGAAAGCCCGGAGACCTGACGTCCATGGGGCCATACAAGCAGTTCCCCAAGAGCTTTGGAAGAAGCCACAGCTTAACCTCCTGGCTCCATGGGCATGAGAGCAATCTCCAGACATATGGAATTTTTGGAGGCACAACCTGGGGCAAGTGAGAAAGGGCCGTTATGAGGCCGAAGGCACCAGGAAAGCCTGGATCCTTGAGTGTGGCAGCAATCTCTTGACGTGGGGTATTTTGGAGGCCGGCCCAGGGGCGAGTGAGAAAGTGTTTTTTGGGTGGCGGGTGGCAGGTGCCAGGAAAGCCTGCAGCCCCAAGGTCTGGGGGGCTATGGAAGCGGTTCCCAGAGCTTATTCCAACAACAATAAACTGTGGCTTATTCCAAGCCACAGTTTTCCCTCCTGGCTCCTTGGGCATGGGAACAATCTCCAGACATAGGGAAATTTTTCAGGCTGACGCTGCGTAAGTGAGAAAGAGTGGTGTTCAGCCTGAAGGTGCCAGGAAAGCCTGCAGTCGCACGGTCTGTGGGGTGATGAAAGCAGTTCCCAGAGAGCTTTAGAAGAAGCTACAGTTTTCCCTTCTGGCTTCTTGGGTGTAGCAGCAATCTCTTGACGTGGGGTATTTTGGAGGAAGGACCTGGGGCAAGTGAGAAAGGGTCATATTGAGGCTGAAGGTGCCAGGAAAGCCTGGATCCCCAAGGTCTGTGGGGCCCTGAAAGCGGTTCCCAGAGAGCTGTAGAAGAAGCCACAGTTTCCCCTCATGGCTGCTTGGGTTTGGCAGCAATCTCTTGACGTTGGGTATTTTTGAGGCAGGCTCTGGGGCGAGTGAGAAAGTGTTGTTTGGATGGTGAAGGCACCAGGAAAGCCTGCAGCCCCAAGGTCTGTGCAGCTATGGAAGCGGGTCCCAGAGAGCTTTAGAACAAGCCACAGTTTTCCCTCCTGGCTCATTGGGCGTGGGAACAATCTCCAGACATATTGAAATTTTGCAGGCTGACCCTGCATCAAGTGAGAAAGAGTGGTTTGAGGCTGAAGGCGCCAGGAAAGGCTGCAGTCGTACGGTCTGTGGGGCGATGCAAGCAGTTCCCAGAGAGCTTTAGAAGAAGCCACAGTTTTCCCTCCTGGCTCCTTGGGTGTGGCAGCAATCTCTTGACGTGGGGTATTTTGGAGGCCGGCCCAGGGGCGAGTGAGAAAGGGTTTCTTGGGTGGCGAAGGCGCCAGGAAAGCCTGCAGCCCCAAGGTCTGGGGGGCTATGGAAGCGGTTCCCAGAGAGCTTTATTCCAAGCCACAGTTTTCCCTCCTGGCTCCTTGGGCATGGGAACAATCTCCAGACATAGGGAAATTTTTCAGGCTGACGCTGCGTCAAGTGAGAAAGAGTGGTCTTGAGGCTGAAGGCGCCAGGAAAGCCCGCAGTCGCACAGTCTGTGGGGCGATGAAAGCAGTTCCCAGAGAGCATTAGAAGAAGCTACAGTTTTCCCTTCTGGCTCCTTGGGTGTAGCAGCAATCTCTTGACGTGGGGTATTTTGGAGGAAGGACCTGGAGCAAGTGAGAAAGGGTCATATTGAGGCTGAAGGTGCCAGGAAAGCCTGGAGATCCAAGGTCTGTGGGGCCATGCAAGGAGTTTCTAGAGAACTTTAGAACAAGACACTGTTTGCCCTCCTGGCTCCTTGGGAGTGGTAGCAAGTACCAGACATATGGAAATATTTGAGGTTGGCGCTGTGCCTAATAAGAAAGAATACTTTTGCAGCTGAAGGTGCCAGGAAAGCCTGGAGCCCCAAGCTCTGTGGGGCCATGCAAGGGGTTCCCAGAGAGCGTTAGGCCAAGCCACAGTTTTCCCTCCTGGCTCCTTGGGCGTGGGAACAATCTCCAGATATATTGAAATTTTGCAGGCTGACCCTGCATCAAGTGAGAAAGAGTGGTTTGAGGCTGAAGACGCCGGGAAAGGCCGCAGTCGTACGGTCTGTGGGGCGATGAAAGAAGTTCCCAGAGAGCTTTAGAATAAGCCACACTTTTCCCTCCTGGCTCCTTGGGTGTGGCAGCAATCTCTTGACGTGGGGTATTTTTGAGGCCTGTCCTGGGGCGAGTGAGAAAGGGTGGGTTTGAGGCTGAAGGTGCCAGGAAAGCCTGGATATCCAAGGTCTGTGGGGCCATGCAAGGGGTTCCCAGAGAGATTTAGGCCAAGCCACAGTTTTCACTCCTGGCTCTTTGGGCGTGGGAACAATCTCCAAACATATGGAATTTTTGCAGGCTGACGCTGCGTCAAGTGAGACAGTGTGGTGTTGAGGCTGAAGGCACCAGGAAAGCCCGCAGTCGCACGATCTGTGGGACGATGAAAGCATTTCCCAGATACCTTTAGAACAAACCATGGTTTTCCCTCCTTGATCCTTGGGTGTGGGAGCAATTGCTTGACGTTTTCTAGTTTTGAGGCCCGCACTGGGGTGAGTGAGAAAGAGTGGTTTTGAGGCTTAAGGCACCAGGAAAGCCTGGAGATCCAAGGTCTGTGGGGCCATGCAAGGGGTTCCCAGAGAGCTTTAGAACAAGCCACAGTTTCCCGTCCTGGCTCCTTGGGTGTGGCAGCAATCTCTTGACGTTGGGTATTTTTGAGGCAGGCCCTGGGGCGAGTGAGAAAGAGTGGGTTTGAGGCTGAAGGCGCCAGGAAAGCCTGAAGATCCAAGATCTGTGGGGCCATTCAAGCAGTTCCCAGAGAGCTTTAGAAGAAGCTACAGTTTTCCCTGCTGGCTCCTTGTGTGTGGCAGCAATCTCTTGACGTTGGGTATTTTTGAGGCTAGTTCTGGGCCGAGTGAGAAAGAGTGGGTTTGAGGCTGAAGGTGCCAGGAAAGCCCAGATATAAAAGGTCTGTGGGACCATGCAAGTGCTTTCCAGAGAGCTTTAGAAGAAGCCACAGTTTTCACTCCTGGCTCCTTGGGAGTGGCAGCAAATTCCAGACATTTTGAAAATTTTGAAGCCGGCGCTGCACCAAGGGAGAAAGGATGCTTCTGAGAGTGAAGGCACCAGGAAAGCCCGGAGAACCCGAGCTCTGTGGAGCCATCCAAGCTGATCCCAGAGAGCTTTAGAACAAGCCACAGTTTTCCCTCCTGGCTCCTCGGGTGTGGCAGCAAACTCCAGACATATGGAAAATTTGGCGGACGGCCCTGGTGAGAACGAGAAAGTGTGTTTTTAAGGCTGAAGGCACCAGGAAAGCCAGGACTCCCAGGCTTTGTGGGGCCATTCAAGCAGTTACCAGAGAGCTTTAGAAGAAGCTACAGTTTTCCCTGCTGGCTCCATGTGTGTGGCAGCAATCTCTTGACGTTGGGTATTTTTGAGGACTGTCCTGGGACGAGTGAGAAAGGGTGGGTTTCAGCCTGAAGCTGCCACGAAAGCCCAGATATCCAAGCTCTGTGGGACCATGCAAGGGGTTCCCAGAGAGCTTAAGAAGAAGCCACAGTTTTCCCTCCTGTCTCCTCGAGAAAGTGCCAAGAGGGAAAAGTGGATCTCTTTCTCACTGTCTCCAGAAACTACTTCCACTTATCACTTTGCTAACACTCTCCTCGGAGCTAGGCGCAAAACCAACAACCACCTTGCTAGATCTCCCACATGGGAAGTGCCAAGAGGGACTTGTAGGGCTTCTTCCCACTGTCTCTAGGAACGGCTTGCACCGTCCCAGTAACCTCAGTTGTTACGCTCTGCAAAGAGCTGCACACAAAAGCAGCAAAACAAGGAAATTGCTCCCATATGGAAAGTGGCCGGAGGGAAATGTAGGGCTTCTTCTCAGGGTCTCTAGGAACTGCTCTCACTGGTTCAGGCAGTTCTGGGCTAACCCTCTCCAGAGAGCGGTCCTGGTCCTACAGAGCAACAAACAAAGAAAGAAACATCTGGGGATATCTGCCACATGGTAAGCCCCGGGAGGGAAAAGGAAGGCTTGTTCTCAGTGTCTCTAGGAACTGCTTTCACAGTCCAGGGAACTGGTGTGCTCACACTCTCTTTAGAGCTGTACTGAAAACCGGAACTGTGTGGAGGTTGCTCCCACACGATAAAAGCCGGGAGGGAAAAGTGGGCCTTGTTCTCACCGTCTCTAGGAACTGCTCTCGCTGCTCCAGTTGTCTCTTTGCTAACACTCACGTGAGAGCTGCACTGAAAAGCAGGAACCATTGGAGGTTCCTCCCACATAGAAAGAGCCAGGAGGGAAAAGTGGGGCTTCTCCTCACTGTCTCCGCAAACTCTATCCAATTGCACCAGCTACCTCTATGCTGTCACTCCCAGAAGAGCTGCCCTAAAAACAGATTGCCGGATAGATGCCGATTTTTCAAACGGGTCCTTCGACATGAGAGAATGGGTACTTTTGAGGTCGGAGGCGGCAGGGAAACGCGCAGCCCCAAGGTCTGTGGGGCCATGCAAGCCGCTCCCAGAGAGCTTTAGAAGAAGCCACACTTTTCCCTCCTGGCTCCTCCAGAAAGTGCCAAGAGGGAAAAGTGGATCTCCTTCTCGCTGTCTCCAGAAACTACTTCCACTTCTCACTTTGCTTACACTCTCCTCGGAGCTAGGCGCAAAACCAACAACCATCTTGCTAGATCTCCCACATGGGAAGTGGCAAGAGGGACTTGTAGGGCTTCTTCCCACTGTCTCTAGGAACGGCTTGCACCGTCCCAGTAACCTCAGTTGTTACGCTCTGCAAAGAGCTGCACACAAAAGCAGCAAAACAAGGAAATTGCTCCCATATGGAAAGTGGCCGGAGGGAAATGTAGGGCTTCTTCTCAGGGTCTCTAGGAACTGCTCTCACTGATTCAGGCAGTTCTGGGCTAACCCTCTCCAGAGAGCGGTCCTGGTCCTACAGAGCAACAAACAAAGAAAGAAACATCTGGGGATATCTGCCACATGGTAAGCCCCGGGAGGGAAAAGGAAGGCTTGTTCTCAGTGTCTCTAGGAACTGCTTTCACAGTCCAGGGAACTGGTGTGCTCACACTCTCTTCGGAGCTGCCCTGAAAATAGGGAAGCATGTGCAGATTACTCCCACACAAAAAGTGGGGGAAGGGAAAAGTGGGTCTTGTTCTCACTGTCTCCAGAAACTACTTCCACTTATCACTTTGCTTACACTCTCCTCGGAGCTAGGCGCAAAACCAACAACCACCTTGCTAGATCTCCCACATGGGATGTGCCAAGAGGGACTTGTAGGGCTTCTTCCCACTGTCTCTAGGAACGGCTTGCACCGTCCCAGTAACCTCAGTTGTTACGCTCTGCAAAGAGCTGCACACAAAAGCAGCAAAACAAGGAAATTGCTCCCATATGGAAAGTGGCCGGAGGGAAATGTAGGGCTTCTTCTCAGGGTCTCTAGGAACTGCTCTCACAGGTTCAGGCAGTTCTGGGCTAACCCTCTCCAGAGAGCGGTCCTGGTCCTACAGCGCAACAAACAAAGAAAGAAACATCTGGGGATATCTGCCACATGGTAAGCCCCGGAAGGGAAAAGGAAGGCTTGTTCTCAGTGTCTCTAGGAACTGCTTTCACTGTCCAGGGAACTGGTGTGCTCACACTCTCTTTCGAGCTGTACTGAAAACCGGAACTGTGTGGAGGTTGCTCCCACACAAAAAAAGCCGGGAGGGAAAAGTGGGCCTTGTTCTCACCGTGTCTGGGAACTGCTCTCGCTGCTCCAGTTGTCTCTTTGCTAACACTCACGTGAGAGCTGCACTGAAAAGCAGGAACCATTGGAGGTTCCTCCCACATAGAGCGAGCCAGGAGGGAAAAGTGGGCCTTGTTCTCACTGTCTCCGCAAACTCTATCCAATTGCACCAGCTACCTCTATGCTGTCACTCCCAGAAGAGCTGCCCTAAAAACAGATTGCCGGATAGATGCCGATTTTTCAAACGGGTCCTTCGACATGAGAGAATGGGTACTTTTGAGGTGGGAGGCGGCAGGGAAACGCGCAGCCCCAAGGTCTGTGGGGCCATGCAAGCCGCTCCCAGAGAGCTTTAGAACAAGCCACACTTTTCCCTCCTGGCTCCTCCAGAAAGTGCCAAGAGGGAAAAGTGGATCTCCTTCTCGCTGTCTCCAGAAACTACTTCCACTTCTCACTTTGCTTACACTCTCCTCGGAGCTAGGCGCAAAACCAACAACCATCTTGCTAGATCTCCCACATGGGAAGTGCCAAGAGGGACTTGTAGGGCTTCTTCCCACTGTCTCTAGGAACGGCTTGCACCGTCCCAGTAACCTCAGTTGTTACGCTCTGCAAAGAGCTGCACACAAAAGCAGCAAAACGAGGAAATTGCTCCCATATGGAAAGTGGCCGGAGGGAAATGTAGGGCTTCTTCTCAGGGTCTCTAGGAACTGCTCTCACTGGTTCAGGCAAAACCAACAACCATCTTGCTAGATCTCCCACATGGGAAGTGCCAAGAGGGACTTGTAGGGCTTCTTCCCACTGTCTCTAGGAACGGCTTGCACCGTCCCAGTAACCTCAGTTGTTACGCTCTGCAAAGAGCTGCACACAAAAGCAGCAAAACAAGGAAAGTGCTCCCATATGGAAAGTGGCCGGAGGGAAATGTAGGGCTTCTTCTCAGGGTCTCTAGGAACTGCTCTCACTGGTTCAGGCAGTTCTGGGCTAACCCTCTCCAGAGAGCGGTCCTGGTCCTACAGACCAACAAACAAAGAAAGAAACATCTGGGGATATCTGCCACATGGTAAGCCCCGGGAGGGAAAAGGAAGGCTTGTTCTCAATGTCTCTAGGAACTGCTTTCAGTGTGCAGGGAACTGGTGTGCTCACACTCTCTTTAGAGCTGTACTGAAACCGGAACTGTGTGGAGGTTGCTCCCACACAAAAAGTGCCGGGAGGGAAAAGTGGGCCTTGTTCTCACTGTCTCTGGGAACTGCTCTCGCTGCTCAGGTTGTCTCTTTGCTAACACTCACGTGAGAGCGGCACTGAAAAGCAGGAACCATTGGAGGTTCCTCCCACATAGAAAGAGCCAGGAGGGAAAAGTGGGGCTTCTCCTCACTGTCTCCGCAAACTCTATCCAATTGCACCAGCTACCTCTATGCTATCACTCCCAGAAGAGCTGCCCTAAAAACAGATTGCCGGATAGATGCCGATTTTTCAAACGGGTCCTTCGACATGAGAGAATGGGTACTTTTGAGGTGGGAGGCGGCAGGGAAACGCGCAGCCCCAAGGTCTGTGGGGCCATGCAAGCCGCTCCCAGAGAGCTTTAGAAGAAGCCACACTTTTCCCTCCTGGCTCCTCGAGAAAGTGCCAAGAGGGAAAAGTGGATCTCCTTCTCGCTGTCTCCAGAAACTACTTCCACTTCTCACTTTGCTTACACTCTCCTCGGAGCTAGGCGCAAAACCAACAACCACCTTGCTAGATCTCCCACATGGGAAGTGCCAAGAGGGACTTGTAGGGCTTCTTCCCACTGTCTCTAGGAACGGCTTGCACCGTCCCAGTAACCTCAGTTGTTACGCTCTGCAAAGAGCTGCACACAAAAGCAGCAAAACAAGGAAAGTGCTCCCATATGGAAAGTGGCCGGAGGGAAATGTAGGGCTTCTTCTCAGGGTCTCTAGGAACTGCTCTCACTGGTTCAGGCAGTTCTGGGCTAACCCTCTCCAGAGAGCGGTCCTGGTCCTACAGAGCAACAAACAAAGAAAGAAACATCTGGGGATATCTGCCACATGGTAAGCCCCGGGAGGGAAAAGGAAGGCTTGTTCTCACTGTCTCTGGGAACTGCTTTCACTGTCCAGGGAACTGGTGTGCTCACACTCTCTTTAGAGCTGTACTGAAAACCGGAACTGTGTGGAGGTTGCTCCCACACAAAAAGTGCCGGGAGGGAAAAGTGGGCCTTGTTCTCACTGTCTCTGGGAACTGCTCTCGCTGCTCAGGTTGTCTCTTTGCTAACATTCACGTGAGAGCTGCACTGAAAAGCAGGAACCATTGGAGGTTCCTCCCACATAGAAAGAGCCAGGAGGCAAAAGTGGGGCTTCTCCTCACTGTCTCTAGGAACTGCTCTCGCTGCTCCAGTTGTCTCTTTGCTAACACTCACGTGAGAGCTGCACTGAAAAGCAGGAACCATTGGAGGTTCCTCCCACATAGAAAGAGCCAGGAGGGAAAAGTGGGGCTTCTCCTCACTGTCTCCGCAAACTCTATCCAATTGCACCAGCTACCTCTATGCTGTCACTCCCAGAAGAGCTGCCCTAAAAACAGATTGCCGGATAGATGCCGATTTTTCAAACGGGTCCTTCGACATGAGAGAATGGGTACTTTTGAGGTGGGAGGCGGCAGGGAAACGCGCAGCCCCAAGGTCTGTGGGGCCATGCAAGCCGCTCCCAGAGAGCTTTAGAACAAGCCACACTTTTCCCTCCTGGCTCCTCGAGAAAGTGCCAAGAGGGAAAAGTGGATCTCCTTCTCGCTGTCTCCAGAAACTACTTCCACTTCTCACTTTGCTTACACTCTCCTCGGAGCTAGGCGCAAAACCAACAACCACCTTGCTAGATCTCCCACATGGGAAGTGCCAAGAGGGACTTGTAGGGCTTCTTCCCACTGTCTCTAGGAACGGCTTGCACCGTCCCAGTAACCTCAGTTGTTACGCTCTGCAAAGAGCTGCACACAAAAGCAGCAAAACAAGGAAAGTGCTCCCATATGGAAAGTGGCCGGAGGGAAATGTAGGGCTTCTTCTCAGGGTCTCTAGGAACTGCTCTCACTGCTTCAGGCAGTTCTGGGCTAACCCTCTCCAGAGAGCGGTCCTGGTCCTACAGAGCAACAAACAAAGAAAGAAACATCTGGGGATATCTGCCACATGGTAAGCCCCGGGAGGGAAAAGGAAGGCTTGTTCTCAGTGTCTCTAGGAACTGCTTTCACTGTCCAGGGAACTGGTGTGCTCACACTCTCTTTAGAGCTGTACTGAAAACCGGAACTGTGTGGAGGTTGCTCCCACACAAAAAGTGCCGGAAGGGAAAAGTGGGCCTTGTTCTCACTGTCTCTGGGAACTGCTCTCGCTGCTCAGGTTGTCTCTTTGCTAACACTCACGTGAGAGCGGCACTGAAAAGCAGGAACCATTGGAGGTTCCTCCCACATAGAAAGAGCCAGGAGGGAAAAGTGGGGCTTCTCCTCACTGTCTCCGCAAACTCTATCCAATTGCACCAGCTACCTCTATGCTGTCACTCCCAGAAGAGCTGCCCTAAAAACAGATTGCCGGATAGATGCCGATTTTTCAAACGGGTCCTTCGACATGAGAGAATGGGTACTTTTGAGGTGGGAGGCGGCAGGGAAACGCGCAGCCCCAAGGTCTGTGGGGCCATGCAAGCCGCTCCCAGAGAGCTTTAGAAGAAGCCACACTTTTCCCTCCTGGCTCCTCGAGAAAGTGCCAAGAGGGAAAAGTGGATCTCCTTCTCGCTGTCTCCAGAAACTACTTCCACTTCTCACTTTGCTTACACTCTCCTCGGAGCTAGGCGCAAAACCAACAACCACCTTGCTAGATCTCCCACATGGGAAGTGCCAAGAGGGACTTGTAGGGCTTCTTCCCACTGTCTCTAGGAACGGCTTGCACCGTCCCAGTAACCTCAGTTGTTACGCTCTGCAAAGAGCTGCACACAAAAGCAGCAAAACAAGGAAAGTGCTCCCATATGGAAAGTGGCCGGAGGGAAATGTAGGGCTTCTTCTCAGGGTCTCTAGGAACTGCTCTCACTGGTTCAGGCAGTTCTGGGCTAACCCTCTCCAGAGAGCGGTCCTGGTCCTACAGACCAACAAACAAAGAAAGAAACATCTGGGGATATCTGCCACATGGTAAGCCCCGGGAGGGAAAAGGAAGGCTTGTTCTCACTGTCTCTGGGAACTGCTTTCACTGTCCAGGGAACTGGTGTGCTCACACTCTCTTTAGAGCTATACTGAAAACCGGAACTGCGTGGAGGTTGCTCCCACACAAAAAGTGCCGGGAGGGAAAAGTGGGCCTTGTTCTCACTGTCTCTGGGAACTGCTCTCGCTGCTCAGGTTGTCTCTTTGCTAACATTCACGTGAGAGCTGCACTGAAAAGCAGGAACCATTGGAGGTTCCTCCCACATAGAAAGAGCCAGGAGGCAAACGTGGGGCTTCTCCTCACTGTCTCTAGGAACTGCTCTCGCTGCTCAGGTTGTCTCTTTGCTAACACTCACGTGAGAGCTGCACTGAAAAGCAGGAACCATTGGAGGTTCCTCCCACATAGAAAGAGCCAGGAGGGAAAAGTGGGGCTTCTCCTCACTGTCTCCGCAAACTCTATCCAATTGCCCCAGCTACCTCTATGCTGTCACTCCAGGAAGAGCTGCCCTAAAAACAGATTGCCGGATAGATGCCGATTTTTCAAACGGGTCCTTCGACATGAGAGAATGGGTACTTTTGAGGTGGGAGGCGGCAGGGAAACGCGCAGCCCCAAGGTCTGTGGGGCCATGCAAGCCGCTCCCAGAGAGCTTTAGAAGAAGCCACACTTTTCCCTCCTGGCTCCTCGAGAAAGTGCCAAGAGGGAAAAGTGGATCTCCTTCTCGCTGTCTCCAGAAACTACTTCCACTTCTCACTTTGCTTACACTCTCCTCGGAGCTAGGCGCAAAACCAACAACCACCTTGCTAGATCTCCCACATGGGAAGTGCCAAGAGGGACTTGTAGGGCTTCTTCCCACTGTCTCTAGGAACGGCTTGCACCGTCCCAGTAACCTCAGTTGTTACGCTCTGCAAAGAGCTGCACACAAAAGCAGCAAAACAAGGAAATTGCTCCCATATGGAAAGTGGCCGGAGGGAAATGTAGGGCTTCTTCTCAGAGTCTCTAGGAACTGCTCTCACTGGTTCAGGCAGTTCTGGGCTAACCCTCTCCAGAGAGCGGTCCTGCTCCTACAGACCAACAAACAAAGAAAGAAACATCTGGGGATATCTGCCACATGGTAAGCCCCGGGAGGGAAAAGGAAGGCTTGTTCTCAGTGTCTCTAGGAACTGCTTTCACAGTCCAGGGAACTGGTGTGCTCACACTCTCTTCGGAGCTGCCCTGAAAATAGGGAAGCATGTGCAGATTACTCCCACACAAAAAGTGGGGGAAGGGAAAAGTGGGTCTTGTTCTCACTGTCTCCAGAAACTACTTCCACTTATCACTTTGCTTACACTCTCCTCGGAGCTAGGCGCAAAACCAACAACCACCTTGCTAGATCTCCCACATGGGAAGTGCCAAGAGGGACTTGTAGGGCTTCTTCCCACTGTCTCTAGGAACGGCTTGCACCGTCCCAGTAACCTCAGTTGTTACGCTCTGCCAAGAGCTGCACACAAAAGCAGCAAAACAAGGAAAGTGCTCCCATATGGAAAGTGGCCGGAGGGAAATGTAGGGCTTCTTCTCAGGGTCTCTAGGAACTGCTCTCACTGGTTCAGGCAGTTCTGGGCTAACCCTCTCCAGAGAGCGGTCCTGGTCCTACAGAGCAACAAACAAAGAAAGAAACATCTGGGGATATCTGCCACATGGTAAGCCCCGGGAGGGAAAAGGAAGGCTTGTTCTCAGTGTCTCTAGGAACTGCTTTCACAGTCCAGGGAACTGGTGTGCTCACACTCTCTTCGGAGCTGCCCTGAAAATAGGGAAGCATGTGCAGATTACTCCCACACAAAAAGTGGGGGAAGGGAAAAGTGGGTCTTGTTCTCACTGTCTCCAGAAACTACTTCCACTTCTCACTTTGCTTACACTCTCCTCGGAGCTAGGCGCAAAACCAACAACCACCTTGCTAGATCTCCCACATGGGAAGTGCCAAGAGGGACTTGTAGGGCTTCTTCCCACTGTCTCTAGGAACGGCTTGCACCGTCCCAGTAACCTCAGTTGTTACGCTCTGCAAAGAGCTGCACACAAAAGCAGCAAAACAAGGAAAGTGCTCCCATATGGAAAGTGGCCGGAGGGAAATGTAGGGCTTCTTCTCAGGGTCTCTAGGAACTGCTCTCACTGCTTCAGGCAGTTCTGGGCTAACCCTCTCCAGAGAGCGGTCCTGGTCCTACAGAGCAACAAACAAAGAAAGAAACATCTGGGGATATCTGCCACATGGTAAGCCCCGGGAGGGAAAAGGAAGGCTTGTTCTCAGTGTCTCTAGGAACTGCTTTCACTGTCCAGGGAACTGGTGTGCTCACACTCTCTTTAGAGCTGTACTGAAAACCGGAACTGTGTGGAGGTTGCTCCCACACAAAAAGTGCCGGAAGGGAAAAGTGGGCCTTGTTCTCACTGTCTCTGGGAACTGCTCTCGCTGCTCAGGTTGTCTCTTTGCTAACACTCACGTGAGAGCGGCACTGAAAAGCAGGAACCATTGGAGGTTCCTCCCACATAGAAAGAGCCAGGAGGGAAAAGTGGGGCTTCTCCTCACTGTCTCCGCAAACTCTATCCAATTGCACCAGCTACCTCTATGCTATCACTCCCAGAAGAGCTGCCCTAAAAACAGATTGCCGGATAGATGCCGATTTTTCAAACGGGTCCTTCGACATGAGAGAATGGGTACTTTTGAGGTGGGAGGCGGCAGGGAAACGCGCAGCCCCAAGGTCTGTGGGGCCATGCAAGCCGCTCCCAGAGAGCTTTAGAAGAAGCCACACTTTTCCCTCCTGGCTCCTCGAGAAAGTGCCAAGAGGGAAAAGTGGATCTCCTTCTCGCTGTCTCCAGAAACTACTTCCACTTCTCACTTTGCTTACACTCTCCTCGGAGCTAGGCGCAAAACCAACAACCACCTTGCTAGATCTCCCACATGGGAAGTGCCAAGAGGGACTTGTAGGGCTTCTTCCCACTGTCTCTAGGAACGGCTTGCACCGTCCCAGTAACCTCAGTTGTTACGCTCTGCAAAGAGCTGCACACAAAAGCAGCAAAACAAGGAAAGTGCTCCCATATGGAAAGTGGCCGGAGGGAAATGTAGGGCTTCTTCTCAGGGTCTCTAGGAACTGCTCTCACTGGTTCAGGCAGTTCTGGGCTAACCCTCTCCAGAGAGCGGTCCTGGTCCTACAGACCAACAAACAAAGAAAGAAACATCTGGGGATATCTGCCACATGGTAAGCCCCGGGAGGGAAAAGGAAGGCTTGTTCTCACTGTCTCTGGGAACTGCTTTCACTGTCCAGGGAACTGGTGTGCTCACACTCTCTTTAGAGCTATACTGAAAACCGGAACTGCGTGGAGGTTGCTCCCACACAAAAAGTGCCGGGAGGGAAAAGTGGGCCTTGTTCTCACTGTCTCTGGGAACTGCTCTCGCTGCTCAGGTTGTCTCTTTGCTAACATTCACGTGAGAGCTGCACTGAAAAGCAGGAACCATTGGAGGTTCCTCCCACATAGAAAGAGCCAGGAGGCAAACGTGGGGCTTCTCCTCACTGTCTCTAGGAACTGCTCTCGCTGCTCAGGTTGTCTCTTTGCTAACACTCACGTGAGAGCTGCACTGAAAAGCAGGAACCATTGGAGGTTCCTCCCACATAGAAAGAGCCAGGAGGGAAAAGTGGGGCTTCTCCTCACTGTCTCCGCAAACTCTATCCAATTGCCCCAGCTACCTCTATGCTGTCACTCCAGGAAGAGCTGCCCTAAAAACAGATTGCCGGATAGATGCCGATTTTTCAAACGGGTCCTTCGACATGAGAGAATGGGTACTTTTGAGGTGGGAGGCGGCAGGGAAACGCGCAGCCCCAAGGTCTGTGGGGCCATGCAAGCCGCTCCCAGAGAGCTTTAGAAGAAGCCACACTTTTCCCTCCTGGCTCCTCGAGAAAGTGCCAAGAGGGAAAAGTGGATCTCCTTCTCGCTGTCTCCAGAAACTACTTCCACTTCTCACTTTGCTTACACTCTCCTCGGAGCTAGGCGCAAAACCAACAACCACCTTGCTAGATCTCCCACATGGGAAGTGCCAAGAGGGACTTGTAGGGCTTCTTCCCACTGTCTCTAGGAACGGCTTGCACCGTCCCAGTAACCTCAGTTGTTACGCTCTGCAAAGAGCTGCACACAAAAGCAGCAAAACAAGGAAATTGCTCCCATATGGAAAGTGGCCGGAGGGAAATGTAGGGCTTCTTCTCAGAGTCTCTAGGAACTGCTCTCACTGGTTCAGGCAGTTCTGGGCTAACCCTCTCCAGAGAGCGGTCCTGCTCCTACAGACCAACAAACAAAGAAAGAAACATCTGGGGATATCTGCCACATGGTAAGCCCCGGGAGGGAAAAGGAAGGCTTGTTCTCAGTGTCTCTAGGAACTGCTTTCACAGTCCAGGGAACTGGTGTGCTCACACTCTCTTCGGAGCTGCCCTGAAAATAGGGAAGCATGTGCAGATTACTCCCACACAAAAAGTGGGGGAAGGGAAAAGTGGGTCTTGTTCTCACTGTCTCCAGAAACTACTTCCACTTATCACTTTGCTTACACTCTCCTCGGAGCTAGGCGCAAAACCAACAACCACCTTGCTAGATCTCCCACATGGGAAGTGCCAAGAGGGACTTGTAGGGCTTCTTCCCACTGTCTCTAGGAACGGCTTGCACCGTCCCAGTAACCTCAGTTGTTACGCTCTGCCAAGAGCTGCACACAAAAGCAGCAAAACAAGGAAAGTGCTCCCATATGGAAAGTGGCCGGAGGGAAATGTAGGGCTTCTTCTCAGGGTCTCTAGGAACTGCTCTCACTGGTTCAGGCAGTTCTGGGCTAACCCTCTCCAGAGAGCGGTCCTGGTCCTACAGAGCAACAAACAAAGAAAGAAACATCTGGGGATATCTGCCACATGGTAAGCCCCGGGAGGGAAAAGGAAGGCTTGTTCTCAGTGTCTCTAGGAACTGCTTTCACAGTCCAGGGAACTGGTGTGCTCACACTCTCTTCGGAGCTGCCCTGAAAATAGGGAAGCATGTGCAGATTACTCCCACACAAAAAGTGGGGGAAGGGAAAAGTGGGTCTTGTTCTCACTGTCTCCAGAAACTACTTCCACTTCTCACTTTGCTTACACTCTCCTCGGAGCTAGGCGCAAAACCAACAACCACCTTGCTAGATCTCCCACATGGGAAGTGCCAAGAGGGACTTGTAGGGCTTCTTCCCACTGTCTCTAGGAACGGCTTGCACCGTCCCAGTAACCTCAGTTGTTACGCTCTGCAAAGAGCTGCACACAAAAGCAGCAAAACAAGGAAAGTGCTCCCATATGGAAAGTGGCCGGAGGGAAATGTAGGGCTTCTTCTCAGGGTCTCTAGGAACTGCTCTCACTGGTTCAGGCAGTTCTGGGCTAACCCTCTCCAGAGAGCGGTCCTGGTCCTACAGACCAACAAACAAAGAAAGAAACATCTGGGGATATCTGCCACATGGTAAGCCACGGGAGGGAAAAGGAAGGCTTGTTCTCAGTGTCTCTAGGAACTGCTTTCACTGTCCAGGGATCTGGTGTGCTCACACTCTCTTTAGAGCTGTACTGAAAACCGGAACTGTGTGGAGGTTGCTCCCACACAAAAAGTGCCGGGAGGGAAAAGTGGGCCTTGTTCTCACTGTCTCTGGGAACTGCTCTCGCTGCTCAGGTTGTCTCTTTGCTAACACTCACGTGAGAGCTGCACTGAAAAGCAGGAACCATTGGAGGTTCCTCCCACATAGAAAGAGCCAGGAGGGAAAAGTGGGGCTTCTCCTCACTGTCTCCGCAAACTCTATCCAATTGCACCAGCTACCTCTATGCTGTCACTCCCAGAAGAGCTGCCCTAAAAACAGATTGCCGGATAGATGCCGATTTTTCAAACGGGTCCTTCGACATGAGAGAATGGGTACTTTTGAGGTGGGAGGCGGCAGGGAAACGCGCAGCCCCAAGGTCTGTGGGGCCATGCAAGCCGCTCCCAGAGAGCTTTAGAAGAAGCCACACTTTTCCCTCCTGGCTCCTCGAGAAAGTGCCCAGAGGGAAAAGTGGATCTCCTTCTCGCTGTCTCCAGAAACTACTTCCACTTCTCACTTTGCTTACACTCTCCTCGGAGCTAGGCGCAAAACCAACAACCACCTTGCTAGATCTCCCACATGGGAAGTGCCAAGAGGGACTTGTAGGGCTTCTTCCCACTGTCTCTAGGAATGGCTTGCACCGTCCCAGTAACCTCAGTTGTTACGCTCTGCCAAGAGCTGCACACAAAAGCAGCAAAACAAGGAAAGTGCTCCCATATGGAAAGTGGCCGGAGGGAAATGTAGGGCTTCTTCTCAGAGTCTCTAGGAACTGCTCTCACTGGTTCAGGCAGTTCTGGGCTAACCCTCTCCAGAGAGCGGTCCTGGTCCTACAGAGCAACAAACAAAGAAAGAAACATCTGGGGATATCTGCCACATGGAAAGCCCCAGGAGGGAAAAGGAAGGCTTGTTCTCAGTGTCTCTAGGAACTGCTTTCACTGTCCAGGGAACTGGTGTGCTCACACTCTCTTTAGAGCTGTACTGAAAACCGGAACTGTGTGGAGGTTGCTCCCACACAAAAAGTGGGGGAAGGGAAAAGTGGGCCTTGTTCTCACTGTCTCTGGGAACTGCTCTCGCTGCTCAGGTTGTCTCTTTGCTAACACTCACGTGAGAGCTGCACTGAAAAGCAGGAACCATTGGAGGTTCCTCCCACATAGAAAGAGCCAGGAGGGAAAAGTGGGGCTTCTCCTCACTGTCTCCGCAAACTCTATCCAATTGCACCAGCTACCTCTATGCTGTCACTCCCAGAAGAGCTGCCCTAAAAACAGATTGCCGGATAGATGCCGATTTTTCAAACGGGTCCTTCGACATGAGAGAATGGGTACTTTTGAGGTGGGAGGCGGCAGGGAAACGCGCAGCCCCAAGGTCTGTGGGGCCATGCAAGCCGCTCCCAGAGAGCTTTAGAAGAAGCCACACTTTTCCCTCCTGGCTCCTCGAGAAAGTGCCAAGAGGGAAAAGTGGATCTCCTTCTCGCTGTCTCCAGAAACTACTTCCACTTCTCACTTTGCTTACACTCTCCTCGGAGCTAGGCGCAAAACCAACAACCACCTTGCTAGATCTCCCACATGGGAAGTGCCAAGAGGGACTTGTAGGGCTTCTTCCCACTGTCTCTAGGAACGGCTTGCACCGTCCCAGTAACCTCAGTTGTTACGCTCTGCAAAGAGCTGCACACAAAAGCAGCAAAACAAGGAAATTGCTCCCATATGGAAAGTGGCCGGAGGGAAATGTAGGGCTTCTTCTCAGGGTCTCTAGGAACTGCTCTCACTGGTTCAGGCAGTTCTGGGCTAACCCTCTCCAGAGAGCGGTCCTGGTCCTACAGAGCAACAAACAAAGAAAGAAACATCTGGGGATATCTGCCACATGGTAAGCCCCGGGAGGGAAAAGGAAGGCTTGTTCTCAGTGTCTCTAGGAACTGCTTTCACTGTCCAGGGAACTGGTGTGCTCACACTCTCTTTAGAGCTGTACTGAAAACCGGAACTGTGTGGAGGTTGCTCCCACACAAAAAGTGCCGGGAGGGAAAAGTGGGCCTTGTTCTCACTGTCTCTGGGAACTGCTCTCGCTGCTCAGGTTGTCTCTTTGCTAACACTCACGTGAGAGCGGCACTGAAAAGCAGGAACCATTGGAGGTTCCTCCCACATAGAAAGAGCCAGGAGGGAAAAGTGGGGCTTCTCCTCACTGTCTCCGCAAACTCTATCCAATTGCACCAGCTACCTCTATGCTATCACTCCCAGAAGAGCTGCCCTAAAAACAGATTGCCGGATAGATGCCGATTTTTCAAACGGGTCCTTCGACATGAGAGAATGGGTACTTTTGAGGTGGGAGGCGGCAGGGAAACGCGCAGCCCCAAGGTCTGTGGGGCCATGCAAGCCGCTCCCAGAGAGCTTTAGAAGAAGCCACACTTTTCCCTCCTGGCTCCTCGAGAAAGTGCCAAGAGGGAAAAGTGGATCTCCTTCTCGCTGTCTCCAGAAACTACTTCCACTTCTCACTTTGCTTACACTCTCCTCGGAGCTAGGCGCAAAACCAACAACCACCTTGCTAGATCTCCCACATGGGAAGTGCCAAGAGGGACTTGTAGGGCTTCTTCCCACTGTCTCTAGGAACGGCTTGCACCGTCCCAGTAACCTCAGTTGTTACGCTCTGCAAAGAGCTGCACACAAAAGCAGCAAAACAAGGAAAGTGCTCCCATATGGAAAGTGGCCGGAGGGAAATGTAGGGCTTCTTCTCAGGGTCTCTAGGAACTGCTCTCACTGGTTCAGGCAGTTCTGGGCTAACCCTCTCCAGAGAGCGGTCCTGGTCCTACAGAGCAACAAACAAAGAAAGAAACATCTGGGGATATCTGCCACATGGTAAGCCCCGGGAGGGAAAAGGAAGGCTTGTTCTCACTGTCTCTGGGAACTGCTTTCACTGTCCAGGGAACTGGTGTGCTCACACTCTCTTTAGAGCTATACTGAAAACCGGAACTGCGTGGAGGTTGCTCCCACACAAAAAGTGCCGGGAGGGAAAAGTGGGCCTTGTTCTCACTGTCTCTGGGAACTGCTCTCGCTGCTCAGGTTGTCTCTTTGCTAACATTCACGTGAGAGCTGCACTGAAAAGCAGGAACCATTGGAGGTTCCTCCCACATAGAAAGAGCCAGGAGGCAAACGTGGGGCTTCTCCTCACTGTCTCTAGGAACTGCTCTCGCTGCTCAGGTTGTCTCTTTGCTAACACTCACGTGAGAGCTGCACTGAAAAGCAGGAACCATTGGAGGTTCCTCCCACATAGAAAGAGCCAGGAGGGAAAAGTGGGGCTTCTCCTCACTGTCTCCGCAAACTCTATCCAATTGCACCAGCTACCTCTATGCTGTCACTCCCAGAAGAGCTGCCCTAAAAACAGATTGCCGGATAGATGCCGATTTTTCAAACGGGTCCTTCGACATGAGAGAATGGGTACTTTTGAGGTGGGAGGCGGCAGGGAAACGCGCAGCCCCAAGGTCTGTGGGGCCATGCAAGCCGCTCCCAGAGAGCTTTAGAAGAAGCCACACTTTTCCCTCCTGGCTCCTCGAGAAAGTGCCAAGAGGGAAAAGTGGATCTCCTTCTCGCTGTCTCCAGAAACTACTTCCACTTCTCACTTTGCTTACACTCTCCTCGGAGCTAGGCGCAAAACCAACAACCACCTTGCTAGATCTCCCACATGGGAAGTGCCAAGAGGGACTTGTAGGGCTTCTTCCCACTGTCTCTAGGAACGGCTTGCACCGTCCCAGTAACCTCAGTTGTTACGCTCTGCAAAGAGCTGCACACAAAAGCAGCAAAACAAGGAAATTGCTCCCATATGGAAAGTGGCCGGAGGGAAATGTAGGGCTTCTTCTCAGAGTCTCTAGGAACTGCTCTCACTGGTTCAGGCAGTTCTGGGCTAACCCTCTCCAGAGAGCGGTCCTGCTCCTACAGACCAACAAACAAAGAAAGAAACATCTGGGGATATCTGCCACATGGTAAGCCCCGGGAGGGAAAAGGAAGGCTTGTTCTCAGTGTCTCTAGGAACTGCTTTCACAGTCCAGGGAACTGGTGTGCTCACACTCTCTTCGGAGCTGCCCTGAAAATAGGGAAGCATGTGCAGATTACTCCCACACAAAAAGTGGGGGAAGGGAAAAGTGGGTCTTGTTCTCACTGTCTCCAGAAACTACTTCCACTTATCACTTTGCTTACACTCTCCTCGGAGCTAGGCGCAAAACCAACAACCACCTTGCTAGATCTCCCACATGGGAAGTGCCAAGAGGGACTTGTAGGGCTTCTTCCCACTGTCTCTAGGAACGGCTTGCACCGTCCCAGTAACCTCAGTTGTTACGCTCTGCCAAGAGCTGCACACAAAAGCAGCAAAACAAGGAAATTGCTCCCATATGGAAAGTGGCCGGAGGGAAATGTAGGGCTTCTTCTCAGGGTCTCTAGGAACTGCTCTCACTGGTTCAGGCAGTTCTGGGCTAACCCTCTCCAGAGAGCGGTCCTGGTCCTACAGAGCAACAAACAAAGAAAGAAACATCTGGGGATATCTGCCACATGGTAAGCCCCGGGAGGGAAAAGGAAGGCTTGTTCTCAGTGTCTCTAGGAACTGCTTTCACAGTCCAGGGAACTGGTGTGCTCACACTCTCTTTAGAGCTGTACTGAAAACCGGAACTGTGTGGAGGTTGCTCCCACACAAAAAGTGCCGGGAGGGAAAAGTGGGCCTTGTTCTCACTGTCTCTGGGAACTGCTCTCGCTGCTCAGGTTGTCTCTTTGCTAACACTCACGTGAGAGCTGCACTGAAAAGCAGGAACCATTGGAGGTTCCTCCCACATAGAAAGAGCCAGGAGGGAAAAGTGGGGCTTCTCCTCACTGTCTCCGCAAACTCTATCCAATTGCACCAGCTACCTCTATGCTGTCACTCCCAGAAGAGCTGCCCTAAAAACAGATTGCCGGATAGATGCCGATTTTTCAAACGGGTCCTTCGACATGAGAGAATGGGTACTTTTGAGGTGGGAGGCGGCAGGGAAACGCGCAGCCCCAAGGTCTGTGGGGCCATGCAAGCCGCTCCCAGAGAGCTTTAGAAGAAGCCACACTTTTCCCTCCTGGCTCCTCGAGAAAGTGCCAAGAGGGAAAAGTGGATCTCCTTCTCGCTGTCTCCAGAAACTACTTCCACTTCTCACTTTGCTTACACTCTCCTCGGAGCTAGGCGCAAAACCAACAACCACCTTGCTAGATCTCCCACATGGGAAGTGCCAAGAGGGACTTGTAGGGCTTCTTCCCACTGTCTCTAGGAACGGCTTGCACCGTCCCAGTAACCTCAGTTGTTACGCTCTGCAAAGAGCTGCACACAAAAGCAGCAAAACAAGGAAAGTGCTCCCATATGGAAAGTGGCCGGAGGGAAATGTAGGGCTTCTTCTCAGGGTCTCTAGGAACTGCTCTCACTGGTTCAGGCAGTTCTGGGCTAACCCTCTCCAGAGAGCGGTCCTGGTCCTACAGAGCAACAAACAAAGAAAGAAACATCTGGGGATATCTGCCACATGGTAAGCCCCGGGAGGGAAAAGGAAGGCTTGTTCTCACTGTCTCTGGGAACTGCTTTCACTGTCCAGGGAACTGGTGTGCTCACACTCTCTTTAGAGCTGTACTGAAAACCGGAACTGTGTGGAGGTTGCTCCCACACAAAAAGTGCCGGGAGGGAAAAGTGGGCCTTGTTCTCACTGTCTCTGGGAACTGCTCTCGCTGCTCAGGTTGTCTCTTTGCTAACATTCACGTGAGAGCTGCACTGAAAAGCAGGAACCATTGGAGGTTCCTCCCACATAGAAAGAGCCAGGAGGCAAAAGTGGGGCTTCTCCTCACTGTCTCTAGGAACTGCTCTCGCTGCTCCAGTTGTCTCTTTGCTAACACTCACGTGAGAGCTGCACTGAAAAGCAGGAACCATTGGAGGTTCCTCCCACATAGAAAGAGCCAGGAGGGAAAAGTGGGGCTTCTCCTCACTGTCTCCGCAAACTCTATCCAATTGCACCAGCTACCTCTATGCTGTCACTCCCAGAAGAGCTGCCCTAAAAACAGATTGCCGGATAGATGCCGATTTTTCAAACGGGTCCTTCGACATGAGAGAATGGGTACTTTTGAGGTGGGAGGCGGCAGGGAAACGCGCAGCCCCAAGGTCTGTGGGGCCATGCAAGCCGCTCCCAGAGAGCTTTAGAACAAGCCACACTTTTCCCTCCTGGCTCCTCGAGAAAGTGCCAAGAGGGAAAAGTGGATCTCCTTCTCGCTGTCTCCAGAAACTACTTCCACTTCTCACTTTGCTTACACTCTCCTCGGAGCTAGGCGCAAAACCAACAACCACCTTGCTAGATCTCCCACATGGGAAGTGCCAAGAGGGACTTGTAGTGCTTCTTCCCACTGTCTCTAGGAACGGCTTGCACCGTCCCAGTAACCTCAGTTGTTACGCTCTGCAAAGAGCTGCACACAAAAGCAGCAAAACAAGGAAAGTGCTCCCATATGGAAAGTGGCCGGAGGGAAATGTAGGGCTTCTTCTCAGGGTCTCTAGGAACTGCTCTCACTGGTTCAGGCAGTTCTGGGCTAACCCTCTCCAGAGAGCGGTCCTGGTCCTACAGAGCAACAAACAAAGAAAGAAACATCTGGGGATATCTGCCACATGGTAAGCCCCGGGAGGGAAAAGGAAGGCTTGTTCTCAGTGTCTCTAGGAACTGCTTTCACTGTCCAGGGAACTGGTGTGCTCACACTCTCTTTAGAGCTGTACTGAAAACCGGAACTGTGTGGAGGTTGCTCCCACACAAAAAGTGCCGGGAGGGAAAAGTGGGCCTTGTTCTCACTGTCTCTGGGAACTGCTCTCGCTGCTCAGGTTGTCTCTTTGCTAACACTCACGTGAGAGCGGCACTGAAAAGCAGGAACCATTGGAGGTTCCTCCCACATAGAAAGAGCCAGGAGGGAAAAGTGGGGCTTCTCCTCACTGTCTCCGCAAACTCTATCCAATTGCACCAGCTACCTCTATGCTGTCACTCCCAGAAGAGCTGCCCTAAAAACAGATTGCCGGATAGATGCCGATTTTTCAAACGGGTCCTTCGACATGAGAGAATGGGTACTTTTGAGGTGGGAGGCGGCAGGGAAACGCGCAGCCCCAAGGTCTGTGGGGCCATGCAAGCCGCTCCCAGAGAGCTTTAGAAGAAGCCACACTTTTCCCTCCTGGCTCCTCGAGAAAGTGCCAAGAGGGAAAAGTGGATCTCCTTCTCGCTGTCTCCAGAAACTACTTCCACTTCTCACTTTGCTTACACTCTCCTCGGAGCTAGGCGCAAAACCAACAACCACCTTGCTAGATCTCCCACATGGGAAGTGCCAAGAGGGACTTGTAGGGCTTCTTCCCACTGTCTCTAGGAACGGCTTGCACCGTCCCAGTAACCTCAGTTGTTACGCTCTGCAAAGAGCTGCACACAAAAGCAGCAAAACAAGGAAAGTGCTCCCATATGGAAAGTGGCCGGAGGGAAATGTAGGGCTTCTTCTCAGGGTCTCTAGGAACTGCTCTCACTGGTTCAGGCAGTTCTGGGCTAACCCTCTCCAGAGAGCGGTCCTGGTCCTACAGAGCAACAAACAAAGAAAGAAACATCTGGGGATATCTGCCACATGGTAAGCCCCGGGAGGGAAAAGGAAGGCTTGTTCTCACTGTCTCTGGGAACTGCTTTCACTGTCCAGGGAACTGGTGTGCTCACACTCTCTTTAGAGCTATACTGAAAACCGGAACTGCGTGGAGGTTGCTCCCACACAAAAAGTGCCGGGAGGGAAAAGTGGGCCTTGTTCTCACTGTCTCTGGGAACTGCTCTCGCTGCTCAGGTTGTCTCTTTGCTAACATTCACGTGAGAGCTGCACTGAAAAGCAGGAACCATTGGAGGTTCCTCCCACATAGAAAGAGCCAGGAGGGAAAAGTGGGGCTTCTCCTCACTGTCTCCGCAAACTCTATCCAATTGCACCAGCTACCTCTATGCTGTCACTCCCAGAAGAGCTGCCCTAAAAACAGATTGCCGGATAGATGCCGATTTTTCAAACGGGTCCTTCGACATGAGAGAATGGGTACTTTTGAGGTGGGAGGCGGCAGGGAAACGCGCAGCCCCAAGGTCTGTGGGGCCATGCAAGCCGCTCCCAGAGAGCTTTAGAAGAAGCCACACTTTTCCCTCCTGGCTCCTCCAGAAAGTGCCAAGAGGGAAAAGTGGATCTCCTTCTCGCTGTCTCCAGAAACTACTTCCACTTCTCACTTTGCTTACACTCTCCTCGGAGCTAGGCGCAAAACCAACAACCACCTTGCTAGATCTCCCACATGGGAAGTGCCAAGAGGGACTTGTAGGGCTTCTTCCCACTGTCTCTAGGAACGGCTTGCACCGTCCCAGTAACCTCAGTTGTTACGCTCTGCAAAGAGCTGCACACAAAAGCAGCAAAACAAGGAAATTGCTCCCATATGGAAAGTGGCCGGAGGGAAATGTAGGGCTTCTTCTCAGAGTCTCTAGGAACTGCTCTCACTGGTTCAGGCAGTTCTGGGCTAACCCTCTCCAGAGAGCGGTCCTGCTCCTACAGACCAACAAACAAAGAAAGAAACATCTGGGGATATCTGCCACATGGTAAGCCCCGGGAGGGAAAAGGAAGGCTTGTTCTCAGTGTCTCTAGGAACTGCTTTCACAGTCCAGGGAACTGGTGTGCTCACACTCTCTTCGGAGCTGCCCTGAAAATAGGGAAGCATGTGCAGATTACTCCCACACAAAAAGTGGGGGAAGGGAAAAGTGGGTCTTGTTCTCACTGTCTCCAGAAACTACTTCCACTTATCACTTTGCTTACACTCTCCTCGGAGCTAGGCGCAAAACCAACAACCACCTTGCTAGATCTCCCACATGGGAAGTGCCAAGAGGGACTTGTAGGGCTTCTTCCCACTGTCTCTAGGAACGGCTTGCACCGTCCCAGTAACCTCAGTTGTTACGCTCTGCCAAGAGCTGCACACAAAAGCAGCAAAACAAGGAAATTGCTCCCATATGGAAAGTGGCCGGAGGGAAATGTAGGGCTTCTTCTCAGGGTCTCTAGGAACTGCTCTCACTGGTTCAGGCAGTTCTGGGCTAACCCTCTCCAGAGAGCGGTCCTGGTCCTACAGAGCAACAAACAAAGAAAGAAACATCTGGGGATATCTGCCACATGGTAAGCCCCGGGAGGGAAAAGGAAGGCTTGTTCTCAGTGTCTCTAGGAACTGCTTTCACAGTCCAGGGAACTGGTGTGCTCACACTCTCTTTAGAGCTGTACTGAAAACCGGAACTGTGTGGAGGTTGCTCCCACACAAAAAGTGCCGGGAGGGAAAAGTGGGCCTTGTTCTCACTGTCTCTGGGAACTGCTCTCGCTGCTCAGGTTGTCTCTTTGCTAACACTCACGTGAGAGCTGCACTGAAAAGCAGGAACCATTGGAGGTTCCTCCCACATAGAAAGAGCCAGGAGGGAAAAGTGGGGCTTCTCCTCACTGTCTCCGCAAACTCTATCCAATTGCACCAGCTACCTCTATGCTGTCACTCCCAGAAGAGCTGCCCTAAAAACAGATTGCCGGATAGATGCCGATTTTTCAAACGGGTCCTTCGACATGAGAGAATGGGTACTTTTGAGGTGGGAGGCGGCAGGGAAACGCGCAGCCCCAAGGTCTGTGGGGCCATGCAAGCCGCTCCCAGAGAGCTTTAGAAGAAGCCACACTTTTCCCTCCTGGCTCCTCCAGAAAGTGCCAAGAGGGAAAAGTGGATCTCCTTCTCGCTGTCTCCAGAAACTACTTCCACTTCTCACTTTGCTTACACTCTCCTCGGAGCTAGGCGCAAAACCAACAACCACCTTGCTAGATCTCCCACATGGGAAGTGCCAAGAGGGACTTGTAGGGCTTCTTCCCACTGTCTCTAGGAACGGCTTGCACCGTCCCAGTAACCTCAGTTGTTACGCTCTGCAAAGAGCTGCACACAAAAGCAGCAAAACAAGGAAAGTGCTCCCATATGGAAAGTGGCCGGAGGGAAATGTAGGGCTTCTTCTCAGGGTCTCTAGGAACTGCTCTCACTGGTTCAGGCAGTTCTGGGCTAACCCTCTCCAGAGAGCGGTCCTGGTCCTACAGAGCAACAAACAAAGAAAGAAACATCTGGGGATATCTGCCACATGGTAAGCCCCGGGAGGGAAAAGGAAGGCTTGTTCTCACTGTCTCTGGGAACTGCTTTCACTGTCCAGGGAACTGGTGTGCTCACACTCTCTTTAGAGCTGTACTGAAAACCGGAACTGTGTGGAGGTTGCTCCCACACAAAAAGTGCCGGGAGGGAAAAGTGGGCCTTGTTCTCACTGTCTCTGGGAACTGCTCTCGCTGCTCAGGTTGTCTCTTTGCTAACATTCACGTGAGAGCTGCACTGAAAAGCAGGAACCATTGGAGGTTCCTCCCACATAGAAAGAGCCAGGAGGCAAAAGTGGGGCTTCTCCTCACTGTCTCTAGGAACTGCTCTCGCTGCTCCAGTTGTCTCTTTGCTAACACTCACGTGAGAGCTGCACTGAAAAGCAGGAACCATTGGAGGTTCCTCCCACATAGAAAGAGCCAGGAGGGAAAAGTGGGGCTTCTCCTCACTGTCTCCGCAAACTCTATCCAATTGCACCAGCTACCTCTATGCTGTCACTCCCAGAAGAGCTGCCCTAAAAACAGATTGCCGGATAGATGCCGATTTTTCAAACGGGTCCTTCGACATGAGAGAATGGGTACTTTTGAGGTGGGAGGCGGCAGGGAAACGCGCAGCCCCAAGGTCTGTGGGGCCATGCAAGCCGCTCCCAGAGAGCTTTAGAACAAGCCACACTTTTCCCTCCTGGCTCCTCGAGAAAGTGCCAAGAGGGAAAAGTGGATCTCCTTCTCGCTGTCTCCAGAAACTACTTCCACTTATCACTTTGCTTACACTCTCCTCGGAGCTAGGCGCAAAACCAACAACCACCTTGCTAGATCTCCCACATGGGAAGTGCCAAGAGGGACTTGTAGTGCTTCTTCCCACTGTCTCTAGGAACGGCTTGCACCGTCCCAGTAACCTCAGTTGTTACGCTCTGCAAAGAGCTGCACACAAAAGCAGCAAAACAAGGAAAGTGCTCCCATATGGAAAGTGGCCGGAGGGAAATGTAGGGCTTCTTCTCAGGGTCTCTAGGAACTGCTCTCACTGGTTCAGGCAGTTCTGGGCTAACCCTCTCCAGAGAGCGGTCCTGGTCCTACAGAGCAACAAACAAAGAAAGAAACATCTGGGGATATCTGCCACATGGTAAGCCCCGGGAGGGAAAAGGAAGGCTTGTTCTCAGTGTCTCTAGGAACTGCTTTCACTGTCCAGGGAACTGGTGTGCTCACACTCTCTTTAGAGCTGTACTGAAAACCGGAACTGTGTGGAGGTTGCTCCCACACAAAAAGTGCCGGGAGGGAAAAGTGGGCCTTGTTCTCACTGTCTCTGGGAACTGCTCTCGCTGCTCAGGTTGTCTCTTTGCTAACACTCACGTGAGAGCGGCACTGAAAAGCAGGAACCATTGGAGGTTCCTCCCACATAGAAAGAGCCAGGAGGGAAAAGTGGGGCTTCTCCTCACTGTCTCCGCAAACTCTATCCAATTGCACCAGCTACCTCTATGCTATCACTCCCAGAAGAGCTGCCCTAAAAACAGATTGCCGGATAGATGCCGATTTTTCAAACGGGTCCTTCGACATGAGAGAATGGGTACTTTTGAGGTGGGAGGCGGCAGGGAAACGCGCAGCCCCAAGGTCTGTGGGGCCATGCAAGCCGCTCCCAGAGAGCTTTAGAAGAAGCCACACTTTTCCCTCCTGGCTCCTCGAGAAAGTGCCAAGAGGGAAAAGTGGATCTCCTTCTCGCTGTCTCCAGAAACTACTTCCACTTCTCACTTTGCTTACACTCTCCTCGGAGCTAGGCGCAAAACCAACAACCACCTTGCTAGATCTCCCACATGGGAAGTGCCAAGAGGGACTTGTAGGGCTTCTTCCCACTGTCTCTAGGAACGGCTTGCACCGTCCCAGTAACCTCAGTTGTTACGCTCTGCAAAGAGCTGCACACAAAAGCAGCAAAACAAGGAAAGTGCTCCCATATGGAAAGTGGCCGGAGGGAAATGTAGGGCTTCTTCTCAGGGTCTCTAGGAACTGCTCTCACTGGTTCAGGCAGTTCTGGGCTAACCCTCTCCAGAGAGCGGTCCTGGTCCTACAGAGCAACAAACAAAGAAAGAAACATCTGGGGATATCTGCCACATGGTAAGCCCCGGGAGGGAAAAGGAAGGCTTGTTCTCACTGTCTCTGGGAACTGCTTTCACTGTCCAGGGAACTGGTGTGCTCACACTCTCTTTAGAGCTATACTGAAAACCGGAACTGCGTGGAGGTTGCTCCCACACAAAAAGTGCCGGGAGGGAAAAGTGGGCCTTGTTCTCACTGTCTCTGGGAACTGCTCTCGCTGCTCAGGTTGTCTCTTTGCTAACATTCACGTGAGAGCTGCACTGAAAAGCAGGAACCATTGGAGGTTCCTCCCACATAGAAAGAGCCAGGAGGCAAACGTGGGGCTTCTCCTCACTGTCTCTAGGAACTGCTCTCGCTGCTCAGGTTGTCTCTTTGCTAACACTCACGTGAGAGCTGCACTGAAAAGCAGGAACCATTGGAGGTTCCTCCCACATAGAAAGAGCCAGGAGGGAAAAGTGGGGCTTCTCCTCACTGTCTCCGCAAACTCTATCCAATTGCCCCAGCTACCTCTATGCTGTCACTCCAGGAAGAGCTGCCCTAAAAACAGATTGCCGGATAGATGCCGATTTTTCAAACGGGTCCTTCAACATGAGAGAATGGGTACTTTTGAGGTGGGAGGCGGCAGGGAAACGCGCAGCCCCAAGGTCTGTGGGGCCATGCAAGCCGCTCCCAGAGAGCTTTAGAAGAAGCCACACTTTTCCCTCCTGGCTCCTCGAGAAAGTGCCAAGAGGGAAAAGTGGATCTCCTTCTCGCTGTCTCCAGAAACTACTTCCACTTCTCACTTTGCTTACACTCTCCTCGGAGCTAGGCGCAAAACCAACAACCACCTTGCTAGATCTCCCACATGGGAAGTGCCAAGAGGGACTTGTAGGGCTTCTTCCCACTGTCTCTAGGAACGGCTTGCACCGTCCCAGTAACCTCAGTTGTTACGCTCTGCCAAGAGCTGCACACAAAAGCAGCAAAACAAGGAAATTGCTCCCATATGGAAAGTGGCCGGAGGGAAATGTAGGGCTTCTTCTCAGAGTCTCTAGGAACTGCTCTCACTGGTTCAGGCAGTTCTGGGCTAACCCTCTCCAGAGAGCGGTCCTGCTCCTACAGACCAACAAACAAAGAAAGAAACATCTGGGGATATCTGCCACATGGTAAGCCCCGGGAGGGAAAAGGAAGGCTTGTTCTCAGTGTCTCTAGGAACTGCTTTCACAGTCCAGGGAACTGGTGTGCTCACACTCTCTTCGGAGCTGCCCTGAAAATAGGGAAGCATGTGCAGATTACTCCCACACAAAAAGTGGGGGAAGGGAAAAGTGGGTCTTGTTCTCACTGTCTCCAGAAACTACTTCCACTTATCACTTTGCTTACACTCTCCTCGGAGCTAGGCGCAAAACCAACAACCACCTTGCTAGATCTCCCACATGGGAAGTGCCAAGAGGGACTTGTAGGGCTTCTTCCCACTGTCTCTAGGAACGGCTTGCACCGTCCCAGTAACCTCAGTTGTTACGCTCTGCCAAGAGCTGCACACAAAAGCAGCAAAACAAGGAAAGTGCTCCCATATGGAAAGTGGCCGGAGGGAAATGTAGGGCTTCTTCTCAGGGTCTCTAGGAACTGCTCTCACTGGTTCAGGCAGTTCTGGGCTAACCCTCTCCAGAGAGCGGTCCTGGTCCTACAGAGCAACAAACAAAGAAAGAAACATCTGGGGATATCTGCCACATGGTAAGCCCCGGGAGGGAAAAGGAAGGCTTGTTCTCAGTGTCTCTAGGAACTGCTTTCACAGTCCAGGGAACTGGTGTGCTCACACTCTCTTCGGAGCTGCCCTGAAAATAGGGAAGCATGTGCAGATTACTCCCACACAAAAAGTGGGGGAAGGGAAAAGTGGGTCTTGTTCTCACTGTCTCCAGAAACTACTTCCACTTCTCACTTTGCTTACACTCTCCTCGGAGCTAGGCGCAAAACCAACAACCACCTTGCTAGATCTCCCACATGGGAAGTGCCAAGAGGGACTTGTAGGGCTTCTTCCCACTGTCTCTAGGAACGGCTTGCACCGTCCCAGTAACCTCAGTTGTTACGCTCTGCAAAGAGCTGCACACAAAAGCAGCAAAACAAGGAAAGTGCTCCCATATGGAAAGTGGCCGGAGGGAAATGTAGGGCTTCTTCTCAGGGTCTCTAGGAACTGCTCTCACTGGTTCAGGCAGTTCTGGGCTAACCCTCTCCAGAGAGCGGTCCTGGTCCTACAGACCAACAAACAAAGAAAGAAACATCTGGGGATATCTGCCACATGGTAAGCCACGGGAGGGAAAAGGAAGGCTTGTTCTCAGTGTCTCTAGGAACTGCTTTCACTGTCCAGGGATCTGGTGTGCTCACACTCTCTTTAGAGCTGTACTGAAAACCGGAACTGTGTGGAGGTTGCTCCCACACAAAAAGTGCCGGGAGGGAAAAGTGGGCCTTGTTCTCACTGTCTCTGGGAACTGCTCTCGCTGCTCAGGTTGTCTCTTTGCTAACACTCACGTGAGAGCTGCACTGAAAAGCAGGAACCATTGGAGGTTCCTCCCACATAGAAAGAGCCAGGAGGGAAAAGTGGGGCTTCTCCTCACTGTCTCCGCAAACTCTATCCAATTGCACCAGCTACCTCTATGCTGTCACTCCCAGAAGAGCTGCCCTAAAAACAGATTGCCGGATAGATGCCGATTTTTCAAACGGGTCCTTCGACATGAGAGAATGGGTACTTTTGAGGTGGGAGGCGGCAGGGAAACGCGCAGCCCCAAGGTCTGTGGGGCCATGCAAGCCGCTCCCAGAGAGCTTTAGAACAAGCCACACTTTTCCCTCCTGGCTCCTCGAGAAAGTGCCCAGAGGGAAAAGTGGATCTCCTTCTCGCTGTCTCCAGAAACTACTTCCACTTCTCACTTTGCTTACACTCTCCTCGGAGCTAGGCGCAAAACCAACAACCACCTTGCTAGATCTCCCACATGGGAAGTGCCAAGAGGGACTTGTAGGGCTTCTTCCCACTGTCTCTAGGAACGGCTTGCACCGTCCCAGTAACCTCAGTTGTTACGCTCTGCCAAGAGCTGCACACAAAAGCAGCAAAACAAGGAAAGTGCTCCCATATGGAAAGTGGCCGGAGGGAAATGTAGGGCTTCTTCTCAGAGTCTCTAGGAACTGCTCTCACTGGTTCAGGCAGTTCTGGGCTAACCCTCTCCAGAGAGCGGTCCTGGTCCTACAGAGCAACAAACAAAGAAAGAAACATCTGGGGATATCTGCCACATGGAAAGCCCCAGGAGGGAAAAGGAAGGCTTGTTCTCAGTGTCTCTAGGAACTGCTTTCACTGTCCAGGGAACTGGTGTGCTCACACTCTCTTTAGAGCTGTACTGAAAACCGGAACTGTGTGGAGGTTGCTCCCACACAAAAAGTGGGGGAAGGGAAAAGTGGGCCTTGTTCTCACTGTCTCTGGGAACTTCTCTCGCTGCTCCAGTTGTCTCTTTGCTAACACTCACGTGAGAGCTGCACTGAAAAGCAGGAACCATTGGAGGTTCCTCCCACATAGAAAGAGCCAGGAGGGAAAAGTGGGGCTTCTCCTCACTGTCTCCGCAAACTCTATCCAATTGCACCAGCTACCTCTATGCTGTCACTCCCAGAAGAGCTGCCCTAAAAACAGATTGCCGGATAGATGCCGATTTTTCAAACGGGTCCTTCGACATGAGAGAATGGGTACTTTTGAGGTGGGAGGCGGCAGGGAAACGCGCAGCCCCAAGGTCTGTGGGGCCATGCAAGCCGCTCCCAGAGAGCTTTAGAACAAGCCACACTTTTCCCTCCTGGCTCCTCCAGAAAGTGCCAAGAGGGAAAAGTGGATCTCCTTCTCGCTGTCTCCAGAAACTACTTCCACTTCTCACTTTGCTTACACTCTCCTCGGAGCTAGGCGCAAAACCAACAACCACCTTGCTAGATCTCCCACATGGGAAGTGCCAAGAGGGACTTGTAGGGCTTCTTCCCACTGTCTCTAGGAACGGCTTGCACCGTCCCAGTAACCTCAGTTGTTACGCTCTGCAAAGAGCTGCACACAAAAGCAGCAAAACAAGGAAATTGCTCCCATATGGAAAGTGGCCGGAGGGAAATGTAGGGCTTCTTCTCAGGGTCTCTAGGAACTGCTCTCACTGGTTCAGGCAGTTCTGGGCTAACCCTCTCCAGAGAGCGGTCCTGGTCCTACAGAGCAACAAACAAAGAAAGAAACATCTGGGGATATCTGCCACATGGTAAGCCCCGGGAGGGAAAAGGAAGGCTTGTTCTCAGTGTCTCTAGGAACTGCTTTCACTGTCCAGGGAACTGGTGTGCTCACACTCTCTTTAGAGCTGTACTGAAAACCGGAACTGTGTGGAGGTTGATCCCACATAAAAAGTGCCGGGAGGGAAAAGTGGGCCTTGTTCTCACTGTCTCTGGGAACTGCTCTCGCTGCTCAGGTTGTCTCTTTGCTAACACTCACGTGAGAGCGGCACTGAAAAGCAGGAACCATTGGAGGTTCCTCCCACATAGAAAGAGCCAGGAGGGAAAAGTGGGGCTTCTCCTCACTGTCTCCGCAAACTCTATCCAATTGCACCAGCTACCTCTATGCTATCACTCCCAGAAGAGCTGCCCTAAAAACAGATTGCCGGATAGATGCCGATTTTTCAAACGGGTCCTTCGACATGAGAGAATGGGTACTTTTGAGGTGGGAGGCGGCAGGGAAACGCGCAGCCCCAAGGTCTGTGGGGCCATGCAAGCCGCTCCCAGAGAGCTTTAGAAGAAGCCACACTTTTCCCTCCTGGCTCCTCCAGAAAGTGCCAAGAGGGAAAAGTGGATCTCCTTCTCGCTGTCTCCAGAAACTACTTCCACTTCTCACTTTGCTTACACTCTCCTCGGAGCTAGGCGCAAAACCAACAACCACCTTGCTAGATCTCCCACATGGGAAGTGCCAAGAGGGACTTGTAGGGCTTCTTCCCACTGTCTCTAGGAACGGCTTGCACCGTCCCAGTAACCTCAGTTGTTACGCTCTGCAAAGAGCTGCACACAAAAGCAGCAAAACAAGGAAAGTGCTCCCATATGGAAAGTGGCCGGAGGGAAATGTAGGGCTTCTTCTCAGGGTCTCTAGGAACTGCTCTCACTGGTTCAGGCAGTTCTGGGCTAACCCTCTCCAGAGAGCGGTCCTGGTCCTACAGAGCAACAAACAAAGAAAGAAACATCTGGGGATATCTGCCACATGGTAAGCCCCGGGAGGGAAAAGGAAGGCTTGTTCTCACTGTCTCTGGGAACTGCTTTCACTGTCCAGGGAACTGGTGTGCTCACACTCTCTTTAGAGCTATACTGAAAACCGGAACTGCGTGGAGGTTGCTCCCACACAAAAAGTGCCGGGAGGGAAAAGTGGGCCTTGTTCTCACTGTCTCTGGGAACTGCTCTCGCTGCTCAGGTTGTCTCTTTGCTAACATTCACGTGAGAGCTGCACTGAAAAGCAGGAACCATTGGAGGTTCCTCCCACATAGAAAGAGCCAGGAGGCAAACGTGGGGCTTCTCCTCACTGTCTCTAGGAACTGCTCTCGCTGCTCAGGTTGTCTCTTTGCTAACACTCACGTGAGAGCTGCACTGAAAAGCAGGAACCATTGGAGGTTCCTCCCACATAGAAAGAGCCAGGAGGGAAAAGTGGGGCTTCTCCTCACTGTCTCCGCAAACTCTATCCAATTGCCCCAGCTACCTCTATGCTGTCACTCCCAGAAGAGCTGCCCTAAAAACAGATTGCCGGATAGATGCCGATTTTTCAAACGGGTCCTTCGACATGAGAGAATGGGTACTTTTGAGGTGGGAGGCGGCAGGGAAACGCGCAGCCCCAAGGTCTGTGGGGCCATGCAAGCCGCTCCCAGAGAGCTTTAGAAGAAGCCACACTTTTCCCTCCTGGCTCCTCGAGAAAGTGCCAAGAGGGAAAAGTGGATCTCCTTCTCGCTGTCTCCAGAAACTACTTCCACTTCTCACTTTGCTTACACTCTCCTCGGAGCTAGGCGCAAAACCAACAACCACCTTGCTAGATCTCCCACATGGGAAGTGCCAAGAGGGACTTGTAGGGCTTCTTCCCACTGTCTCTAGGAACGGCTTGCACCGTCCCAGTAACCTCAGTTGTTACGCTCTGCAAAGAGCTGCACACAAAAGCAGCAAAACAAGGAAATTGCTCCCATATGGAAAGTGGCCGGAGGGAAATGTAGGGCTTCTTCTCAGAGTCTCTAGGAACTGCTCTCACTGGTTCAGGCAGTTCTGGGCTAACCCTCTCCAGAGAGCGGTCCTGCTCCTACAGACCAACAAACAAAGAAAGAAACATCTGGGGATATCTGCCACATGGTAAGCCCCGGGAGGGAAAAGGAAGGCTTGTTCTCAGTGTCTCTAGGAACTGCTTTCACAGTCCAGGGAACTGGTGTGCTCACACTCTCTTCGGAGCTGCCCTGAAAATAGGGAAGCATGTGCAGATTACTCCCACACAAAAAGTGGGGGAAGGGAAAAGTGGGTCTTGTTCTCACTGTCTCCAGAAACTACTTCCACTTATCACTTTGCTTACACTCTCCTCGGAGCTAGGCGCAAAACCAACAACCACCTTGCTAGATCTCCCACATGGGAAGTGCCAAGAGGGACTTGTAGGGCTTCTTCCCACTGTCTCTAGGAACGGCTTGCACCGTCCCAGTAACCTCAGTTGTTACGCTCTGCCAAGAGCTGCACACAAAAGCAGCAAAACAAGGAAATTGCTCCCATATGGAAAGTGGCCGGAGGGAAATGTAGGGCTTCTTCTCAGGGTCTCTAGGAACTGCTCTCACTGGTTCAGGCAGTTCTGGGCTAACCCTCTCCAGAGAGCGGTCCTGGTCCTACAGAGCAACAAACAAAGAAAGAAACATCTGGGGATATCTGCCACATGGTAAGCCCCGGGAGGGAAAAGGAAGGCTTGTTCTCAGTGTCTCTAGGAACTGCTTTCACAGTCCAGGGAACTGGTGTGCTCACACTCTCTTTAGAGCTGTACTGAAAACCGGAACTGTGTGGAGGTTGCTCCCACACAAAAAGTGCCGGGAGGGAAAAGTGGGCCTTGTTCTCACTGTCTCTGGGAACTGCTCTCGCTGCTCAGGTTGTCTCTTTGCTAACACTCACGTGAGAGCTGCACTGAAAAGCAGGAACCATTGGAGGTTCCTCCCACATAGAAAGAGCCAGGAGGGAAAAGTGGGGCTTCTCCTCACTGTCTCCGCAAACTCTATGCAATTGCACCAGTTACCTCTATGCTGTCACTCCCAGAAGAGCTGCCCTAAAAACAGATTGCCGGATAGATGCCGATTTTTCAAACGGGTCCTTCGACATGAGAGAATGGGTACTTTTGAGGTGGGAGGCGGCAGGGAAACGCGCAGCCCCAAGGTCTGTGGGGCCATGCAAGCCGCTCCCAGAGAGCTTTAGAAGAAGCCACACTTTTCCCTCCTGGCTCCTCGAGAAAGTGCCCAGAGGGAAAAGTGGATCTCCTTCTCGCTGTCTCCAGAAACTACTTCCACTTCTCACTTTGCTTACACTCTCCTCGGAGCTAGGCGCAAAACCAACAACCACCTTGCTAGATCTCCCACATGGGAAGTGCCAAGAGGGACTTGTAGGGCTTCTTCCCACTGTCTCTAGGAACGGCTTGCACCGTCCCAGTAACCTCAGTTGTTACGCTCTGCAAAGAGCTGCACACAAAAGCAGCAAAACAAGGAAATTGCTCCCATATGGAAAGTGGCCGGAGGGAAATGTAGGGCTTCTTCTCAGAGTCTCTAGGAACTGCTCTCACTGGTTCAGGCAGTTCTGGGCTAACCCTCTCCAGAGAGCGGTCCTGCTCCTACAGACCAACAAACAAAGAAAGAAACATCTGGGGATATCTGCCACATGGTAAGCCCCGGGAGGGAAAAGGAAGGCTTGTTCTCAGTGTCTCTAGGAACTGCTTTCACAGTCCAGGGAACTGGTGTGCTCACACTCTCTTCGGAGCTGCCCTGAAAATAGGGAAGCATGTGCAGATTACTCCCACACAAAAAGTGGGGGAAGGGAAAAGTGGGTCTTGTTCTCACTGTCTCCAGAAACTACTTCCACTTCTCACTTTGCTTACACTCTCCTCGGAGCTAGGCGCAAAACCAACAACCACCTTGCTAGATCTCCCACATGGGAAGTGCCAAGAGGGACTTGTAGGGCTTCTTCCCACTGTCTCTAGGAACGGCTTGCACCGTCCCAGTAACCTCAGTTGTTACGCTCTGCCAAGAGCTGCACACAAAAGCAGCAAAACAAGGAAATTGCTCCCATATGGAAAGTGGCCGGAGGGAAATGTAGGGCTTCTTCTCAGGGTCTCTAGGAACTGCTCTCACTGGTTCAGGCAGTTCTGGGCTAACCCTCTCCAGAGAGCGGTCCTGGTCCTACAGAGCAACAAACAAAGAAAGAAACATCTGGGGATATCTGCCACATGGTAAGCCCCGGGAGGGAAAAGGAAGGCTTGTTCTCAGTGTCTCTAGGAACTGCTTTCACAGTCCAGGGAACTGGTGTGCTCACACTCTCTTTAGAGCTGTACTGAAAACCGGAACTGTGTGGAGGTTGCTCCCACACAAAAAGTGCCGGGAGGGAAAAGTGGGCCTTGTTCTCACTGTCTCTGGGAACTGCTCTCGCTGCTCAGGTTGTCTCTTTGCTAACACTCACGTTGAGAGCTGCACTGAAAAGCAGGAACCATTGGAGGTTCCTCCCACATAGAAAGAGCCAGGAGGGAAAAGTGGGGCTTCTCCTCACTGTCTCCGCAAACTCTATCCAATTGCACCAGCTACCTCTATGCTGTCACTCCCAGAAGAGCTGCCCTAAAAACAGATTGCCGGATAGATGCCGATTTTTCAAACGGGTCCTTCGACATGAGAGAATGGGTACTTTTGAGGTGGGAGGCGGCAGGGAAACGCGCAGCCCCAAGGTCTGTGGGGCCATGCAAGCCGCTCCCAGAGAGCTTTAGAAGAAGCCACACTTTTCCCTCCTGGCTCCTCCAGAAAGTGCCAAGAGGGAAAAGTGGATCTCCTTCTCGCTGTCTCCAGAAACTACTTCCACTTCTCACTTTGCTTACACTCTCCTCGGAGCTAGGCGCAAAACCAACAACCATCTTGCTAGATCTCCCACATGGGAAGTGCCAAGAGGGACTTGTAGGGCTTCTTCCCACTGTCTCTAGGAACGGCTTGCACCGTCCCAGTAACCTCAGTTGTTACGCTCTGCAAAGAGCTGCACACAAAAGCAGCAAAACAAGGAAAGTGCTCCCATATGGAAAGTGGCCGGAGGGAAATGTAGGGCTTCTTCTCAGGGTCTCTAGGAACTGCTCTCACTGGTTCAGGCAGTTCTGGGCTAACCCTCTCCAGAGAGCGGTCCTGGTCCTACAGACCAACAAACAAAGAAAGAAACATCTGGGGATATCTGCCACATGGTAAGCCCCGGGAGGGAAAAGGAAGGCTTGTTCTCAGTGTCTCTAGGAACTGCTTTCACAGTCCAGGGAACTGGTGTGCTCACACTCTCTTCGGAGCTGCCCTGAAAATAGGGAAGCATGTGCAGATTACTCCCACACAAAAAGTGGGGGAAGGGAAAAGTGGGTCTTGTTCTCACTGTCTCCAGAAACTACTTCCACTTATCACTTTGCTTACACTCTCCTTGGAGCTAGGCGCAAAACCAACAACCACCTTGCTAGATCTCCCACATGGGAAGTGCCAAGAGGGACTTGTAGGGCTTCTTCCCACTGTCTCTAGGAACGGCTTGCACCGTCCCAGTAACCTCAGTTGTTACGCTCTGCAAAGAGCTGCACACAAAAGCAGCAAAACAAGGAAAGTGCTCCCATATGGAAAGTGGCCGGAGGGAAATGTAGGGCTTCTTCTCAGAGTCTCTAGGAACTGCTCTCACTGGTTCAGGCAGTTCTGGGCTAACCCTCTCCAGAGAGCGGTCCTGGTCCTACAGACCAACAAACAAAGAAAGAAACATCTGGGGATATCTGCCACATGGTAAGCCCCGGGAGGGAAAAGGAAGGCTTGTTCTCAGTGTCTCTAGGAACTGCTTTCACTGTCCAGGGAACTGGTGTGCTCACACTCTCTTTAGAGCTGTACTGAAAACCGGAACTGTGTGGAGGTTGCTCCCACACAAAAAGTGGGGGAAGGGAAAAGTGGGCCTTGTTCTCACTGTCTCTGGGAACTGCTCTCGCTGCTCCAGTTCTCTCTTTGCTAACACTCACGTGAGAGCTGCACTGAAAAGCAGGAACCATTGGAGGTTCCTCCCACATAGAAAGAGCCAGGAGGGAAAAGTGGGGCTTCTCCTCACTGTCTCCGCAAACTCTATCCAATTGCACCAGCTACCTCTATGCTGTCACTCCCAGAAGAGCTGCCCTAAAAACAGATTGCCGGATAGATGCCGATTTTTCAAACGGGTCCTTCGACATGAGAGAATGGGTACTTTTGAGGTGGGAGGCGGCAGGGAAACGCGCAGCCCCAAGGTCTGTGGGGCCATGCAAGCCGCTCCCAGAGAGCTTTAGAAGAAGCCACACTTTTCCCTCCTGGCTCCTCGAGAAAGTGCCCAGATGGAAAAGTGGATCTCCTTCTCGCTGTCTCCAGAAACTACTTCCACTTCTCACTTTGCTTACACTCTCCTCGGAGCTAGGCGCAAAACCAACAACCACCTTGCTAGATCTCCCACATGGGAAGTGCCAAGAGGGACTTGTAGGGCTTCTTCCCACTGTCTCTAGGAACGGCTTGCACCGTCCCAGTAACCTCAGTTGTTACGCTCTGCAAAGAGCTGCACACAAAAGCAGCAAAACAAGGAAAGTGCTCCCATATGGAAAGTGGCCGGAGGGAAATGTAGGGCTTCTTCTCAGGGTCTCTAGGAACTGCTCTCACTGGTTCAGGCAGTTCTGGGCTAACCCTCTCCAGAGAGCGGTCCTGCTCCTACAGACCAACAAACAAAGAAAGAAACATCTGGGGATATCTGCCACATGGTAAGCCCCGGAAGGGAAAAGGAAGGCTTGTTCTCAGTGTCTCTAGGAACTGCTTTCACAGTCCAGGGAACTGGTGTGCTCACACTCTCTTCGGAGCTGCCCTGAAAATAGGGAAGCATGTGCAGATTACTCCCACACAAAAAGTGGGGGAAGGGAAAAGTGGGTCTTGTTCTCACTGTCTCCAGAAACTACTTCCACTTCTCACTTTGCTTACACTCTCCTCGGAGCTAGGCGCAAAACCAACAACCACCTTGCTAGATCTCCCACATGGGAAGTGCCAAGAGGGACTTGTAGGGCTTCTTCCCACTGTCTCTAGGAACGGCTTGCACCGTCCCAGTAACCTCAGTTGTTACGCTCTGCAAAGAGCTGCACACAAAAGCAGCAAAACAAGGAAAGTGCTCCCATATGGAAAGTGGCCGGAGGGAAATGTAGGGCTTCTTCTCAGGGTCTCTAGGAACTGCTCTCACTGGTTCAGGCAGTTCTGGGCTAACCCTCTCCAGAGAGCGGTCCTGGTCCTACAGACCAACAAACAAAGAAAGAAACATCTGGGGATATCTGCCACATGGTAAGCCACGGGAGGGAAAAGGAAGGCTTGTTCTCAGTGTCTCTAGGAACTGCTTTCACTGTCCAGGGAACTGGTGTGCTCACACTCTCTTTAGAGCTGTACTGAAAACCGGAACTGTGTGGAGGTTGCTCCCACACAAAAAGTGGGGGAAGGGAAAAGTGGGCCTTGTTCTCACTGTCTCTGGGAACTGCTCTCGCTGCTCAGGTTGTCTCTTTGCTAACACTCACGTGAGAGCTGCACTGAAAAGCAGGAACCATTGGAGGTTCCTCCCACATAGAAAGAGCCAGGAGGGAAAAGTGGGGCTTCTCCTCACTGTCTCCGCAAACTCTATCCAATTGCACCAGCTACCTCTATGCTGTCACTCCCAGAAGAGCTGCCCTAAAAACAGATTGCCGGATAGATGCCGATTTTTCAAACGGGTCCTTCGACATGAGAGAATGGGTACTTTTGAGGTGGGAGGCGGCAGGGAAACGCGCAGCCCCAAGGTCTGTGGGGCCATGCAAGCCGCTCCCAGAGAGCTTTAGAAGAAGCCACACTTTTCCCTCCTGGCTCCTCCAGAAAGTGCCAAGAGGGAAAAGTGGATCTCCTTCTCGCTGTCTCCAGAAACTACTTCCACTTCTCACTTTGCTTACACTCTCCTCGGAGCTAGGCGCAAAACCAACAACCATCTTGCTAGATCTCCCACATGGGAAGTGCCAAGAGGGACTTGTAGGGCTTCTTCCCACTGTCTCTAGGAACGGCTTGCACCGTCCCAGTAACCTCAGTTGTTACGCTCTGCCAAGAGCTGCACACAAAAGCAGCAAAACAAGGAAAGTGCTCCCATATGGAAAGTGGCCGGAGGGAAATGTAGGGCTTCTTCTCAGAGTCTCTAGGAACTGCTCTCACTGGTTCAGGCAGTTCTGGGCTAACCCTCTCCAGAGAGCGGTCCTGGTCCTACAGAGCAACAAACAAAGAAAGAAACATCTGGGGATATCTGCCACATGGTAAGCCCCGGGAGGGAAAAGGAAGGCTTGTTCTCAGTGTCTCTAGGAACTGCTTTCACAGTCCAGGGAACTGGTGTGCTCACACTCTCTTCGGAGCTGCCCTGAAAATAGGGAAGCATGTGCAGATTACTCCCACACAAAAAGTGGGGGAAGGGAAAAGTGGGTCTTGTTCTCACTGTCTCCAGAAACTACTTCCACTTATCACTTTGCTTACACTCTCCTTGGAGCTAGGCGCAAAACCAACAACCACCTTGCTAGATCTCCCACATGGGAAGTGCCAAGAGGGACTTGTAGGGCTTCTTCCCACTGTCTCTAGGAACGGCTTGCACCGTCCCAGTAACCTCAGTTGTTACGCTCTGCAAAGAGCTGCACACAAAAGCAGCAAAACAAGGAAAGTGCTCCCATATGGAAAGTGGCCGGAGGGAAATGTAGGGCTTCTTCTCAGGGTCTCTAGGAACTGCTCTCACTGGTTCAGGCAGTTCTGGGCTAACCCTCTCCAGAGAGCGGTCCTGGTCCTACAGACCAACAAACAAAGAAAGAAACATCTGGGGATATCTGCCACATGGTAAGCCCCGGGAGGGAAAAGGAAGGCTTGTTCTCAGTGTCTCTAGGAACTGCTTTCACTGTCCAGGGAACTGGTGTGCTCACACTCTCTTTAGAGCTGTACTGAAAACCGGAACTGTGTGGAGGTTGCTCCCACACAAAAAGTGGGGGAAGGGAAAAGTGGGCCTTGTTCTCACTGTCTCTGGGAACTGCTCTCGCTGCTCAGGTTGTCTCTTTGCTAACACTCACGTGAGAGCTGCACTGAAAAGCAGGAACCATTGGAGGTTCCTCCCACATAGAAAGAGCCAGGAGGGAAAAGTGGGGCTTCTCCTCACTGTCTCCGCAAACTCTATCCAATTGCACCAGCTACCTCTATGCTGTCACTCCCAGAAGAGCTGCCCTAAAAACAGATTGCCGGATAGATGCCGATTTTTCAAACGGGTCCTTCGACATGAGAGAATGGGTACTTTTGAGGTGGGAGGCGGCAGGGAAACGCGCAGCCCCAAGGTCTGTGGGGCCATGCAAGCCGCTCCCAGAGAGCTTTAGAACAAGCCACACTTTTCCCTCCTGGCTCCTCCAGAAAGTGCCAAGAGGGAAAAGTGGATCTCCTTCTCGCTGTCTCCAGAAACTACTTCCACTTCTCACTTTGCTTACACTCTCCTCGGAGCTAGGCGCAAAACCAACAACCATCTTGCTAGATCTCCCACATGGGAAGTGCCAAGAGGGACTTGTAGGGCTTCTTCCCACTGTCTCTAGGAACGGCTTGCCTCGTCCCAGTAACCTCAGTTGTTACGCTCTGCAAAGAGCTGCACACAAAAGCAGCAAAACAAGGAAATTGCTCCCATATGGAAAGTGGCCGGAGGGAAATGTAGGGCTTCTTCTCAGGGTCTCTAGGAACTGCTCTCACTGGTTCAGGCAAAACCAACAACCATCTTGCTAGATCTCCCACATGGGAAGTGCCAAGAGGGACTTGTAGGGCTTCTTCCCACTGTCTCTAGGAACGGCTTGCACCGTCCCAGTAACCTCAGTTGTTACGCTCTGCAAAGAGCTGCACACAAAAGCAGCAAAACAAGGAAATTGCTCCCATATGGAAAGTGGCCGGAGGGAAATGTAGGGCTTCTTCTCAGGGTCTCTAGGAACTGCTCTCACTGGTTCAGGCAGTTCTGGGCTAACCCTCTCCAGAGAGCGGTCCTGGTCCTACAGAGCAACAAACAAAGAAAGAAACATCTGGGGATATCTGCCACATGGTAAGCCCCGGGAGGGAAAAGGAAGGCTTGTTCTCAGTGTCTCTAGGAACTGCTTTCACTGTCCAGGGAACTGGTGTGCTCACACTCTCTTTAGAGCTGTACTGAAAACCGGAACTGTGTGGAGGTTGCTCCCACACAAAAAGTGCCGGGAGGGAAAAGTGGGCCTTGTTCTCACTGTCTCTGGGAACTGCTCTCGCTGCTCAGGTTGTCTCTTTGCTAACACTCACGTGAGAGCGGCACTGAAAAGCAGGAACCATTGGAGGTTCCTCCCACATAGAAAGAGCCAGGAGGGAAAAGTGGGGCTTCTCCTCACTGTCTCCGCAAACTCTATCCAATTGCACCAGCTACCTCTATGCTATCACTCCCAGAAGAGCTGCCCTAAAAACAGATTGCCGGATAGATGCCGATTTTTCAAACGGGTCCTTCGACATGAGAGAATGGGTACTTTTGAGGTGGGAGGCGGCAGGGAAACGCGCAGCCCCAAGGTCTGTGGGGCCATGCAAGCCGCTCCCAGAGAGCTTTAGAAGAAGCCACACTTTTCCCTCCTGGCTCCTCGAGAAAGTGCCAAGAGGGAAAAGTGGATCTCCTTCTCGCTGTCTCCAGAAACTACTTCCACTTCTCACTTTGCTTACACTCTCCTCGGAGCTAGGCGCAAAACCAACAACCATCTTGCTAGATCTCCCACATGGGAAGTGCCAAGAGGGACTTGTAGGGCTTCTTCCCACTGTCTCTAGGAACGGCTTGCACCGTCCCAGTAACCTCAGTTGTTACGCTCTGCAAAGAGCTGCACACAAAAGCAGCAAAACAAGGAAATTGCTCCCATATGGAAAGTGGCCGGAGGGAAATGTAGGGCTTCTTCTCAGAGTCTCTAGGAACTGCTCTCACTGGTTCAGGCAGTTCTGGGCTAACCCTCTCCAGAGAGCGGTCCTGCTCCTACAGACCAACAAACAAAGAAAGAAACATCTGGGGATATCTGCCACATGGTAAGCCCCGGGAGGGAAAAGGAAGGCTTGTTCTCAGTGTCTCTAGGAACTGCTTTCACAGTCCAGGGAACTGGTGTGCTCACACTCTCTTCGGAGCTGCCCTGAAAATAGGGAAGCATGTGCAGATTACTCCCACACAAAAAGTGGGGGAAGGGAAAAGTGGGTCTTGTTCTCACTGTCTCCAGAAACTACTTCCACTTATCACTTTGCTTACACTCTCCTCGGAGCTAGGCGCAAAACCAACAACCACCTTGCTAGATCTCCCACATGGGAAGTGCCAAGAGGGACTTGTAGGGCTTCTTCCCACTGTCTCTAGGAACGGCTTGCACCGTCCCAGTAACCTCAGTTGTTACGCTCTGCCAAGAGCTGCACACAAAAGCAGCAAAACAAGGAAATTGCTCCCATATGGAAAGTGGCCGGAGGGAAATGTAGGGCTTCTTCTCAGGGTCTCTAGGAACTGCTCTCACTGGTTCAGGCAGTTCTGGGCTAACCCTCTCCAGAGAGCGGTCCTGGTCCTACAGACCAACAAACAAAGAAAGAAACATCTGGGGATATCTGCCACATGGTAAGCCCCGGGAGGGAAAAGGAAGGCTTGTTCTCAGTGTCTCTAGGAACTGCTTTCACAGTCCAGGGAACTGGTGTGCTCACACTCTCTTTAGAGCTGTACTGAAAACCGGAACTGTGTGGAGGTTGCTCCCACACAAAAAGTGCCGGGAGGGAAAAGTGGGCCTTGTTCTCACTGTCTCTGGGAACTGCTCTCGCTGCTCAGGTTGTCTCTTTGCTAACACTCACGTGAGAGCTGCACTGAAAAGCAGGAACCATTGGAGGTTCCTCCCACATAGAAAGAGCCAGGAGGGAAAAGTGGGGCTTCTCCTCACTGTCTCCGCAAACTCTATCCAATTGCACCAGCTACCTCTATGCTGTCACTCCCAGAAGAGCTGCCCTAAAAACAGATTGCCGGATAGATGCCGATTTTTCAAACGGGTCCTTCGACATGAGAGAATGGGTACTTTTGAGGTGGGAGGCGGCAGGGAAACGCGCAGCCCCAAGGTCTGTGGGGCCATGCAAGCCGCTCCCAGAGAGCTTTAGAACAAGCCACACTTTTCCCTCCTGGCTCCTCCAGAAAGTGCCAAGAGGGAAAAGTGGATCTCCTTCTCGCTGTCTCCAGAAACTACTTCCACTTCTCACTTTGCTTACACTCTCCTCGGAGCTAGGCGCAAAACCAACAACCACCTTGCTAGATCTCCCACATGGGAAGTGCCAAGAGGGACTTGTAGGGCTTCTTCCCACTGTCTCTAGGAACGGCTTGCACCGTCCCAGTAACCTCAGTTGTTACGCTCTGCAAAGAGCTGCACACAAAAGCAGCAAAACAAGGAAATTGCTCCCATATGGAAAGTGGCCGGAGGGAAATGTAGGGCTTCTTCTCAGGGTCTCTAGGAACTGCTCTCACTGGTTCAGGCAGTTCTGGGCTAACCCTCTCCAGAGAGCGGTCCTGGTCCTACAGAGCAACAAACAAAGAAAGAAACATCTGGGGATATCTGCCACATGGTAAGCCCCGGGAGGGAAAAGGAAGGCTTGTTCTCAGTGTCTCTAGGAACTGCTTTCACTGTCCAGGGAACTGGTGTGCTCACACTCTCTTTAGAGCTGTACTGAAAACCGGAACTGTGTGGAGGTTGCTCCCACACAAAAAGTGCCGGGAGGGAAAAGTGGGCCTTGTTCTCACTGTCTCTGGGAACTGCTCTCGCTGCTCAGGTTGTCTCTTTGCTAACACTCACGTGAGAGCGGCACTGAAAAGCAGGAACCATTGGAGGTTCCTCCCACATAGAAAGAGCCAGGAGGGAAACGTGGGGCTTCTCCTCACTGTCTCCGCAAACTCTATCCAATTGCACCAGCTACCTCTATGCTATCACTCCCAGAAGAGCTGCCCTAAAAACAGATTGCCGGATAGATGCCGATTTTTCAAACGGGTCCTTCGACATGAGAGAATGGGTACTTTTGAGGTGGGAGGCGGCAGGGAAACGCGCAGCCCCAAGGTCTGTGGGGCCATGCAAGCCGCTCCCAGAGAGCTTTAGAAGAAGCCACACTTTTCCCTCCTGGCTCCTCGAGAAAGTGCCAAGAGGGAAAAGTGGATCTCCTTCTCGCTGTCTCCAGAAACTACTTCCACTTCTCACTTTGCTTACACTCTCCTCGGAGCTAGGCGCAAAACCAACAACCACCTTGCTAGATCTCCCACATGGGAAGTGCCAAGAGGGACTTGTAGGGCTTCTTCCCACTGTCTCTAGGAACGGCTTGCACCGTCCCAGTAACCTCAGTTGTTACGCTCTGCAAAGAGCTGCACACAAAAGCAGCAAAACAAGGAAATTGCTCCCATATGGAAAGTGGCCGGAGGGAAATGTAGGGCTTCTTCTCAGGGTCTCTAGGAACTGCTCTCACTGGTTCAGGCAGTTCTGGGCTAACCCTCTCCAGAGAGCGGTCCTGGTCCTACAGAGCAACAAACAAAGAAAGAAACATCTGGGGATATCTGCCACATGGTAAGCCCCGGGAGGGAAAAGGAAGGCTTGTTCTCAGTGTCTCTAGGAACTGCTTTCACTGTCCAGGGAACTGGTGTGCTCACACTCTCTTTAGAGCTGTACTGAAAACCGGAACTGTGTGGAGGTTGCTCCCACACAAAAAGTGCCGGGAGGGAAAAGTGGGCCTTGTTCTCACTGTCTCTGGGAACTGCTCTCGCTGCTCAGGTTGTCTCTTTGCTAACACTCACGTGAGAGCGGCACTGAAAAGCAGGAACCATTGGAGGTTCCTCCCACATAGAAAGAGCCAGGAGGGAAAAGTGGGGCTTCTCCTCACTGTCTCCGCAAACTCTATCCAATTGCACCAGCTACCTCTATGCTATCACTCCCAGAAGAGCTGCCCTAAAAACAGATTGCCGGATAGATGCCGATTTTTCAAACGGGTCCTTCGACATGAGAGAATGGGTACTTTTGAGGTGGGAGGCGGCAGGGAAACGCGCAGCCCCAAGGTCTGTGGGGCCATGCAAGCCGCTCCCAGAGAGCTTTAGAAGAAGCCACACTTTTCCCTCCTGGCTCCTCGAGAAAGTGCCAAGAGGGAAAAGTGGATCTCCTTCTCGCTGTCTCCAGAAACTACTTCCACTTCTCACTTTGCTTACACTCTCCTCGGAGCTAGGCGCAAAACCAACAACCACCTTGCTAGATCTCCCACATGGGAAGTGCCAAGAGGGACTTGTAGGGCTTCTTCCCACTGTCTCTAGGAACGGCTTGCACCGTCCCAGTAACCTCAGTTGTTACGCTCTGCAAAGAGCTGCACACAAAAGCAGCAAAACAAGGAAAGTGCTCCCATATGGAAAGTGGCCGGAGGGAAATGTAGGGCTTCTTCTCAGGGTCTCTAGGAACTGCTCTCACTGGTTCAGGCAGTTCTGGGCTAACCCTCTCCAGAGAGCGGTCCTGGTCCTACAGAGCAACAAACAAAGAAAGAAACATCTGGGGATATCTGCCACATGGTAAGCCCCGGGAGGGAAAAGGAAGGCTTGTTCTCACTGTCTCTGGGAACTGCTTTCACTGTCCAGGGAACTGGTGTGCTCACACTCTCTTTAGAGCTATACTGAAAACCGGAACTGCGTGGAGGTTGCTCCCACACAAAAAGTGCCGGGAGGGAAAAGTGGGCCTTGTTCTCACTGTCTCTGGGAACTGCTCTCGCTGCTCAGGTTGTCTCTTTGCTAACATTCACGTGAGAGCTGCACTGAAAAGCAGGAACCATTGGAGGTTCCTCCCACATAGAAAGAGCCAGGAGGCAAACGTGGGGCTTCTCCTCACTGTCTCTAGGAACTGCTCTCGCTGCTCAGGTTGTCTCTTTGCTAACACTCACGTGAGAGCTGCACTGAAAAGCAGGAACCATTGGAGGTTCCTCCCACATAGAAAGAGCCAGGAGGGAAAAGTGGGGCTTCTCCTCACTGTCTCCGCAAACTCTATCCAATTGCACCAGCTACCTCTATGCTGTCACTCCCAGAAGAGCTGCCCTAAAAACAGATTGCCGGATAGATGCCGATTTTTCAAACGGGTCCTTCGACATGAGAGAATGGGTACTTTTGAGGTGGGAGGCGGCAGGGAAACGCGCAGCCCCAAGGTCTGTGGGGCCATGCAAGCCGCTCCCAGAGAGCTTTAGAAGAAGCCACACTTTTCCCTCCTGGCTCCTCGAGAAAGTGCCAAGAGGGAAAAGTGGATCTCCTTCTCGCTGTCTCCAGAAACTACTTCCACTTCTCACTTTGCTTACACTCTCCTCGGAGCTAGGCGCAAAACCAACAACCACCTTGCTAGATCTCCCACATGGGAAGTGCCAAGAGGGACTTGTAGGGCTTCTTCCCACTGTCTCTAGGAACGGCTTGCACCGTCCCAGTAACCTCAGTTGTTACGCTCTGCAAAGAGCTGCACACAAAAGCAGCAAAACAAGGAAATTGCTCCCATATGGAAAGTGGCCGGAGGGAAATGTAGGGCTTCTTCTCAGAGTCTCTAGGAACTGCTCTCACTGGTTCAGGCAGTTCTGGGCTAACCCTCTCCAGAGAGCGGTCCTGCTCCTACAGACCAACAAACAAAGAAAGAAACATCTGGGGATATCTGCCACATGGTAAGCCCCGGGAGGGAAAAGGAAGGCTTGTTCTCAGTGTCTCTAGGAACTGCTTTCACAGTCCAGGGAACTGGTGTGCTCACACTCTCTTCGGAGCTGCCCTGAAAATAGGGAAGCATGTGCAGATTACTCCCACACAAAAAGTGGGGGAAGGGAAAAGTGGGTCTTGTTCTCACTGTCTCCAGAAACTACTTCCACTTATCACTTTGCTTACACTCTCCTCGGAGCTAGGCGCAAAACCAACAACCACCTTGCTAGATCTCCCACATGGGAAGTGCCAAGAGGGACTTGTAGGGCTTCTTCCCACTGTCTCTAGGAACGGCTTGCACCGTCCCAGTAACCTCAGTTGTTACGCTCTGCCAAGAGCTGCACACAAAAGCAGCAAAACAAGGAAATTGCTCCCATATGGAAAGTGGCCGGAGGGAAATGTAGGGCTTCTTCTCAGGGTCTCTAGGAACTGCTCTCACTGGTTCAGGCAGTTCTGGGCTAACCCTCTCCAGAGAGCGGTCCTGGTCCTACAGAGCAACAAACAAAGAAAGAAACATCTGGGGATATCTGCCACATGGTAAGCCCCGGGAGGGAAAAGGAAGGCTTGTTCTCAGTGTCTCTAGGAACTGCTTTCACAGTCCAGGGAACTGGTGTGCTCACACTCTCTTCGGAGCTGCCCTGAAAATAGGGAAGCATGTGCAGATTACTCCCACACAAAAAGTGGGGGAAGGGAAAAGTGGGTCTTGTTCTCACTGTCTCCAGAAACTACTTCCACTTATCACTTTGCTTACACTCTCCTCGGAGCTAGGCGCAAAACCAACAACCACCTTGCTAGATCTCCCACATGGGAAGTGCCAAGAGGGACTTGTAGGGCTTCTTCCCACTGTCTCTAGGAACGGCTTGCACCGTCCCAGTAACCTCAGTTGTTACGCTCTGCCAAGAGCTGCACACAAAAGCAGCAAAACAAGGAAATTGCTCCCATATGGAAAGTGGCCGGAGGGAAATGTAGGGCTTCTTCTCAGGGTCTCTAGGAACTGCTCTCACTGGTTCAGGCAGTTCTGGGCTAACCCTCTCCAGAGAGCGGTCCTGGTCCTACAGACCAACAAACAAAGAAAGAAACATCTGGGGATATCTGCCACATGGTAAGCCCCGGGAGGGAAAAGGAAGGCTTGTTCTCAGTGTCTCTAGGAACTGCTTTCACAGTCCAGGGAACTGGTGTGCTCACACTCTCTTTAGAGCTGTACTGAAAACCGGAACTGTGTGGAGGTTGCTCCCACACAAAAAGTGCCGGGAGGGAAAAGTGGGCCTTGTTCTCACTGTCTCTGGGAACTGCTCTCGCTGCTCAGGTTGTCTCTTTGCTAACACTCACGTGAGAGCTGCACTGAAAAGCAGGAACCATTGGAGGTTCCTCCCACATAGAAAGAGCCAGGAGGGAAAAGTGGGGCTTCTCCTCACTGTCTCCGCAAACTCTATCCAATTGCACCAGCTACCTCTATGCTGTCACTCCCAGAAGAGCTGCCCTAAAAACAGATTGCCGGATAGATGCCGATTTTTCAAACGGGTCCTTCGACATGAGAGAATGGGTACTTTTGAGGTGGGAGGCGGCAGGGAAACGCGCAGCCCCAAGGTCTGTGGGGCCATGCAAGCCGCTCCCAGAGAGCTTTAGAACAAGCCACACTTTTCCCTCCTGGCTCCTCCAGAAAGTGCCAAGAGGGAAAAGTGGATCTCCTTCTCGCTGTCTCCAGAAACTACTTCCACTTCTCACTTTGCTTACACTCTCCTCGGAGCTAGGCGCAAAACCAACAACCACCTTGCTAGATCTCCCACATGGGAAGTGCCAAGAGGGACTTGTAGGGCTTCTTCCCACTGTCTCTAGGAACGGCTTGCACCGTCCCAGTAACCTCAGTTGTTACGCTCTGCAAAGAGCTGCACACAAAAGCAGCAAAACAAGGAAATTGCTCCCATATGGAAAGTGGCCGGAGGGAAATGTAGGGCTTCTTCTCAGGGTCTCTAGGAACTGCTCTCACTGGTTCAGGCAGTTCTGGGCTAACCCTCTCCAGAGAGCGGTCCTGGTCCTACAGAGCAACAAACAAAGAAAGAAACATCTGGGGATATCTGCCACATGGTAAGCCCCGGGAGGGAAAAGGAAGGCTTGTTCTCAGTGTCTCTAGGAACTGCTTTCACTGTCCAGGGAACTGGTGTGCTCACACTCTCTTTAGAGCTGTACTGAAAACCGGAACTGTGTGGAGGTTGCTCCCACACAAAAAGTGCCGGGAGGGAAAAGTGGGCCTTGTTCTCACTGTCTCTGGGAACTGCTCTCGCTGCTCAGGTTGTCTCTTTGCTAACACTCACGTGAGAGCGGCACTGAAAAGCAGGAACCATTGGAGGTTCCTCCCACATAGAAAGAGCCAGGAGGGAAACGTGGGGCTTCTCCTCACTGTCTCCGCAAACTCTATCCAATTGCACCAGCTACCTCTATGCTATCACTCCCAGAAGAGCTGCCCTAAAAACAGATTGCCGGATAGATGCCGATTTTTCAAACGGGTCCTTCGACATGAGAGAATGGGTACTTTTGAGGTGGGAGGCGGCAGGGAAACGCGCAGCCCCAAGGTCTGTGGGGCCATGCAAGCCGCTCCCAGAGAGCTTTAGAAGAAGCCACACTTTTCCCTCCTGGCTCCTCGAGAAAGTGCCAAGAGGGAAAAGTGGATCTCCTTCTCGCTGTCTCCAGAAACTACTTCCACTTCTCACTTTGCTTACACTCTCCTCGGAGCTAGGCGCAAAACCAACAACCACCTTGCTAGATCTCCCACATGGGAAGTGCCAAGAGGGACTTGTAGGGCTTCTTCCCACTGTCTCTAGGAACGGCTTGCACCGTCCCAGTAACCTCAGTTGTTACGCTCTGCAAAGAGCTGCACACAAAAGCAGCAAAACAAGGAAATTGCTCCCATATGGAAAGTGGCCGGAGGGAAATGTAGGGCTTCTTCTCAGGGTCTCTAGGAACTGCTCTCACTGGTTCAGGCAGTTCTGGGCTAACCCTCTCCAGAGAGCGGTCCTGGTCCTACAGAGCAACAAACAAAGAAAGAAACATCTGGGGATATCTGCCACATGGTAAGCCCCGGGAGGGAAAAGGAAGGCTTGTTCTCAGTGTCTCTAGGAACTGCTTTCACTGTCCAGGGAACTGGTGTGCTCACACTCTCTTTAGAGCTGTACTGAAAACCGGAACTGTGTGGAGGTTGCTCCCACACAAAAAGTGCCGGGAGGGAAAAGTGGGCCTTGTTCTCACTGTCTCTGGGAACTGCTCTCGCTGCTCAGGTTGTCTCTTTGCTAACACTCACGTGAGAGCGGCACTGAAAAGCAGGAACCATTGGAGGTTCCTCCCACATAGAAAGAGCCAGGAGGGAAAAGTGGGGCTTCTCCTCACTGTCTCCGCAAACTCTATCCAATTGCACCAGCTACCTCTATGCTATCACTCCCAGAAGAGCTGCCCTAAAAACAGATTGCCGGATAGATGCCGATTTTTCAAACGGGTCCTTCGACATGAGAGAATGGGTACTTTTGAGGTGGGAGGCGGCAGGGAAACGCGCAGCCCCAAGGTCTGTGGGGCCATGCAAGCCGCTCCCAGAGAGCTTTAGAAGAAGCCACACTTTTCCCTCCTGGCTCCTCGAGAAAGTGCCAAGAGGGAAAAGTGGATCTCCTTCTCGCTGTCTCCAGAAACTACTTCCACTTCTCACTTTGCTTACACTCTCCTCGGAGCTAGGCGCAAAACCAACAACCACCTTGCTAGATCTCCCACATGGGAAGTGCCAAGAGGGACTTGTAGGGCTTCTTCCCACTGTCTCTAGGAACGGCTTGCACCGTCCCAGTAACCTCAGTTGTTACGCTCTGCAAAGAGCTGCACACAAAAGCAGCAAAACAAGGAAAGTGCTCCCATATGGAAAGTGGCCGGAGGGAAATGTAGGGCTTCTTCTCAGGGTCTCTAGGAACTGCTCTCACTGGTTCAGGCAGTTCTGGGCTAACCCTCTCCAGAGAGCGGTCCTGGTCCTACAGAGCAACAAACAAAGAAAGAAACATCTGGGGATATCTGCCACATGGTAAGCCCCGGGAGGGAAAAGGAAGGCTTGTTCTCACTGTCTCTGGGAACTGCTTTCACTGTCCAGGGAACTGGTGTGCTCACACTCTCTTTAGAGCTATACTGAAAACCGGAACTGCGTGGAGGTTGCTCCCACACAAAAAGTGCCGGGAGGGAAAAGTGGGCCTTGTTCTCACTGTCTCTGGGAACTGCTCTCGCTGCTCAGGTTGTCTCTTTGCTAACATTCACGTGAGAGCTGCACTGAAAAGCAGGAACCATTGGAGGTTCCTCCCACATAGAAAGAGCCAGGAGGCAAACGTGGGGCTTCTCCTCACTGTCTCTAGGAACTGCTCTCGCTGCTCAGGTTGTCTCTTTGCTAACACTCACGTGAGAGCTGCACTGAAAAGCAGGAACCATTGGAGGTTCCTCCCACATAGAAAGAGCCAGGAGGGAAAAGTGGGGCTTCTCCTCACTGTCTCCGCAAACTCTATCCAATTGCACCAGCTACCTCTATGCTGTCACTCCCAGAAGAGCTGCCCTAAAAACAGATTGCCGGATAGATGCCGATTTTTCAAACGGGTCCTTCGACATGAGAGAATGGGTACTTTTGAGGTGGGAGGCGGCAGGGAAACGCGCAGCCCCAAGGTCTGTGGGGCCATGCAAGCCGCTCCCAGAGAGCTTTAGAAGAAGCCACACTTTTCCCTCCTGGCTCCTCGAGAAAGTGCCAAGAGGGAAAAGTGGATCTCCTTCTCGCTGTCTCCAGAAACTACTTCCACTTCTCACTTTGCTTACACTCTCCTCGGAGCTAGGCGCAAAACCAACAACCACCTTGCTAGATCTCCCACATGGGAAGTGCCAAGAGGGACTTGTAGGGCTTCTTCCCACTGTCTCTAGGAACGGCTTGCACCGTCCCAGTAACCTCAGTTGTTACGCTCTGCAAAGAGCTGCACACAAAAGCAGCAAAACAAGGAAATTGCTCCCATATGGAAAGTGGCCGGAGGGAAATGTAGGGCTTCTTCTCAGAGTCTCTAGGAACTGCTCTCACTGGTTCAGGCAGTTCTGGGCTAACCCTCTCCAGAGAGCGGTCCTGCTCCTACAGACCAACAAACAAAGAAAGAAACATCTGGGGATATCTGCCACATGGTAAGCCCCGGGAGGGAAAAGGAAGGCTTGTTCTCAGTGTCTCTAGGAACTGCTTTCACAGTCCAGGGAACTGGTGTGCTCACACTCTCTTCGGAGCTGCCCTGAAAATAGGGAAGCATGTGCAGATTACTCCCACACAAAAAGTGGGGGAAGGGAAAAGTGGGTCTTGTTCTCACTGTCTCCAGAAACTACTTCCACTTATCACTTTGCTTACACTCTCCTCGGAGCTAGGCGCAAAACCAACAACCACCTTGCTAGATCTCCCACATGGGAAGTGCCAAGAGGGACTTGTAGGGCTTCTTCCCACTGTCTCTAGGAACGGCTTGCACCGTCCCAGTAACCTCAGTTGTTACGCTCTGCCAAGAGCTGCACACAAAAGCAGCAAAACAAGGAAATTGCTCCCATATGGAAAGTGGCCGGAGGGAAATGTAGGGCTTCTTCTCAGGGTCTCTAGGAACTGCTCTCACTGGTTCAGGCAGTTCTGGGCTAACCCTCTCCAGAGAGCGGTCCTGGTCCTACAGAGCAACAAACAAAGAAAGAAACATCTGGGGATATCTGCCACATGGTAAGCCCCGGGAGGGAAAAGGAAGGCTTGTTCTCAGTGTCTCTAGGAACTGCTTTCACAGTCCAGGGAACTGGTGTGCTCACACTCTCTTTAGAGCTGTACTGAAAACCGGAACTGTGTGGAGGTTGCTCCCACACAAAAAGTGCCGGGAGGGAAAAGTGGGCCTTGTTCTCACTGTCTCTGGGAACTGCTCTCGCTGCTCAGGTTGTCTCTTTGCTAACACTCACGTGAGAGCTGCACTGAAAAGCAGGAACCATTGGAGGTTCCTCCCACATAGAAAGAGCCAGGAGGGAAAAGTGGGGCTTCTCCTCACTGTCTCCGCAAACTCTATCCAATTGCACCAGCTACCTCTATGCTGTCACTCCCAGAAGAGCTGCCCTAAAAACAGATTGCCGGATAGATGCCGATTTTTCAAACGGGTCCTTCGACATGAGAGAATGGGTACTTTTGAGGTGGGAGGCGGCAGGGAAACGCGCAGCCCCAAGGTCTGTGGGGCCATGCAAGCCGCTCCCAGAGAGCTTTAGAAGAAGCCACACTTTTCCCTCCTGGCTCCTCGAGAAAGTGCCAAGAGGGAAAAGTGGATCTCCTTCTCGCTGTCTCCAGAAACTACTTCCACTTCTCACTTTGCTTACACTCTCCTCGGAGCTAGGCGCAAAACCAACAACCACCTTGCTAGATCTCCCACATGGGAAGTGCCAAGAGGGACTTGTAGGGCTTCTTCCCACTGTCTCTAGGAACGGCTTGCACCGTCCCAGTAACCTCAGTTGTTACGCTCTGCAAAGAGCTGCACACAAAAGCAGCAAAACAAGGAAAGTGCTCCCATATGGAAAGTGGCCGGAGGGAAATGTAGGGCTTCTTCTCAGGGTCTCTAGGAACTGCTCTCACTGGTTCAGGCAGTTCTGGGCTAACCCTCTCCAGAGAGCGGTCCTGGTCCTACAGAGCAACAAACAAAGAAAGAAACATCTGGGGATATCTGCCACATGGTAAGCCCCGGGAGGGAAAAGGAAGGCTTGTTCTCACTGTCTCTGGGAACTGCTTTCACTGTCCAGGGAACTGGTGTGCTCACACTCTCTTTAGAGCTGTACTGAAAACCGGAACTGTGTGGAGGTTGCTCCCACACAAAAAGTGCCGGGAGGGAAAAGTGGGCCTTGTTCTCACTGTCTCTGGGAACTGCTCTCGCTGCTCAGGTTGTCTCTTTGCTAACATTCACGTGAGAGCTGCACTGAAAAGCAGGAACCATTGGAGGTTCCTCCCACATAGAAAGAGCCAGGAGGGAAAAGTGGGGCTTCTCCTCACTGTCTCTAGGAACTGCTCTCGCTGCTCCAGTTGTCTCTTTGCTAACACTCACGTGAGAGCTGCACTGAAAAGCAGGAACCATTGGAGGTTCCTCCCACATAGAAAGAGCCAGGAGGGAAAAGTGGGGCTTCTCCTCACTGTCTCCGCAAACTCTATCCAATTGCACCAGCTACCTCTATGCTGTCACTCCCAGAAGAGCTGCCCTAAAAACAGATTGCCGGATAGATGCCGATTTTTCAAACGGGTCCTTCGACATGAGAGAATGGGTACTTTTGAGGTGGGAGGCGGCAGGGAAACGCGCAGCCCCAAGGTCTGTGGGGCCATGCAAGCCGCTCCCAGAGAGCTTTAGAACAAGCCACACTTTTCCCTCCTGGCTCCTCGAGAAAGTGCCAAGAGGGAAAAGTGGATCTCCTTCTCGCTGTCTCCAGAAACTACTTCCACTTCTCACTTTGCTTACACTCTCCTCGGAGCTAGGCGCAAAACCAACAACCACCTTGCTAGATCTCCCACATGGGAAGTGCCAAGAGGGACTTGTAGTGCTTCTTCCCACTGTCTCTAGGAACGGCTTGCACCGTCCCAGTAACCTCAGTTGTTACGCTCTGCAAAGAGCTGCACACAAAAGCAGCAAAACAAGGAAAGTGCTCCCATATGGAAAGTGGCCGGAGGGAAATGTAGGGCTTCTTCTCAGGGTCTCTAGGAACTGCTCTCACTGGTTCAGGCAGTTCTGGGCTAACCCTCTCCAGAGAGCGGTCCTGGTCCTACAGAGCAACAAACAAAGAAAGAAACATCTGGGGATATCTGCCACATGGTAAGCCCCGGGAGGGAAAAGGAAGGCTTGTTCTCAGTGTCTCTAGGAACTGCTTTCACTGTCCAGGGAACTGGTGTGCTCACACTCTCTTTAGAGCTGTACTGAAAACCGGAACTGTGTGGAGGTTGCTCCCACACAAAAAGTGCCGGGAGGGAAAAGTGGGCCTTGTTCTCACTGTCTCTGGGAACTGCTCTCGCTGCTCAGGTTGTCTCTTTGCTAACACTCACGTGAGAGCGGCACTGAAAAGCAGGAACCATTGGAGGTTCCTCCCACATAGAAAGAGCCAGGAGGGAAAAGTGGGGCTTCTCCTCACTGTCTCCGCAAACTCTATCCAATTGCACCAGCTACCTCTATGCTATCACTCCCAGAAGAGCTGCCCTAAAAACAGATTGCCGGATAGATGCCGATTTTTCAAACGGGTCCTTCGACATGAGAGAATGGGTACTTTTGAGGTGGGAGGCGGCAGGGAAACGCGCAGCCCCAAGGTCTGTGGGGCCATGCAAGCCGCTCCCAGAGAGCTTTAGAAGAAGCCACACTTTTCCCTCCTGGCTCCTCGAGAAAGTGCCAAGAGGGAAAAGTGGATCTCCTTCTCGCTGTCTCCAGAAACTACTTCCACTTCTCACTTTGCTTACACTCTCCTCGGAGCTAGGCGCAAAACCAACAACCACCTTGCTAGATCTCCCACATGGGAAGTGCCAAGAGGGACTTGTAGGGCTTCTTCCCACTGTCTCTAGGAACGGCTTGCACCGTCCCAGTAACCTCAGTTGTTACGCTCTGCAAAGAGCTGCACACAAAAGCAGCAAAACAAGGAAAGTGCTCCCATATGGAAAGTGGCCGGAGGGAAATGTAGGGCTTCTTCTCAGGGTCTCTAGGAACTGCTCTCACTGGTTCAGGCAGTTCTGGGCTAACCCTCTCCAGAGAGCGGTCCTGGTCCTACAGAGCAACAAACAAAGAAAGAAACATCTGGGGATATCTGCCACATGGTAAGCCCCGGGAGGGAAAAGGAAGGCTTGTTCTCACTGTCTCTGGGAACTGCTTTCACTGTCCAGGGAACTGGTGTGCTCACACTCTCTTTAGAGCTATACTGAAAACCGGAACTGCGTGGAGGTTGCTCCCACACAAAAAGTGCCGGGAGGGAAAAGTGGGCCTTGTTCTCACTGTCTCTGGGAACTGCTCTCGCTGCTCAGGTTGTCTCTTTGCTAACATTCACGTGAGAGCTGCACTGAAAAGCAGGAACCATTGGAGGTTCCTCCCACATAGAAAGAGCCAGGAGGGAAAAGTGGGGCTTCTCCTCACTGTCTCCGCAAACTCTATCCAATTGCACCAGCTACCTCTATGCTGTCACTCCCAGAAGAGCTGCCCTAAAAACAGATTGCCGGATAGATGCCGATTTTTCAAACGGGTCCTTCGACATGAGAGAATGGGTACTTTTGAGGTGGGAGGCGGCAGGGAAACGCGCAGCCCCAAGGTCTGTGGGGCCATGCAAGCCGCTCCCAGAGAGCTTTAGAAGAAGCCACACTTTTCCCTCCTGGCTCCTCCAGAAAGTGCCAAGAGGGAAAAGTGGATCTCCTTCTCGCTGTCTCCAGAAACTACTTCCACTTCTCACTTTGCTTACACTCTCCTCGGAGCTAGGCGCAAAACCAACAACCACCTTGCTAGATCTCCCACATGGGAAGTGCCAAGAGGGACTTGTAGGGCTTCTTCCCACTGTCTCTAGGAACGGCTTGCACCGTCCCAGTAACCTCAGTTGTTACGCTCTGCAAAGAGCTGCACACAAAAGCAGCAAAACAAGGAAATTGCTCCCATATGGAAAGTGGCCGGAGGGAAATGTAGGGCTTCTTCTCAGAGTCTCTAGGAACTGCTCTCACTGGTTCAGGCAGTTCTGGGCTAACCCTCTCCAGAGAGCGGTCCTGCTCCTACAGACCAACAAACAAAGAAAGAAACATCTGGGGATATCTGCCACATGGTAAGCCCCGGGAGGGAAAAGGAAGGCTTGTTCTCAGTGTCTCTAGGAACTGCTTTCACAGTCCAGGGAACTGGTGTGCTCACACTCTCTTCGGAGCTGCCCTGAAAATAGGGAAGCATGTGCAGATTACTCCCACACAAAAAGTGGGGGAAGGGAAAAGTGGGTCTTGTTCTCACTGTCTCCAGAAACTACTTCCACTTATCACTTTGCTTACACTCTCCTCGGAGCTAGGCGCAAAACCAACAACCACCTTGCTAGATCTCCCACATGGGAAGTGCCAAGAGGGACTTGTAGGGCTTCTTCCCACTGTCTCTAGGAACGGCTTGCACCGTCCCAGTAACCTCAGTTGTTACGCTCTGCCAAGAGCTGCACACAAAAGCAGCAAAACAAGGAAATTGCTCCCATATGGAAAGTGGCCGGAGGGAAATGTAGGGCTTCTTCTCAGGGTCTCTAGGAACTGCTCTCACTGGTTCAGGCAGTTCTGGGCTAACCCTCTCCAGAGAGCGGTCCTGGTCCTACAGAGCAACAAACAAAGAAAGAAACATCTGGGGATATCTGCCACATGGTAAGCCCCGGGAGGGAAAAGGAAGGCTTGTTCTCAGTGTCTCTAGGAACTGCTTTCACAGTCCAGGGAACTGGTGTGCTCACACTCTCTTTAGAGCTGTACTGAAAACCGGAACTGTGTGGAGGTTGCTCCCACACAAAAAGTGCCGGGAGGGAAAAGTGGGCCTTGTTCTCACTGTCTCTGGGAACTGCTCTCGCTGCTCAGGTTGTCTCTTTGCTAACACTCACGTGAGAGCTGCACTGAAAAGCAGGAACCATTGGAGGTTCCTCCCACATAGAAAGAGCCAGGAGGGAAAAGTGGGGCTTCTCCTCACTGTCTCCGCAAACTCTATCCAATTGCACCAGCTACCTCTATGCTGTCACTCCCAGAAGAGCTGCCCTAAAAACAGATTGCCGGATAGATGCCGATTTTTCAAACGGGTCCTTCGACATGAGAGAATGGGTACTTTTGAGGTGGGAGGCGGCAGGGAAACGCGCAGCCCCAAGGTCTGTGGGGCCATGCAAGCCGCTCCCAGAGAGCTTTAGGAGAAGCCACACTTTTCCCTCCTGGCTCCTCCAGAAAGTGCCAAGAGGGAAAAGTGGATCTCCTTCTCGCTGTCTCCAGAAACTACTTCCACTTCTCACTTTGCTTACACTCTCCTCGGAGCTAGGCGCAAAACCAACAACCACCTTGCTAGATCTCCCACATGGGAAGTGCCAAGAGGGACTTGTAGGGCTTCTTCCCACTGTCTCTAGGAACGGCTTGCACCGTCCCAGTAACCTCAGTTGTTACGCTCTGCAAAGAGCTGCACACAAAAGCAGCAAAACAAGGAAAGTGCTCCCATATGGAAAGTGGCCGGAGGGAAATGTAGGGCTTCTTCTCAGGGTCTCTAGGAACTGCTCTCACTGGTTCAGGCAGTTCTGGGCTAACCCTCTCCAGAGAGCGGTCCTGGTCCTACAGAGCAACAAACAAAGAAAGAAACATCTGGGGATATCTGCCACATGGTAAGCCCCGGGAGGGAAAAGGAAGGCTTGTTCTCACTGTCTCTGGGAACTGCTTTCACTGTCCAGGGAACTGGTGTGCTCACACTCTCTTTAGAGCTGTACTGAAAACCGGAACTGTGTGGAGGTTGCTCCCACACAAAAAGTGCCGGGAGGGAAAAGTGGGCCTTGTTCTCACTGTCTCTGGGAACTGCTCTCGCTGCTCAGGTTGTCTCTTTGCTAACATTCACGTGAGAGCTGCACTGAAAAGCAGGAACCATTGGAGGTTCCTCCCACATAGAAAGAGCCAGGAGGCAAAAGTGGGGCTTCTCCTCACTGTCTCTAGGAACTGCTCTCGCTGCTCCAGTTGTCTCTTTGCTAACACTCACGTGAGAGCTGCACTGAAAAGCAGGAACCATTGGAGGTTCCTCCCACATAGAAAGAGCCAGGAGGGAAAAGTGGGGCTTCTCCTCACTGTCTCCGCAAACTCTATCCAATTGCACCAGCTACCTCTATGCTGTCACTCCCAGAAGAGCTGCCCTAAAAACAGATTGCCGGATAGATGCCGATTTTTCAAACGGGTCCTTCGACATGAGAGAATGGGTACTTTTGAGGTGGGAGGCGGCAGGGAAACGCGCAGCCCCAAGGTCTGTGGGGCCATGCAAGCCGCTCCCAGAGAGCTTTAGAACAAGCCACACTTTTCCCTCCTGGCTCCTCGAGAAAGTGCCAAGAGGGAAAAGTGGATCTCCTTCTCGCTGTCTCCAGAAACTACTTCCACTTATCACTTTGCTTACACTCTCCTCGGAGCTAGGCGCAAAACCAACAACCACCTTGCTAGATCTCCCACATGGGAAGTGCCAAGAGGGACTTGTAGTGCTTCTTCCCACTGTCTCTAGGAACGGCTTGCACCGTCCCAGTAACCTCAGTTGTTACGCTCTGCAAAGAGCTGCACACAAAAGCAGCAAAACAAGGAAAGTGCTCCCATATGGAAAGTGGCCGGAGGGAAATGTAGGGCTTCTTCTCAGGGTCTCTAGGAACTGCTCTCACTGGTTCAGGCAGTTCTGGGCTAACCCTCTCCAGAGAGCGGTCCTGGTCCTACAGAGCAACAAACAAAGAAAGAAACATCTGGGGATATCTGCCACATGGTAAGCCCCGGGAGGGAAAAGGAAGGCTTGTTCTCAGTGTCTCTAGGAACTGCTTTCACTGTCCAGGGAACTGGTGTGCTCACACTCTCTTTAGAGCTGTACTGAAAACCGGAACTGTGTGGAGGTTGCTCCCACACAAAAAGTGCCGGGAGGGAAAAGTGGGCCTTGTTCTCACTGTCTCTGGGAACTGCTCTCGCTGCTCAGGTTGTCTCTTTGCTAACACTCACGTGAGAGCGGCACTGAAAAGCAGGAACCATTGGAGGTTCCTCCCACATAGAAAGAGCCAGGAGGGAAAAGTGGGGCTTCTCCTCACTGTCTCCGCAAACTCTATCCAATTGCACCAGCTACCTCTATGCTATCACTCCCAGAAGAGCTGCCCTAAAAACAGATTGCCGGATAGATGCCGATTTTTCAAACGGGTCCTTCGACATGAGAGAATGGGTACTTTTGAGGTGGGAGGCGGCAGGGAAACGCGCAGCCCCAAGGTCTGTGGGGCCATGCAAGCCGCTCCCAGAGAGCTTTAGAAGAAGCCACACTTTTCCCTCCTGGCTCCTCGAGAAAGTGCCAAGAGGGAAAAGTGGATCTCCTTCTCGCTGTCTCCAGAAACTACTTCCACTTCTCACTTTGCTTACACTCTCCTCGGAGCTAGGCGCAAAACCAACAACCACCTTGCTAGATCTCCCACATGGGAAGTGCCAAGAGGGACTTGTAGGGCTTCTTCCCACTGTCTCTAGGAACGGCTTGCACCGTCCCAGTAACCTCAGTTGTTACGCTCTGCAAAGAGCTGCACACAAAAGCAGCAAAACAAGGAAAGTGCTCCCATATGGAAAGTGGCCGGAGGGAAATGTAGGGCTTCTTCTCAGGGTCTCTAGGAACTGCTCTCACTGGTTCAGGCAGTTCTGGGCTAACCCTCTCCAGAGAGCGGTCCTGGTCCTACAGAGCAACAAACAAAGAAAGAAACATCTGGGGATATCTGCCACATGGTAAGCCCCGGGAGGGAAAAGGAAGGCTTGTTCTCACTGTCTCTGGGAACTGCTTTCACTGTCCAGGGAACTGGTGTGCTCACACTCTCTTTAGAGCTATACTGAAAACCGGAACTGCGTGGAGGTTGCTCCCACACAAAAAGTGCCGGGAGGGAAAAGTGGGCCTTGTTCTCACTGTCTCTGGGAACTGCTCTCGCTGCTCAGGTTGTCTCTTTGCTAACATTCACGTGAGAGCTGCACTGAAAAGCAGGAACCATTGGAGGTTCCTCCCACATAGAAAGAGCCAGGAGGCAAACGTGGGGCTTCTCCTCACTGTCTCTAGGAACTGCTCTCGCTGCTCAGGTTGTCTCTTTGCTAACACTCACGTGAGAGCTGCACTGAAAAGCAGGAACCATTGGAGGTTCCTCCCACATAGAAAGAGCCAGGAGGGAAAAGTGGGGCTTCTCCTCACTGTCTCCGCAAACTCTATCCAATTGCCCCAGCTACCTCTATGCTGTCACTCCAGGAAGAGCTGCCCTAAAAACAGATTGCCGGATAGATGCCGATTTTTCAAACGGGTCCTTCAACATGAGAGAATGGGTACTTTTGAGGTGGGAGGCGGCAGGGAAACGCGCAGCCCCAAGGTCTGTGGGGCCATGCAAGCCGCTCCCAGAGAGCTTTAGAAGAAGCCACACTTTTCCCTCCTGGCTCCTCGAGAAAGTGCCAAGAGGGAAAAGTGGATCTCCTTCTCGCTGTCTCCAGAAACTACTTCCACTTCTCACTTTGCTTACACTCTCCTCGGAGCTAGGCGCAAAACCAACAACCACCTTGCTAGATCTCCCACATGGGAAGTGCCAAGAGGGACTTGTAGGGCTTCTTCCCACTGTCTCTAGGAACGGCTTGCACCGTCCCAGTAACCTCAGTTGTTACGCTCTGCCAAGAGCTGCACACAAAAGCAGCAAAACAAGGAAATTGCTCCCATATGGAAAGTGGCCGGAGGGAAATGTAGGGCTTCTTCTCAGAGTCTCTAGGAACTGCTCTCACTGGTTCAGGCAGTTCTGGGCTAACCCTCTCCAGAGAGCGGTCCTGCTCCTACAGACCAACAAACAAAGAAAGAAACATCTGGGGATATCTGCCACATGGTAAGCCCCGGGAGGGAAAAGGAAGGCTTGTTCTCAGTGTCTCTAGGAACTGCTTTCACAGTCCAGGGAACTGGTGTGCTCACACTCTCTTCGGAGCTGCCCTGAAAATAGGGAAGCATGTGCAGATTACTCCCACACAAAAAGTGGGGGAAGGGAAAAGTGGGTCTTGTTCTCACTGTCTCCAGAAACTACTTCCACTTATCACTTTGCTTACACTCTCCTCGGAGCTAGGCGCAAAACCAACAACCACCTTGCTAGATCTCCCACATGGGAAGTGCCAAGAGGGACTTGTAGGGCTTCTTCCCACTGTCTCTAGGAACGGCTTGCACCGTCCCAGTAACCTCAGTTGTTACGCTCTGCCAAGAGCTGCACACAAAAGCAGCAAAACAAGGAAAGTGCTCCCATATGGAAAGTGGCCGGAGGGAAATGTAGGGCTTCTTCTCAGGGTCTCTAGGAACTGCTCTCACTGGTTCAGGCAGTTCTGGGCTAACCCTCTCCAGAGAGCGGTCCTGGTCCTACAGAGCAACAAACAAAGAAAGAAACATCTGGGGATATCTGCCACATGGTAAGCCCCGGGAGGGAAAAGGAAGGCTTGTTCTCAGTGTCTCTAGGAACTGCTTTCACAGTCCAGGGAACTGGTGTGCTCACACTCTCTTCGGAGCTGCCCTGAAAATAGGGAAGCATGTGCAGATTACTCCCACACAAAAAGTGGGGGAAGGGAAAAGTGGGTCTTGTTCTCACTGTCTCCAGAAACTACTTCCACTTCTCACTTTGCTTACACTCTCCTCGGAGCTAGGCGCAAAACCAACAACCACCTTGCTAGATCTCCCACATGGGAAGTGCCAAGAGGGACTTGTAGGGCTTCTTCCCACTGTCTCTAGGAACGGCTTGCACCGTCCCAGTAACCTCAGTTGTTACGCTCTGCAAAGAGCTGCACACAAAAGCAGCAAAACAAGGAAAGTGCTCCCATATGGAAAGTGGCCGGAGGGAAATGTAGGGCTTCTTCTCAGGGTCTCTAGGAACTGCTCTCACTGGTTCAGGCAGTTCTGGGCTAACCCTCTCCAGAGAGCGGTCCTGGTCCTACAGACCAACAAACAAAGAAAGAAACATCTGGGGATATCTGCCACATGGTAAGCCACGGGAGGGAAAAGGAAGGCTTGTTCTCAGTGTCTCTAGGAACTGCTTTCACTGTCCAGGGATCTGGTGTGCTCACACTCTCTTTAGAGCTGTACTGAAAACCGGAACTGTGTGGAGGTTGCTCCCACACAAAAAGTGCCGGGAGGGAAAAGTGGGCCTTGTTCTCACTGTCTCTGGGAACTGCTCTCGCTGCTCAGGTTGTCTCTTTGCTAACACTCACGTGAGAGCTGCACTGAAAAGCAGGAACCATTGGAGGTTCCTCCCACATAGAAAGAGCCAGGAGGGAAAAGTGGGGCTTCTCCTCACTGTCTCCGCAAACTCTATCCAATTGCACCAGCTACCTCTATGCTGTCACTCCCAGAAGAGCTGCCCTAAAAACAGATTGCCGGATAGATGCCGATTTTTCAAACGGGTCCTTCGACATGAGAGAATGGGTACTTTTGAGGTGGGAGGCGGCAGGGAAACGCGCAGCCCCAAGGTCTGTGGGGCCATGCAAGCCGCTCCCAGAGAGCTTTAGAACAAGCCACACTTTTCCCTCCTGGCTCCTCGAGAAAGTGCCCAGAGGGAAAAGTGGATCTCCTTCTCGCTGTCTCCAGAAACTACTTCCACTTCTCACTTTGCTTACACTCTCCTCGGAGCTAGGCGCAAAACCAACAACCACCTTGCTAGATCTCCCACATGGGAAGTGCCAAGAGGGACTTGTAGGGCTTCTTCCCACTGTCTCTAGGAACGGCTTGCACCGTCCCAGTAACCTCAGTTGTTACGCTCTGCCAAGAGCTGCACACAAAAGCAGCAAAACAAGGAAAGTGCTCCCATATGGAAAGTGGCCGGAGGGAAATGTAGGGCTTCTTCTCAGAGTCTCTAGGAACTGCTCTCACTGGTTCAGGCAGTTCTGGGCTAACCCTCTCCAGAGAGCGGTCCTGGTCCTACAGAGCAACAAACAAAGAAAGAAACATCTGGGGATATCTGCCACATGGAAAGCCCCAGGAGGGAAAAGGAAGGCTTGTTCTCAGTGTCTCTAGGAACTGCTTTCACTGTCCAGGGAACTGGTGTGCTCACACTCTCTTTAGAGCTGTACTGAAAACCGGAACTGTGTGGAGGTTGCTCCCACACAAAAAGTGGGGGAAGGGAAAAGTGGGCCTTGTTCTCACTGTCTCTGGGAACTTCTCTCGCTGCTCCAGTTGTCTCTTTGCTAACACTCACGTGAGAGCTGCACTGAAAAGCAGGAACCATTGGAGGTTCCTCCCACATAGAAAGAGCCAGGAGGGAAAAGTGGGGCTTCTCCTCACTGTCTCCGCAAACTCTATCCAATTGCACCAGCTACCTCTATGCTGTCACTCCCAGAAGAGCTGCCCTAAAAACAGATTGCCGGATAGATGCCGATTTTTCAAACGGGTCCTTCGACATGAGAGAATGGGTACTTTTGAGGTGGGAGGCGGCAGGGAAACGCGCAGCCCCAAGGTCTGTGGGGCCATGCAAGCCGCTCCCAGAGAGCTTTAGAACAAGCCACACTTTTCCCTCCTGGCTCCTCCAGAAAGTGCCAAGAGGGAAAAGTGGATCTCCTTCTCGCTGTCTCCAGAAACTACTTCCACTTCTCACTTTGCTTACACTCTCCTCGGAGCTAGGCGCAAAACCAACAACCACCTTGCTAGATCTCCCACATGGGAAGTGCCAAGAGGGACTTGTAGGGCTTCTTCCCACTGTCTCTAGGAACGGCTTGCACCGTCCCAGTAACCTCAGTTGTTACGCTCTGCAAAGAGCTGCACACAAAAGCAGCAAAACAAGGAAATTGCTCCCATATGGAAAGTGGCCGGAGGGAAATGTAGGGCTTCTTCTCAGGGTCTCTAGGAACTGCTCTCACTGGTTCAGGCAGTTCTGGGCTAACCCTCTCCAGAGAGCGGTCCTGGTCCTACAGAGCAACAAACAAAGAAAGAAACATCTGGGGATATCTGCCACATGGTAAGCCCCGGGAGGGAAAAGGAAGGCTTGTTCTCAGTGTCTCTAGGAACTGCTTTCACTGTCCAGGGAACTGGTGTGCTCACACTCTCTTTAGAGCTGTACTGAAAACCGGAACTGTGTGGAGGTTGATCCCACATAAAAAGTGCCGGGAGGGAAAAGTGGGCCTTGTTCTCACTGTCTCTGGGAACTGCTCTCGCTGCTCAGGTTGTCTCTTTGCTAACACTCACGTGAGAGCGGCACTGAAAAGCAGGAACCATTGGAGGTTCCTCCCACATAGAAAGAGCCAGGAGGGAAAAGTGGGGCTTCTCCTCACTGTCTCCGCAAACTCTATCCAATTGCACCAGCTACCTCTATGCTATCACTCCCAGAAGAGCTGCCCTAAAAACAGATTGCCGGATAGATGCCGATTTTTCAAACGGGTCCTTCGACATGAGAGAATGGGTACTTTTGAGGTGGGAGGCGGCAGGGAAACGCGCAGCCCCAAGGTCTGTGGGGCCATGCAAGCCGCTCCCAGAGAGCTTTAGAAGAAGCCACACTTTTCCCTCCTGGCTCCTCCAGAAAGTGCCAAGAGGGAAAAGTGGATCTCCTTCTCGCTGTCTCCAGAAACTACTTCCACTTCTCACTTTGCTTACACTCTCCTCGGAGCTAGGCGCAAAACCAACAACCACCTTGCTAGATCTCCCACATGGGAAGTGCCAAGAGGGACTTGTAGGGCTTCTTCCCACTGTCTCTAGGAACGGCTTGCACCGTCCCAGTAACCTCAGTTGTTACGCTCTGCAAAGAGCTGCACACAAAAGCAGCAAAACAAGGAAAGTGCTCCCATATGGAAAGTGGCCGGAGGGAAATGTAGGGCTTCTTCTCAGGGTCTCTAGGAACTGCTCTCACTGGTTCAGGCAGTTCTGGGCTAACCCTCTCCAGAGAGCGGTCCTGGTCCTACAGAGCAACAAACAAAGAAAGAAACATCTGGGGATATCTGCCACATGGTAAGCCCCGGGAGGGAAAAGGAAGGCTTGTTCTCACTGTCTCTGGGAACTGCTTTCACTGTCCAGGGAACTGGTGTGCTCACACTCTCTTTAGAGCTATACTGAAAACCGGAACTGCGTGGAGGTTGCTCCCACACAAAAAGTGCCGGGAGGGAAAAGTGGGCCTTGTTCTCACTGTCTCTGGGAACTGCTCTCGCTGCTCAGGTTGTCTCTTTGCTAACATTCACGTGAGAGCTGCACTGAAAAGCAGGAACCATTGGAGGTTCCTCCCACATAGAAAGAGCCAGGAGGCAAACGTGGGGCTTCTCCTCACTGTCTCTAGGAACTGCTCTCGCTGCTCAGGTTGTCTCTTTGCTAACACTCACGTGAGAGCTGCACTGAAAAGCAGGAACCATTGGAGGTTCCTCCCACATAGAAAGAGCCAGGAGGGAAAAGTGGGGCTTCTCCTCACTGTCTCCGCAAACTCTATCCAATTGCACCAGCTACCTCTATGCTGTCACTCCCAGAAGAGCTGCCCTAAAAACAGATTGCCGGATAGATGCCGATTTTTCAAACGGGTCCTTCGACATGAGAGAATGGGTACTTTTGAGGTGGGAGGCGGCAGGGAAACGCGCAGCCCCAAGGTCTGTGGGGCCATGCAAGCCGCTCCCAGAGAGCTTTAGAAGAAGCCACACTTTTCCCTCCTGGCTCCTCGAGAAAGTGCCAAGAGGGAAAAGTGGATCTCCTTCTCGCTGTCTCCAGAAACTACTTCCACTTCTCACTTTGCTTACACTCTCCTCGGAGCTAGGCGCAAAACCAACAACCACCTTGCTAGATCTCCCACATGGGAAGTGCCAAGAGGGACTTGTAGGGCTTCTTCCCACTGTCTCTAGGAACGGCTTGCACCGTCCCAGTAACCTCAGTTGTTACGCTCTGCAAAGAGCTGCACACAAAAGCAGCAAAACAAGGAAATTGCTCCCATATGGAAAGTGGCCGGAGGGAAATGTAGGGCTTCTTCTCAGAGTCTCTAGGAACTGCTCTCACTGGTTCAGGCAGTTCTGGGCTAACCCTCTCCAGAGAGCGGTCCTGCTCCTACAGACCAACAAACAAAGAAAGAAACATCTGGGGATATCTGCCACATGGTAAGCCCCGGGAGGGAAAAGGAAGGCTTGTTCTCAGTGTCTCTAGGAACTGCTTTCACAGTCCAGGGAACTGGTGTGCTCACACTCTCTTCGGAGCTGCCCTGAAAATAGGGAAGCATGTGCAGATTACTCCCACACAAAAAGTGGGGGAAGGGAAAAGTGGGTCTTGTTCTCACTGTCTCCAGAAACTACTTCCACTTATCACTTTGCTTACACTCTCCTCGGAGCTAGGCGCAAAACCAACAACCACCTTGCTAGATCTCCCACATGGGAAGTGCCAAGAGGGACTTGTAGGGCTTCTTCCCACTGTCTCTAGGAACGGCTTGCACCGTCCCAGTAACCTCAGTTGTTACGCTCTGCCAAGAGCTGCACACAAAAGCAGCAAAACAAGGAAATTGCTCCCATATGGAAAGTGGCCGGAGGGAAATGTAGGGCTTCTTCTCAGGGTCTCTAGGAACTGCTCTCACTGGTTCAGGCAGTTCTGGGCTAACCCTCTCCAGAGAGCGGTCCTGGTCCTACAGAGCAACAAACAAAGAAAGAAACATCTGGGGATATCTGCCACATGGTAAGCCCCGGGAGGGAAAAGGAAGGCTTGTTCTCAGTGTCTCTAGGAACTGCTTTCACAGTCCAGGGAACTGGTGTGCTCACACTCTCTTTAGAGCTGTACTGAAAACCGGAACTGTGTGGAGGTTGCTCCCACACAAAAAGTGCCGGGAGGGAAAAGTGGGCCTTGTTCTCACTGTCTCTGGGAACTGCTCTCGCTGCTCAGGTTGTCTCTTTGCTAACACTCACGTGAGAGCTGCACTGAAAAGCAGGAACCATTGGAGGTTCCTCCCACATAGAAAGAGCCAGGAGGGAAAAGTGGGGCTTCTCCTCACTGTCTCCGCAAACTCTATGCAATTGCACCAGTTACCTCTATGCTGTCACTCCCAGAAGAGCTGCCCTAAAAACAGATTGCCGGATAGATGCCGATTTTTCAAACGGGTCCTTCGACATGAGAGAATGGGTACTTTTGAGGTGGGAGGCGGCAGGGAAACGCGCAGCCCCAAGGTCTGTGGGGCCATGCAAGCCGCTCCCAGAGAGCTTTAGAAGAAGCCACACTTTTCCCTCCTGGCTCCTCGAGAAAGTGCCCAGAGGGAAAAGTGGATCTCCTTCTCGCTGTCTCCAGAAACTACTTCCACTTCTCACTTTGCTTACACTCTCCTCGGAGCTAGGCGCAAAACCAACAACCACCTTGCTAGATCTCCCACATGGGAAGTGCCAAGAGGGACTTGTAGGGCTTCTTCCCACTGTCTCTAGGAACGGCTTGCACCGTCCCAGTAACCTCAGTTGTTACGCTCTGCAAAGAGCTGCACACAAAAGCAGCAAAACAAGGAAATTGCTCCCATATGGAAAGTGGCCGGAGGGAAATGTAGGGCTTCTTCTCAGAGTCTCTAGGAACTGCTCTCACTGGTTCAGGCAGTTCTGGGCTAACCCTCTCCAGAGAGCGGTCCTGCTCCTACAGACCAACAAACAAAGAAAGAAACATCTGGGGATATCTGCCACATGGTAAGCCCCGGGAGGGAAAAGGAAGGCTTGTTCTCAGTGTCTCTAGGAACTGCTTTCACAGTCCAGGGAACTGGTGTGCTCACACTCTCTTCGGAGCTGCCCTGAAAATAGGGAAGCATGTGCAGATTACTCCCACACAAAAAGTGGGGGAAGGGAAAAGTGGGTCTTGTTCTCACTGTCTCCAGAAACTACTTCCACTTCTCACTTTGCTTACACTCTCCTCGGAGCTAGGCGCAAAACCAACAACCACCTTGCTAGATCTCCCACATGGGAAGTGCCAAGAGGGACTTGTAGGGCTTCTTCCCACTGTCTCTAGGAACGGCTTGCACCGTCCCAGTAACCTCAGTTGTTACGCTCTGCCAAGAGCTGCACACAAAAGCAGCAAAACAAGGAAATTGCTCCCATATGGAAAGTGGCCGGAGGGAAATGTAGGGCTTCTTCTCAGGGTCTCTAGGAACTGCTCTCACTGGTTCAGGCAGTTCTGGGCTAACCCTCTCCAGAGAGCGGTCCTGGTCCTACAGAGCAACAAACAAAGAAAGAAACATCTGGGGATATCTGCCACATGGTAAGCCCCGGGAGGGAAAAGGAAGGCTTGTTCTCAGTGTCTCTAGGAACTGCTTTCACAGTCCAGGGAACTGGTGTGCTCACACTCTCTTTAGAGCTGTACTGAAAACCGGAACTGTGTGGAGGTTGCTCCCACACAAAAAGTGCCGGGAGGGAAAAGTGGGCCTTGTTCTCACTGTCTCTGGGAACTGCTCTCGCTGCTCAGGTTGTCTCTTTGCTAACACTCACGTGAGAGCTGCACTGAAAAGCAGGAACCATTGGAGGTTCCTCCCACATAGAAAGAGCCAGGAGGGAAAAGTGGGGCTTCTCCTCACTGTCTCCGCAAACTCTATCCAATTGCACCAGCTACCTCTATGCTGTCACTCCCAGAAGAGCTGCCCTAAAAACAGATTGCCGGATAGATGCCGATTTTTCAAACGGGTCCTTCGACATGAGAGAATGGGTACTTTTGAGGTGGGAGGCGGCAGGGAAACGCGCAGCCCCAAGGTCTGTGGGGCCATGCAAGCCGCTCCCAGAGAGCTTTAGAAGAAGCCACACTTTTCCCTCCTGGCTCCTCCAGAAAGTGCCAAGAGGGAAAAGTGGATCTCCTTCTCGCTGTCTCCAGAAACTACTTCCACTTCTCACTTTGCTTACACTCTCCTCGGAGCTAGGCGCAAAACCAACAACCATCTTGCTAGATCTCCCACATGGGAAGTGCCAAGAGGGACTTGTAGGGCTTCTTCCCACTGTCTCTAGGAACGGCTTGCACCGTCCCAGTAACCTCAGTTGTTACGCTCTGCAAAGAGCTGCACACAAAAGCAGCAAAACAAGGAAAGTGCTCCCATATGGAAAGTGGCCGGAGGGAAATGTAGGGCTTCTTCTCAGGGTCTCTAGGAACTGCTCTCACTGGTTCAGGCAGTTCTGGGCTAACCCTCTCCAGAGAGCGGTCCTGGTCCTACAGACCAACAAACAAAGAAAGAAACATCTGGGGATATCTGCCACATGGTAAGCCCCGGGAGGGAAAAGGAAGGCTTGTTCTCAGTGTCTCTAGGAACTGCTTTCACAGTCCAGGGAACTGGTGTGCTCACACTCTCTTCGGAGCTGCCCTGAAAATAGGGAAGCATGTGCAGATTACTCCCACACAAAAAGTGGGGGAAGGGAAAAGTGGGTCTTGTTCTCACTGTCTCCAGAAACTACTTCCACTTATCACTTTGCTTACACTCTCCTTGGAGCTAGGCGCAAAACCAACAACCACCTTGCTAGATCTCCCACATGGGAAGTGCCAAGAGGGACTTGTAGGGCTTCTTCCCACTGTCTCTAGGAACGGCTTGCACCGTCCCAGTAACCTCAGTTGTTACGCTCTGCAAAGAGCTGCACACAAAAGCAGCAAAACAAGGAAAGTGCTCCCATATGGAAAGTGGCCGGAGGGAAATGTAGGGCTTCTTCTCAGGGTCTCTAGGAACTGCTCTCACTGGTTCAGGCAGTTCTGGGCTAACCCTCTCCAGAGAGCGGTCCTGGTCCTACAGACCAACAAACAAAGAAAGAAACATCTGGGGATATCTGCCACATGGTAAGCCCCGGGAGGGAAAAGGAAGGCTTGTTCTCAGTGTCTCTAGGAACTGCTTTCACTGTCCAGGGAACTGGTGTGCTCACACTCTCTTTAGAGCTGTACTGAAAACCGGAACTGTGTGGAGGTTGCTCCCACACAAAAAGTGGGGGAAGGGAAAAGTGGGCCTTGTTCTCACTGTCTCTGGGAACTGCTCTCGCTGCTCCAGTTCTCTCTTTGCTAACACTCACGTGAGAGCTGCACTGAAAAGCAGGAACCATTGGAGGTTCCTCCCACATAGAAAGAGCCAGGAGGGAAAAGTGGGGCTTCTCCTCACTGTCTCCGCAAACTCTATCCAATTGCACCAGCTACCTCTATGCTGTCACTCCCAGAAGAGCTGCCCTAAAAACAGATTGCCGGATAGATGCCGATTTTTCAAACGGGTCCTTCGACATGAGAGAATGGGTACTTTTGAGGTGGGAGGCGGCAGGGAAACGCGCAGCCCCAAGGTCTGTGGGGCCATGCAAGCCGCTCCCAGAGAGCTTTAGAAGAAGCCACACTTTTCCCTCCTGGCTCCTCGAGAAAGTGCCCAGATGGAAAAGTGGATCTCCTTCTCGCTGTCTCCAGAAACTACTTCCACTTCTCACTTTGCTTACACTCTCCTCGGAGCTAGGCGCAAAACCAACAACCACCTTGCTAGATCTCCCACATGGGAAGTGCCAAGAGGGACTTGTAGGGCTTCTTCCCACTGTCTCTAGGAACGGCTTGCACCGTCCCAGTAACCTCAGTTGTTACGCTCTGCAAAGAGCTGCACACAAAAGCAGCAAAACAAGGAAAGTGCTCCCATATGGAAAGTGGCCGGAGGGAAATGTAGGGCTTCTTCTCAGGGTCTCTAGGAACTGCTCTCACTGGTTCAGGCAGTTCTGGGCTAACCCTCTCCAGAGAGCGGTCCTGCTCCTACAGACCAACAAACAAAGAAAGAAACATCTGGGGATATCTGCCACATGGTAAGCCCCGGAAGGGAAAAGGAAGGCTTGTTCTCAGTGTCTCTAGGAACTGCTTTCACAGTCCAGGGAACTGGTGTGCTCACACTCTCTTCGGAGCTGCCCTGAAAATAGGGAAGCATGTGCAGATTACTCCCACACAAAAAGTGGGGGAAGGGAAAAGTGGGTCTTGTTCTCACTGTCTCCAGAAACTACTTCCACTTCTCACTTTGCTTACACTCTCCTCGGAGCTAGGCGCAAAACCAACAACCACCTTGCTAGATCTCCCACATGGGAAGTGCCAAGAGGGACTTGTAGGGCTTCTTCCCACTGTCTCTAGGAACGGCTTGCACCGTCCCAGTAACCTCAGTTGTTACGCTCTGCAAAGAGCTGCACACAAAAGCAGCAAAACAAGGAAAGTGCTCCCATATGGAAAGTGGCCGGAGGGAAATGTAGGGCTTCTTCTCAGGGTCTCTAGGAACTGCTCTCACTGGTTCAGGCAGTTCTGGGCTAACCCTCTCCAGAGAGCGGTCCTGGTCCTACAGACCAACAAACAAAGAAAGAAACATCTGGGGATATCTGCCACATGGTAAGCCACGGGAGGGAAAAGGAAGGCTTGTTCTCAGTGTCTCTAGGAACTGCTTTCACTGTCCAGGGAACTGGTGTGCTCACACTCTCTTTAGAGCTGTACTGAAAACCGGAACTGTGTGGAGGTTGCTCCCACACAAAAAGTGGGGGAAGGGAAAAGTGGGCCTTGTTCTCACTGTCTCTGGGAACTGCTCTCGCTGCTCAGGTTGTCTCTTTGCTAACACTCACGTGAGAGCTGCACTGAAAAGCAGGAACCATTGGAGGTTCCTCCCACATAGAAAGAGCCAGGAGGGAAAAGTGGGGCTTCTCCTCACTGTCTCCGCAAACTCTATCCAATTGCACCAGCTACCTCTATGCTGTCACTCCCAGAAGAGCTGCCCTAAAAACAGATTGCCGGATAGATGCCGATTTTTCAAACGGGTCCTTCGACATGAGAGAATGGGTACTTTTGAGGTGGGAGGCGGCAGGGAAACGCGCAGCCCCAAGGTCTGTGGGGCCATGCAAGCCGCTCCCAGAGAGCTTTAGAAGAAGCCACACTTTTCCCTCCTGGCTCCTCCAGAAAGTGCCAAGAGGGAAAAGTGGATCTCCTTCTCGCTGTCTCCAGAAACTACTTCCACTTCTCACTTTGCTTACACTCTCCTCGGAGCTAGGCGCAAAACCAACAACCATCTTGCTAGATCTCCCACATGGGAAGTGCCAAGAGGGACTTGTAGGGCTTCTTCCCACTGTCTCTAGGAACGGCTTGCACCGTCCCAGTAACCTCAGTTGTTACGCTCTGCAAAGAGCTGCACACAAAAGCAGCAAAACAAGGAAAGTGCTCCCATATGGAAAGTGGCCGGAGGGAAATGTAGGGCTTCTTCTCAGAGTCTCTAGGAACTGCTCTCACTGGTTCAGGCAGTTCTGGGCTAACCCTCTCCAGAGAGCGGTCCTGGTCCTACAGAGCAACAAACAAAGAAAGAAACATCTGGGGATATCTGCCACATGGTAAGCCCCGGGAGGGAAAAGGAAGGCTTGTTCTCAGTGTCTCTAGGAACTGCTTTCACAGTCCAGGGAACTGGTGTGCTCACACTCTCTTCGGAGCTGCCCTGAAAATAGGGAAGCATGTGCAGATTACTCCCACACAAAAAGTGGGGGAAGGGAAAAGTGGGTCTTGTTCTCACTGTCTCCAGAAACTACTTCCACTTATCACTTTGCTTACACTCTCCTTGGAGCTAGGCGCAAAACCAACAACCACCTTGCTAGATCTCCCACATGGGAAGTGCCAAGAGGGACTTGTAGGGCTTCTTCCCACTGTCTCTAGGAACGGCTTGCACCGTCCCAGTAACCTCAGTTGTTACGCTCTGCAAAGAGCTGCACACAAAAGCAGCAAAACAAGGAAAGTGCTCCCATATGGAAAGTGGCCGGAGGGAAATGTAGGGCTTCTTCTCAGGGTCTCTAGGAACTGCTCTCACTGGTTCAGGCAGTTCTGGGCTAACCCTCTCCAGAGAGCGGTCCTGGTCCTACAGACCAACAAACAAAGAAAGAAACATCTGGGGATATCTGCCACATGGTAAGCCCCGGGAGGGAAAAGGAAGGCTTGTTCTCAGTGTCTCTAGGAACTGCTTTCACTGTCCAGGGAACTGGTGTGCTCACACTCTCTTTAGAGCTGTACTGAAAACCGGAACTGTGTGGAGGTTGCTCCCACACAAAAAGTGGGGGAAGGGAAAAGTGGGCCTTGTTCTCACTGTCTCTGGGAACTGCTCTCGCTGCTCAGGTTGTCTCTTTGCTAACACTCACGTGAGAGCTGCACTGAAAAGCAGGAACCATTGGAGGTTCCTCCCACATAGAAAGAGCCAGGAGGGAAAAGTGGGGCTTCTCCTCACTGTCTCCGCAAACTCTATCCAATTGCACCAGCTACCTCTATGCTGTCACTCCCAGAAGAGCTGCCCTAAAAACAGATTGCCGGATAGATGCCGATTTTTCAAACGGGTCCTTCGACATGAGAGAATGGGTACTTTTGAGGTGGGAGGCGGCAGGGAAACGCGCAGCCCCAAGGTCTGTGGGGCCATGCAAGCCGCTCCCAGAGAGCTTTAGAACAAGCCACACTTTTCCCTCCTGGCTCCTCCAGAAAGTGCCAAGAGGGAAAAGTGGATCTCCTTCTCGCTGTCTCCAGAAACTACTTCCACTTCTCACTTTGCTTACACTCTCCTCGGAGCTAGGCGCAAAACCAACAACCATCTTGCTAGATCTCCCACATGGGAAGTGCCAAGAGGGACTTGTAGGGCTTCTTCCCACTGTCTCTAGGAACGGCTTGCCTCGTCCCAGTAACCTCAGTTGTTACGCTCTGCAAAGAGCTGCACACAAAAGCAGCAAAACAAGGAAATTGCTCCCATATGGAAAGTGGCCGGAGGGAAATGTAGGGCTTCTTCTCAGGGTCTCTAGGAACTGCTCTCACTGGTTCAGGCAAAACCAACAACCATCTTGCTAGATCTCCCACATGGGAAGTGCCAAGAGGGACTTGTAGGGCTTCTTCCCACTGTCTCTAGGAACGGCTTGCACCGTCCCAGTAACCTCAGTTGTTACGCTCTGCAAAGAGCTGCACACAAAAGCAGCAAAACAAGGAAATTGCTCCCATATGGAAAGAGGCCGGAGGGAAATGTAGGGCTTCTTCTCAGGGTCTCTAGGAACTGCTCTCACTGGTTCAGGCAGTTCTGGGCTAACCCTCTCCAGAGAGCGGTCCTGGTCCTACAGAGCAACAAACAAAGAAAGAAACATCTGGGGATATCTGCCACATGGTAAGCCCCGGGAGGGAAAAGGAAGGCTTGTTCTCAGTGTCTCTAGGAACTGCTTTCACTGTCCAGGGAACTGGTGTGCTCACACTCTCTTTAGAGCTGTACTGAAAACCGGAACTGTGTGGAGGTTGCTCCCACACAAAAAGTGCCGGGAGGGAAAAGTGGGCCTTGTTCTCACTGTCTCTGGGAACTGCTCTCGCTGCTCAGGTTGTCTCTTTGCTAACACTCACGTGAGAGCGGCACTGAAAAGCAGGAACCATTGGAGGTTCCTCCCACATAGAAAGAGCCAGGAGGGAAAAGTGGGGCTTCTCCTCACTGTCTCCGCAAACTCTATCCAATTGCACCAGCTACCTCTATGCTATCACTCCCAGAAGAGCTGCCCTAAAAACAGATTGCCGGATAGATGCCGATTTTTCAAACGGGTCCTTCGACATGAGAGAATGGGTACTTTTGAGGTGGGAGGCGGCAGGGAAACGCGCAGCCCCAAGGTCTGTGGGGCCATGCAAGCCGCTCCCAGAGAGCTTTAGAAGAAGCCACACTTTTCCCTCCTGGCTCCTCGAGAAAGTGCCAAGAGGGAAAAGTGGATCTCCTTCTCGCTGTCTCCAGAAACTACTTCCACTTCTCACTTTGCTTACACTCTCCTCGGAGCTAGGCGCAAAACCAACAACCATCTTGCTAGATCTCCCACATGGGAAGTGCCAAGAGGGACTTGTAGGGCTTCTTCCCACTGTCTCTAGGAACGGCTTGCACCGTCCCAGTAACCTCAGTTGTTACGCTCTGCAAAGAGCTGCACACAAAAGCAGCAAAACAAGGAAATTGCTCCCATATGGAAAGTGGCCGGAGGGAAATGTAGGGCTTCTTCTCAGAGTCTCTAGGAACTGCTCTCACTGGTTCAGGCAGTTCTGGGCTAACCCTCTCCAGAGAGCGGTCCTGCTCCTACAGACCAACAAACAAAGAAAGAAACATCTGGGGATATCTGCCACATGGTAAGCCCCGGGAGGGAAAAGGAAGGCTTGTTCTCAGTGTCTCTAGGAACTGCTTTCACAGTCCAGGGAACTGGTGTGCTCACACTCTCTTCGGAGCTGCCCTGAAAATAGGGAAGCATGTGCAGATTACTCCCACACAAAAAGTGGGGGAAGGGAAAAGTGGGTCTTGTTCTCACTGTCTCCAGAAACTACTTCCACTTATCACTTTGCTTACACTCTCCTCGGAGCTAGGCGCAAAACCAACAACCACCTTGCTAGATCTCCCACATGGGAAGTGCCAAGAGGGACTTGTAGGGCTTCTTCCCACTGTCTCTAGGAACGGCTTGCACCGTCCCAGTAACCTCAGTTGTTACGCTCTGCCAAGAGCTGCACACAAAAGCAGCAAAACAAGGAAATTGCTCCCATATGGAAAGTGGCCGGAGGGAAATGTAGGGCTTCTTCTCAGGGTCTCTAGGAACTGCTCTCACTGGTTCAGGCAGTTCTGGGCTAACCCTCTCCAGAGAGCGGTCCTGGTCCTACAGACCAACAAACAAAGAAAGAAACATCTGGGGATATCTGCCACATGGTAAGCCCCGGGAGGGAAAAGGAAGGCTTGTTCTCAGTGTCTCTAGGAACTGCTTTCACAGTCCAGGGAACTGGTGTGCTCACACTCTCTTTAGAGCTGTACTGAAAACCGGAACTGTGTGGAGGTTGCTCCCACACAAAAAGTGCCGGGAGGGAAAAGTGGGCCTTGTTCTCACTGTCTCTGGGAACTGCTCTCGCTGCTCAGGTTGTCTCTTTGCTAACACTCACGTGAGAGCTGCACTGAAAAGCAGGAACCATTGGAGGTTCCTCCCACATAGAAAGAGCCAGGAGGGAAAAGTGGGGCTTCTCCTCACTGTCTCCGCAAACTCTATCCAATTGCACCAGCTACCTCTATGCTGTCACTCCCAGAAGAGCTGCCCTAAAAACAGATTGCCGGATAGATGCCGATTTTTCAAACGGGTCCTTCGACATGAGAGAATGGGTACTTTTGAGGTGGGAGGCGGCAGGGAAACGCGCAGCCCCAAGGTCTGTGGGGCCATGCAAGCCGCTCCCAGAGAGCTTTAGAACAAGCCACACTTTTCCCTCCTGGCTCCTCCAGAAAGTGCCAAGAGGGAAAAGTGGATCTCCTTCTCGCTGTCTCCAGAAACTACTTCCACTTCTCACTTTGCTTACACTCTCCTCGGAGCTAGGCGCAAAACCAACAACCACCTTGCTAGATCTCCCACATGGGAAGTGCCAAGAGGGACTTGTAGGGCTTCTTCCCACTGTCTCTAGGAACGGCTTGCACCGTCCCAGTAACCTCAGTTGTTACGCTCTGCAAAGAGCTGCACACAAAAGCAGCAAAACAAGGAAATTGCTCCCATATGGAAAGTGGCCGGAGGGAAATGTAGGGCTTCTTCTCAGGGTCTCTAGGAACTGCTCTCACTGGTTCAGGCAGTTCTGGGCTAACCCTCTCCAGAGAGCGGTCCTGGTCCTACAGAGCAACAAACAAAGAAAGAAACATCTGGGGATATCTGCCACATGGTAAGCCCCGGGAGGGAAAAGGAAGGCTTGTTCTCAGTGTCTCTAGGAACTGCTTTCACTGTCCAGGGAACTGGTGTGCTCACACTCTCTTTAGAGCTGTACTGAAAACCGGAACTGTGTGGAGGTTGCTCCCACACAAAAAGTGCCGGGAGGGAAAAGTGGGCCTTGTTCTCACTGTCTCTGGGAACTGCTCTCGCTGCTCAGGTTGTCTCTTTGCTAACACTCACGTGAGAGCGGCACTGAAAAGCAGGAACCATTGGAGGTTCCTCCCACATAGAAAGAGCCAGGAGGGAAACGTGGGGCTTCTCCTCACTGTCTCCGCAAACTCTATCCAATTGCACCAGCTACCTCTATGCTATCACTCCCAGAAGAGCTGCCCTAAAAACAGATTGCCGGATAGATGCCGATTTTTCAAACGGGTCCTTCGACATGAGAGAATGGGTACTTTTGAGGTGGGAGGCGGCAGGGAAACGCGCAGCCCCAAGGTCTGTGGGGCCATGCAAGCCGCTCCCAGAGAGCTTTAGAAGAAGCCACACTTTTCCCTCCTGGCTCCTCGAGAAAGTGCCAAGAGGGAAAAGTGGATCTCCTTCTCGCTGTCTCCAGAAACTACTTCCACTTCTCACTTTGCTTACACTCTCCTCGGAGCTAGGCGCAAAACCAACAACCACCTTGCTAGATCTCCCACATGGGAAGTGCCAAGAGGGACTTGTAGGGCTTCTTCCCACTGTCTCTAGGAACGGCTTGCACCGTCCCAGTAACCTCAGTTGTTACGCTCTGCCAAGAGCTGCACACAAAAGCAGCAAAACAAGGAAAGTGCTCCCATATGGAAAGTGGCCGGAGGGAAATGTAGGGCTTCTTCTCAGGGTCTCTAGGAACTGCTCTCACTGGTTCAGGCAGTTCTGGGCTAACCCTCTCCAGAGAGCGGTCCTGGTCCTACAGACCAACAAACAAAGAAAGAAACATCTGGGGATATCTGCCACATGGTAAGCCACGGGAGGGAAAAGGAAGGCTTGTTCTCAGTGTCTCTAGGAAGTGCTTTCAGTGTGCAGGGAACTGGTGTGCTCACACTCTCTTTAGAGCTATACTGAAAACCGGAACTGCGTGGAGGTTGCTCCCACACAAAAAGTGCCGGGAGGGAAAAGTGGGCCTTGTTCTCACTGTCTCTGGGAACTGCTCTCGCTGCTCAGGTTGTCTCTTTGCTAACATTCACGTGAGAGCTGCACTGAAAAGCAGGAACCATTGGAGGTTCCTCCCACATAGAAAGAGCCAGGAGGCAAACGTGGGGCTTCTCCTCACTGTCTCTAGGAACTGCTCTCGCTGCTCAGGTTGTCTCTTTGCTAACACTCACGTGAGAGCTGCACTGAAAAGCAGGAACCATTGGAGGTTCCTCCCACATAGAAAGAGCCAGGAGGGAAAAGTGGGGCTTCTCCTCACTGTCTCCGCAAACTCTATCCAATTGCACCAGCTACCTCTATGCTGTCACTCCCAGAAGAGCTGCCCTAAAAACAGATTGCCGGATAGATGCCGATTTTTCAAACGGGTCCTTCGACATGAGAGAATGGGTACTTTTGAGGTGGGAGGCGGCAGGGAAACGCGCAGCCCCAAGGTCTGTGGGGCCATGCAAGCCGCTCCCAGAGAGCTTTAGAAGAAGCCACACTTTTCCCTCCTGGCTCCTCGAGAAAGTGCCAAGAGGGAAAAGTGGATCTCCTTCTCGCTGTCTCCAGAAACTACTTCCACTTCTCACTTTGCTTACACTCTCCTCGGAGCTAGGCGCAAAACCAACAACCATCTTGCTAGATCTCCCACATGGGAAGTGCCAAGAGGGACTTGTAGGGCTTCTTCCCACTGTCTCTAGGAACGGCTTGCACCGTCCCAGTAACCTCAGTTGTTACGCTCTGCAAAGAGCTGCACACAAAAGCAGCAAAACAAGGAAATTGCTCCCATATGGAAAGTGGCCGGAGGGAAATGTAGGGCTTCTTCTCAGAGTCTCTAGGAACTGCTCTCACTGGTTCAGGCAGTTCTGGGCTAACCCTCTCCAGAGAGCGGTCCTGCTCCTACAGACCAACAAACAAAGAAAGAAACATCTGGGGATATCTGCCACATGGTAAGCCCCGGGAGGGAAAAGGAAGGCTTGTTCTCAGTGTCTCTAGGAACTGCTTTCACAGTCCAGGGAACTGGTGTGCTCACACTCTCTTCGGAGCTGCCCTGAAAATAGGGAAGCATGTGCAGATTACTCCCACACAAAAAGTGGGGGAAGGGAAAAGTGGGTCTTGTTCTCACTGTCTCCAGAAACTACTTCCACTTCTCACTTTGCTTACACTCTCCTCGGAGCTAGGCGCAAAACCAACAACCACCTTGCTAGATCTCCCACATGGGAAGTGCCAAGAGGGACTTGTAGGGCTTCTTCCCACTGTCTCTAGGAACGGCTTGCACCGTCCCAGTAACCTCAGTTGTTACGCTCTGCCAAGAGCTGCACACAAAAGCAGCAAAACAAGGAAATTGCTCCCATATGGAAAGTGGCCGGAGGGAAATGTAGGGCTTCTTCTCAGGGTCTCTAGGAACTGCTCTCACTGGTTCAGGCAGTTCTGGGCTAACCCTCTCCAGAGAGCGGTCCTGGTCCTACAGACCAACAAACAAAGAAAGAAACATCTGGGGATATCTGCCACATGGTAAGCCCCGGGAGGGAAAAGGAAGGCTTGTTCTCAGTGTCTCTAGGAACTGCTTTCACAGTCCAGGGATCTGGTGTGCTCACACTCTCTTTAGAGCTCTACTGAAAACCGGAACTGTGTGGAGGTTGCTCCCACACAAAAAGTGCCGGGAGGGAAAAGTGGGCCTTGTTCTCACTGTCTCTGGGAACTGCTCTCGCTGCTCAGGTTGTCTCTTTGCTAACACTCACGTGAGAGCTGCACTGAAAAGCAGGAACCATTGGAGGTTCCTCCCACATAGAAAGAGCCAGGAGGGAAAAGTGGGGCTTCTCCTCACTGTCTCCGCAAACTCTATCCAATTGCACCAGCTACCTCTATGCTGTCACTCCCAGAAGAGCTGCCCTAAAAACAGATTGCCGGATAGATGCCGATTTTTCAAACGGGTCCTTCGACATGAGAGAATGGGTACTTTTGAGGTGGGAGGCGGCAGGGAAACGCGCAGCCCCAAGGTCTGTGGGGCCATGCAAGCCGCTCCCAGAGAGCTTTAGAACAAGCCACACTTTTCCCTCCTGGCTCCTCCAGAAAGTGCCAAGAGGGAAAAGTGGATCTCCTTCTCGCTGTCTCCAGAAACTACTTCCACTTCTCACTTTGCTTACACTCTCCTCGGAGCTAGGCGCAAAACCAACAACCATCTTGCTAGATCTCCCACATGGGAAGTGCCAAGAGGGACTTGTAGGGCTTCTTCCCACTGTCTCTAGGAACGGCTTGCACCGTCCCAGTAACCTCAGTTGTTACGCTCTGCAAAGAGCTGCACACAAAAGCAGCAAAACAAGGAAATTGCTCCCATATGGAAAGTGGCCGGAGGGAAATGTAGGGCTTCTTCTCAGAGTCTCTAGGAACTGCTCTCACTGGTTCAGGCAGTTCTGGGCTAACCCTCTCCAGAGAGCGGTCCTGGTCCTACAGAGCAACAAACAAAGAAAGAAACATCTGGGGATATCTGCCACATGGTAAGCCCCGGGAGGGAAAAGGAAGGCTTGTTCTCAGTGTCTCTAGGAACTGCTTTCACAGTCCAGGGAACTGGTGTGCTCACACTCTCTTCGGAGCTGCCCTGAAAATAGGGAAGCATGTGCAGATTACTCCCACACAAAAAGTGGGGGAAGGGAAAAGTGGGTCTTGTTCTCACTGTCTCCAGAAACTACTTCCACTTATCACTTTGCTTACACTCTCCTCGGAGCTAGGCGCAAAACCAACAACCACCTTGCTAGATCTCCCACATGGGAAGTGCCAAGAGGGACTTGTAGGGCTTCTTCCCACTGTCTCTAGGAACGGCTTGCACCGTCCCAGTAACCTCAGTTGTTACGCTCTGCCAAGAGCTGCACACAAAAGCAGCAAAACAAGGAAAGTGCTCCCATATGGAAAGTGGCCGGAGGGAAATGTAGGGCTTCTTCTCAGGGTCTCTAGGAACTGCTCTCACTGCTTCAGGCAGTTCTGGGCTAACCCTCTCCAGAGAGCGGTCCTGGTCCTACAGAGCAACAAACAAAGAAAGAAACATCTGGGGATATCTGCCACATGGTAAGCCCCGGGAGGGAAAAGGAAGGCTTGTTCTCAGTGTCTCTAGGAACTGCTTTCACTGTCCAGGGAACTGGTGTGCTCACACTCTCTTTAGAGCTGTACTGAAAACCGGAACTGTGTGGAGGTTGCTCCCACACAAAAAGTGCCGGGAGGGAAAAGTGGGCCTTGTTCTCACTGTCTCTGGGAACTGCTCTCGCTGCTCCAGTTCTCTCTTTGCTAACACTCACGTGAGAGCTGCACTGAAAAGCAGGAACCATTGGAGGTTCCTCCCACATAGAAAGAGCCAGGAGGGAAAAGTGGGGCTTCTCCTCACTGTCTCCGCAAACTCTATCCAATTGCACCAGCTACCTCTATGCTGTCACTCCCAGAAGAGCTGCCCTAAAAACAGATTGCCGGATAGATGCCGATTTTTCAAACGGGTCCTTCGACATGAGAGAATGGGTACTTTTGAGGTGGGAGGCGGCAGGGAAACGCGCAGCCCCAAGGTCTGTGGGGCCATGCAAGCCGCTCCCAGAGAGCTTTAGAAGAAGCCACACTTTTCCCTCCTGGCTCCTCGAGAAAGTGCCCAGATGGAAAAGTGGATCTCCTTCTCGCTGTCTCCAGAAACTACTTCCACTTCTCACTTTGCTTACACTCTCCTCGGAGCTAGGCGCAAAACCAACAACCACCTTGCTAGATCTCCCACATGGGAAGTGCCAAGAGGGACTTGTAGGGCTTCTTCCCACTGTCTCTAGGAACGGCTTGCCTCGTCCCAGTAACCTCAGTTGTTACGCTCTGCCAAGAGCTGCACACAAAAGCAGCAAAACAAGGAAAGTGCTCCCATATGGAAAGTGGCCGGAGGGAAATGTAGGGCTTCTTCTCAGGGTCTCTAGGAACTGCTCTCACTGGTTCAGGCAGTTCTGGGCTAACCCTCTCCAGAGAGCGGTCCTGCTCCTACAGACCAACAAACAAAGAAAGAAACATCTGGGGATATCTGCCACATGGTAAGCCCCGGGAGGGAAAAGGAAGGCTTGTTCTCAGTGTCTCTAGGAACTGCTTTCACAGTCCAGGGAACTGGTGTGCTCACACTCTCTTCGGAGCTGCCCTGAAAATAGGGAAGCATGTGCAGATTACTCCCACACAAAAAGTGGGGGAAGGGAAAAGTGGGTCTTGTTCTCACTGTCTCCAGAAACTACTTCCACTTCTCACTTTGCTTACACTCTCCTCGGAGCTAGGCGCAAAACCAACAACCACCTTGCTAGATCTCCCACATGGGAAGTGCCAAGAGGGACTTGTAGGGCTTCTTCCCACTGTCTCTAGGAACGGCTTGCACCGTCCCAGTAACCTCAGTTGTTACGCTCTGCAAAGAGCTGCACACAAAAGCAGCAAAACAAGGAAAGTGCTCCCATATGGAAAGTGGCCGGAGGGAAATGTAGGGCTTCTTCTCAGGGTCTCTAGGAACTGCTCTCACTGGTTCAGGCAGTTCTGGGCTAACCCTCTCCAGAGAGCGGTCCTGGTCCTACAGACCAACAAACAAAGAAAGAAACATCTGGGGATATCTGCCACATGGTAAGCCACGGGAGGGAAAAGGAAGGCTTGTTCTCAGTGTCTCTAGGAACTGCTTTCACAGTCCAGGGATCTGGTGTGCTCACACTCTCTTTAGAGCTGTACTGAAAACCGGAACTGTGTGGAGGTTGCTCCCACACAAAAAGTGCCGGGAGGGAAAAGTGGGCCTTGTTCTCACTGTCTCTGGGAACTGCTCTCGCTGCTCAGGTTGTCTCTTTGCTAACACTCACGTGAGAGCTGCACTGAAAAGCAGGAACCATTGGAGGTTCCTCCCACATAGAAAGAGCCAGGAGGGAAAAGTGGGGCTTCTCCTCACTGTCTCCGCAAACTCTATCCAATTGCACCAGCTACCTCTATGCTGTCACTCCCAGAAGAGCTGCCCTAAAAACAGATTGCCGGATAGATGCCGATTTTTCAAACGGGTCCTTCGACATGAGAGAATGGGTACTTTTGAGGTGGGAGGCGGCAGGGAAACGCGCAGCCCCAAGGTCTGTGGGGCCATGCAAGCCGCTCCCAGAGAGCTTTAGAAGAAGCCACACTTTTCCCTCCTGGCTCCTCGAGAAAGTGCCAAGAGGGAAAAGTGGATCTCCTTCTCGCTGTCTCCAGAAACTACTTCCACTTCTCACTTTGCTTACACTCTCCTCGGAGCTAGGCGCAAAACCAACAACCACCTTGCTAGATCTCCCACATGGGAAGTGCCAAGAGGGACTTGTAGGGCTTCTTCCCACTGTCTCTAGGAACGGCTTGCACCGTCCCAGTAACCTCAGTTGTTACGCTCTGCAAAGAGCTGCACACAAAAGCAGCAAAACAAGGAAAGTGCTCCCATATGGAAAGTGGCCGGAGGGAAATATAGGGCTTCTTCTCAGGGTCTCTAGGAACTGCTCTCACTGGTTCAGGCAGTTCTGGGCTAACCCTCTCCAGAGAGCGGTCCTGGTCCTACAGACCAACAAACAAAGAAAGAAACATCTGGGGATATCTGCCACATGGTAAGCCCCGGGAGGGAAAAGGAAGGCTTGTTCTCAGTGTCTCTAGGAACTGCTTTCACAGTCCAGGGAACTGGTGTGCTCACACTCTCTTCGGAGCTGCCCTGAAAATAGGGAAGCATGTGCAGATTACTCCCACACAAAAAGTGGGGAAGGGAAAAGTGGGTCTTGTTCTCACTGTCTCCAGAAACTACTTCCACTTATCACTTTGCTTACACTCTCCTCGGAGCTAGGCGCAAAACCAACAACCACCTTGCTAGATCTCCCACATGGGAAGTGCCAAGAGGGACTTGTAGGGCTTCTTCCCACTGTCTCTAGGAACGGCTTGCACCGTCCCAGTAACCTCAGTTGTTACGCTCTGCAAAGAGCTGCACACAAAAGCAGCAAAACAAGGAAAGTGCTCCCATATGGAAAGTGGCCGGAGGGAAATGTAGGGCTTCTTCTCAGGGTCTCTAGGAACTGCTCTCACTGGTTCAGGCAGTTCTGGGCTAACCCTCTCCAGCGAGCGGTCCTGGTCCTACAGAGCAACAAACAAAGAAAGAAACATCTGGGGATATCTGCCACATGGTAAGCCCCGGGAGGGAAAAGGAAGGCTTGTTCTCAGTGTCTCTAGGAACTGCTTTCACTGTCCAGGGATCTGGTGTGCTCACACTCTCTTTAGAGCTCTACTGAAAACCGGAACTGTGTGGAGGTTGCTCCCACACAAAAAGTGCCGGGAGGGAAAAGTGGGCCTTGTTCTCACTGTCTCTGGGAACTGCTCTTGCTGCTCAGGTTTTCTCTTTGCTAACACTCACGTGAGAGCTGCACTGAAAAGCAGGAACCATTGGAGGTTCCTCCCACATAGAAAGAGCCAGGAGGGAAAAGTGGGGCTTCTCCTCACTGTCTCCGCAAACTCTATCCAATTGCACCAGCTACCTCTATGCTGTCACTCCCAGAAGAGCTGCCCTAAAAACAGATTGCCGGATAGATGCCGATTTTTCAAACGGGTCCTTCGACATGAGAGAATGGGTACTTTTGAGGTGGGAGGCGGCAGGGAAACGCGCAGCCCCAAGGTCTGTGGGGCCATGCAAGCCGCTCCCAGAGAGCTTTAGAAGAAGCCACACTTTTCCCTCCTGGCTCCTCGAGAAAGTGCCCAGAGGGAAAAGTGGATCTCCTTCTCGCTGTCTCCAGAAACTACTTCCACTTCTCACTTTGCTTACACTCTCCTCGGAGCTAGGCGCAAAACCAACAACCACCTTGCTAGATCTCCCACATGGGAAGTGCCAAGAGGGACTTGTAGGGCTTCTTCCCACTGTCTCTAGGAACGGCTTGCACCGTCCCAGTAACCTCAGTTGTTACGCTCTGCCAAGAGCTGCACACAAAAGCAGCAAAACAAGGAAAGTGCTCCCATATGGAAAGTGGCCGGAGGGAAATGTAGGGCTTCTTCTCAGGGTCTCTAGGAACTGCTCTCACTGGTTCAGGCAGTTCTGGGCTAACCCTCTCCAGAGAGCGGTCCTGGTCCTACAGACCAACAAACAAAGAAAGAAACATCTGGGGATATCTGCCACATGGTAAGCCCCGGGAGGGAAAAGGAAGGCTTGTTCTCAGTGTCTCTAGGAACTGCTTTCACAGTCCAGGGAACTGGTGTGCTCACACTCTCTTCGGAGCTGCCCTGAAAATAGGGAAGCATGTGCAGATTACTCCCACACAAAAAGTGGGGGAAGGGAAAAGTGGGTCTTGTTCTCACTGTCTCCAGAAACTACTTCCACTTATCACTTTGCTTACACTCTCCTCGGAGCTAGGCGCAAAACCAACAACCACCTTGCTAGATCTCCCACATGGGAAGTGCCAAGAGGGACTTGTAGGGCTTCTTCCCACTGTCTCTAGGAACGGCTTGCCTCGTCCCAGTAACCTCAGTTGTTACGCTCTGCAAAGAGCTGCACACAAAAGCAGCAAAACAAGGAAAGTGCTCCCATATGGAAAGTGGCCGGAGGGAAATGTAGGGCTTCTTCTCAGAGTCTCTAGGAACTGCTCTCACTGGTTCAGGCAGTTCTGGGCTAACCCTCTCCAGAGAGCGGTCCTGGTCCTACAGAGCAACAAACAAAGAAAGAAACATCTGGGGATATCTGCCACATGGTAAGCCCCGGGAGGGAAAAGGAAGGCTTGTTCTCAGTGTCTCTAGGAACTGCTTTCACAGTCCAGGGAACTGGTGTGCTCACACTCTCTTCGGAGCTGCCCTGAAAATAGGGAAGCATGTGCAGATTACTCCCACACAAAAAGTGGGGGAAGGGAAAAGTGGGTCTTGTTCTCACTGTCTCCAGAAACTACTTCCACTTATCACTTTGCTTACACTCTCCTCAGAGCTAGGCGCAAAACCAACAACCATCTTGCTAGATCTCCCACATGGGAAGTGCCAAGAGGGACTTGTAGGGCTTCTTCCCACTGTCTCTAGGAACGGCTTGCACCGTCCCAGTAACCTCAGTTGTTACGCTCTGCCAAGAGCTGCACACAAAAGCAGCAAAACAAGGAAAGTGCTCCCATATGGAAAGTGGCCGGAGGGAAATGTAGGGCTTCTTCTCAGGGTCTCTAGGAACTGCTCTCACTGGTTCAGGCAGTTCTGGGCTAACCCTCTCCAGAGAGCGGTCCTGGTCCTACAGACCAACAAACAAAGAAAGAAACATCTGGGGATATCTGCCACATGGAAAGCCCCAGGAGGGAAAAGGAAGGCTTGTTCTCAGTGTCTCTAGGAACTGCTTTCACTGTCCAGGGAACTGGTGTGCTCACACTCTCTTTAGAGCTGTACTGAAAACCGGAACTGTGTGGAGGTTGCTCCCACACAAAAAGTGCCGGGAGGGAAAAGTGGGCCTTGTTCTCACTGTCTCTGGGAACTGCTCTCGCTGCTCAGGTTGTCTCTTTGCTAACACTCACGTGAGAGCTGCACTGAAAAGCAGGAACCATTGGAGGTTCCTCCCACATAGAAAGAGCCAGGAGGGAAAAGTGGGGCTTCTCCTCACTGTCTCCGCAAACTCTATCCAATTGCACCAGCTACCTCTATGCTGTCACTCCCAGAAGAGCTGCCCTAAAAACAGATTGCCGGATAGATGCCGATTTTTCAAACGGGTCCTTCGACATGAGAGAATGGGTACTTTTGCGGTCGGAGGCAGCAGGGAAACGCGCAGCCCCAAGGTCTGTGGGGCCATGCAAGCCGCTCCCAGAGAGCTTTAGAACAAGCCACACTTTTCCCTCCTGGCTCCTCGAGAAAGTGCCAAGAGGGAAAAGTGGATCTCCTTCTCGCTGTCTCCGGAAACTACTTCCACTTCTCACTTTCCTTACACTCTCCTCGGAGATAGGCGCAAAACCAACAACCACCTTGCTTGATCTCCCACATGGGAAGTGCCAAGAGGGACTTGTAGGGCTTCTTCCCACTGTCTCTAGGAACGGCTTGCACCGTCCCAGTAACCTCAGTTGTTACGCTCTGCAAAGAGCTGCACACAAAAGCAGCAAAACAAGGAAAGTGCTCCCATATGGAAAGTGGCCGGAGGGAAATGTAGGGCTTCTTCTCAGGGTCTCTAGGAACTGCTCTCACTGGTTCAGGCAGTTCTGGGCTAACCCTCTCCAGAGAGCGGTCCTGCTCCTACAGAGCAACAAACAAATAAAGAAACATCTGGGGATATCTGCCACATGGTAAGCCCCGGGAGGGAAAAGGAAGGCTTGTTCTCAGTGTCTCTAGGAACTGCTTTCAGTGTGCAGGGAACTGGTGTGCTCACACTCTCTTTAGAGCTGTACTGAAAACCGGAACTGTGTGGAGGTTGCTCCCACACAAAAAGTGCCGGGAGGGAAAAGTGGGCCTTGTTCTCACTGTCTCTGGGAACTGCTCTCGCTGCTCAGGTTGTCTCTTTGCTAACACTCACGTGAGAGCTGCACTGAAAAGCAGGAACCATTGGAGGTTCCTCCCACATAGAAAGAGCCAGGAGGCAAAAGTGGGGCTTCTCCTCACTGTCTCTGGGAACTTCTCTCGCTGCTCCAGTTGTCTCTTTGCTAACACTCACGTGAGAGCTGCACTGAAAAGCAGGAACCATTGGAGGTTCCTCCCACATAGAAAGAGCCAGGAGGGAAAAGTGGGGCTTCTCCTCACTGTCTCCGCAAACTCTATCCAATTGCACCAGCTACCTCTATGCTGTCACTCCCAGAAGAGCTGCCCTAAAAACAGATTGCCGGATAGATGCCGATTTTTCAAACGGGTCCTTCGACATGAGAGAATGGGTACTTTTGAGGTGGGAGGCGGCAGGGAAACGCGCAGCCCCAAGGTCTGTGGGGCCATGCAAGCCGCTCCCAGAGAGCTTTAGAACAAGCCACACTTTTCCCTCCTGGCTCCTCCAGAAAGTGCCAAGAGGGAAAAGTGGATCTCCTTCTCGCTGTCTCCAGAAACTACTTCCACTTCTCACTTTGCTTACACTCTCCTCGGAGCTAGGCGCAAAACCAACAACCACCTTGCTAGATCTCCCACATGGGAAGTGCCAAGAGGGACTTGTAGGGCTTCTTCCCACTGTCTCTAGGAACGGCTTGCACCGTCCCAGTAACCTCAGTTGTTACGCTCTGCAAAGAGCTGCACACAAAAGCAGCAAAACAAGGAAATTGCTCCCATATGGAAAGTGGCCGGAGGGAAATGTAGGGCTTCTTCTCAGAGTCTCTAGGAACTGCTCTCACTGGTTCAGGCAGTTCTGGGCTAACCCTCTCCAGAGAGCGGTCCTGCTCCTACAGACCAACAAACAAAGAAAGAAACATCTGGGGATATCTGCCACATGGTAAGCCCCGGGAGGGAAAAGGAAGGCTTGTTCTCAGTGTCTCTAGGAACTGCTTTCACAGTCCAGGGAACTGGTGTGCTCACACTCTCTTCGGAGCTGCCCTGAAAATAGGGAAGCATGTGCAGATTACTCCCACACAAAAAGTGGGGGAAGGGAAAAGTGGGTCTTGTTCTCACTGTCTCCAGAAACTACTTCCACTTATCACTTTGCTTACACTCTCCTCGGAGCTAGGCGCAAAACCAACAACCACCTTGCTAGATCTCCCACATGGGAAGTGCCAAGAGGGACTTGTAGGGCTTCTTCCCACTGTCTCTAGGAACGGCTTGCACCGTCCCAGTAACCTCAGTTGTTACGCTCTGCCAAGAGCTGCACACAAAAGCAGCAAAACAAGGAAATTGCTCCCATATGGAAAGTGGCCGGAGGGAAATGTAGGGCTTCTTCTCAGGGTCTCTAGGAACTGCTCTCACTGGTTCAGGCAGTTCTGGGCTAACCCTCTCCAGAGAGCGGTCCTGGTCCTACAGACCAACAAACAAAGAAAGAAACATCTGGGGATATCTGCCACATGGTAAGCCCCGGGAGGGAAAAGGAAGGCTTGTTCTCAGTGTCTCTAGGAACTGCTTTCACTGTCCAGGGAACTGGTGTGCTCACACTCTCTTTAGAGCTGTACTGAAAACCGGAACTGTGTGGAGGTTGCTCCCACACAAAAAGTGCCGGGAGGGAAAAGTGGGCCTTGTTCTCACTGTCTCTGGGAACTGCTCTCGCTGCTCAGGTTGTCTCTTTGCTAACACTCACGTGAGAGCTGCACTGAAAAGCAGGAACCATTGGAGGTTCCTCCCACATAGAAAGAGCCAGGAGGGAAAAGTGGGGCTTCTCCTCACTGTCTCCGCAAATTCTATCCAATTGCACCAGCTACCTCTATGCTGTCACTCCCAGAAGAGCTGCCCTAAAAACAGATTGCCGGATAGATGCCGATTTTTCAAACGGGTCCTTCGACATGAGAGAATGGGTACTTTTGAGGTGGGAGGCGGCAGGGAAACGCGCAGCCCCAAGGTCTGTGGGGCCATGCAAGCCGCTCCCAGAGAGCTTTAGAAGAAGCCACACTTTTCCCTCCTGGCTCCTCCAGAAAGTGCCAAGAGGGAAAAGTGGATCTCCTTCTCGCTGTCTCCAGAAACTACTTCCACTTCTCACTTTGCTTACACTCTCCTCGGAGCTAGGCGCAAAACCAACAACCATCTTGCTAGATCTCCCACATGGGAAGTGCCAAGAGGGACTTGTAGGGCTTCTTCCCACTGTCTCTAGGAACGGCTTGCACCGTCCCAGTAACCTCAGTTGTTACGCTCTGCAAAGAGCTGCACACAAAAGCAGCAAAACAAGGAAATTGCTCCCATATGGAAAGTGGCTGGAGGGAAATGTAGGGCTTCTTCTCAGGGTCTCTAGGAACTGCTCTCACTGGTTCAGGCAGTTCTGGGCTAACCCTCTCCAGAGAGCGGTCCTGGTCCTACAGAGCAACAAACAAAGAAAGAAACATCTGGGGATATCTGCCACATGGTAAGCCCCGGGAGGGAAAAGGAAGGCTTGTTCTCAGTGTCTCTAGGAACTGCTTTCACAGTCCAGGGAACTGGTGTGCTCACACTCTCTTCGGAGCTGCCCTGAAAATAGGGAAGCATGTGCAGATTACTCCCACACAAAAAGTGGGGGAAGGGAAAAGTGGGTCTTGTTCTCACTGTCTCCAGAAACTACTTCCACTTATCACTTTGCTTACACTCTCCTCGGAGCTAGGCGCAAAACCAACAACCACCTTGCTAGATCTCCCACATGGGAAGTGCCAAGAGGGACTTGTAGGGCTTCTTCCCACTGTCTCTAGGAACGGCTTGCACCGTCCCAGTAACCTCAGTTGTTACGCTCTGCAAAGAGCTGCACACAAAAGCAGCAAAACAAGGAAAGTGCTCCCATATGGAAAGTGGCCGGAGGGAAATGTAGGGCTTCTTCTCAGGGTCTCTAGGAACTGCTCTCACTGCTTCAGGCAGTTCTGGGCTAACCCTCTCCAGCGAGCGGTCCTGGTCCTACAGACCAACAAACAAAGAAAGAAACATCTGGGGATATCTGCCACATGGTAAGCCCCGGGAGGGAAAAGGAAGGCTTGTTCTCAGTGTCTCTAGGAACTGCTTTCACTGTCCAGGGATCTGGTGTGCTCACACTCTCTTTAGAGCTCTACTGAAAACCGGAACTGTGTGGAGGTTGCTCCCACACAAAAAGTGCCGGGAGGGAAAAGTGGGCCTTGTTCTCACTGTCTCTGGGAACTGCTCTCGCTGCTCAGGTTGTCTCTTTGCTAACACTCACGTGAGAGCTGCACTGAAAAGCAGGAACCATTGGAGGTTCCTCCCACATAGAAAGAGCCAGGAGGGAAAAGTGGGGCTTCTCCTCACTGTCTCCGCAAACTCTATCCAATTGCACCAGCTACCTCTATGCTGTCACTCCCAGAAGAGCTGCCCTAAAAACAGATTGCCGGATAGATGCCGATTTTTCAAACGGGTCCTTCGACATGAGAGAATGGGTACTTTTGAGGTGGGAGGCGGCAGGGAAATGCGCAGCCCCAAGGTCTGTGGGGCCATGCAAGCCGCTCCCAGAGAGCTTTAGAAGAAGCCACACTTTTCCCTCCTGGCTCCTCGAGAAAGTGCCCAGAGGGAAAAGTGGATCTCCTTCTCGCTGTCTCCAGAAACTACTTCCACTTCTCACTTTGCTTACACTCTCCTCGGAGCTAGGCGCAAAACCAACAACCACCTTGCTAGATCTCCCACATGGGAAGTGCCAAGAGGGACTTGTAGGGCTTCTTCCCACTGTCTCTAGGAACGGCTTGCACCGTCCCAGTAACCTCAGTTGTTACGCTCTGCCAAGAGCTGCACACAAAAGCAGCAAAACAAGGAAAGTGCTCCCATATGGAAAGTGGCCGGAGGGAAATGTAGGGCTTCTTCTCAGGGTCTCTAGGAACTGCTCTCACTGGTTCAGGCAGTTCTGGGCTAACCCTCTCCAGAGAGCGGTCCTGGTCCTACAGACCAACAAACAAAGAAAGAAACATCTGGGGATATCTGCCACATGGTAAGCCCCGGGAGGGAAAAGGAAGGCTTGTTCTCAGTGTCTCTAGGAACTGCTTTCACAGTCCAGGGAACTGCTGTGCTCACACTCTCTTCGGAGCTGCCCTGAAAATAGGGAAGCATGTGCAGATTACTCCCACACAAAAAGTGGGGGAAGGGAAAAGTGGGTCTTGTTCTCACTGTCTCCAGAAACTACTTCCACTTATCACTTTGCTTACACTCTCCTCGGAGCTAGGCGCAAAACCAACAACCACCTTGCTAGATCTCCCACACGGGAAGTGGCAAGAGGGACTTGTAGGGCTTCTTCCCACTGTCTCTAGGAACGGCTTGCACCGTCCCAGTAACCTCAGTTGTTACGCTCTGCCAAGAGCAGCACACAAAAGCAGCAAAACAAGGAAAGTGCTCCCATATGGAAAGTGGCCGGAGGGAAATGTAGGGCTTCTTCTCAGAGTCTCTAGGAACTGCTCTCACTGGTTCAGGCAGTTCTGGGCTAACCCTCTCCAGAGAGCGGTCCTGGTCCTACAGACCAACAAACAAAGAAAGAAACATCTGGGGATATCTGCCACATGGTAAGCCCCGGGAGGGAAAAGGAAGACTTGTTCTCAGTGTCTCTAGGAACTGCTTTCACTGTCCAGGGAACTGGTGTGCTCACACTCTCTTTAGAGCTGTACTGAAAACCGGAACTGTGTGGAGGTTGCTCCCACACAAAAAGTGCCGGGAGGGAAAAGTGGGCCTTGTTCTCACTGTCTCTGGGAACTGCTCTCGCTGCTCAGGTTGTCTCTTTGCTAACACTCACGTGAGAGCTGCACTGAAAAGCAGGAACCATTGGAGGTTCCTCCCACATAGAAAGAGCCAGGAGGGAAAAGTGGGGCTTCTCCTCACTGTCTCCGCAAACTCTATCCAATTGCACCAGCTACCTCTATGCTGTCACTCCCAGAAGAGCTGCCCTAAAAACAGATTGCCGGATAGATGCCGATTTTTCAAACGGGTCCTTCGACATGAGAGAATGGGTACTTTTGAGGTGGGAGGCGGCAGGGAAACGCGCAGCCCCAAGGTCTGTGGGGCCATGCAAGCCGCTCCCAGAGAGCTTTAGAACAAGCCACACTTTTCCCTCCTGGCTCCTCGAGAAAGTGCCAAGAGGGAAAAGTGGATCTCCTTCTCGCTGTCTCCAGAAACTACTTCCACTTCTCACTTTGCTTATACTCTCCTCGGAGCTAGGCGCAAAACCAACAACCACCTTGCTAGATCTCCCACATGGGAAGTGCCAAGAGGGACTTGTAGGGCTTCTTCCCACTGTCTCTAGGAACGGCTTGCACCGTCCCAGTAACCTCAGTTGTTACGCTCTGCAAAGAGCTGCACACAAAAGCAGCAAAACAAGGAAAGTGCTCCCATATGGAAAGTGGCCGGAGGGAAATGTAGGGCTTCTTCTCAGGGTCTCTAGGAACTGCTCTCACTGGTTCAGGCAGTTCTGGGCTAACCCTCTCCAGAGAGCGGTCCTGGTCCTACAGACCAACAAACAAAGAAAGAAACATCTGGGGATATCTGCCACATGGTAAGCCCCAGGAGGGAAAAGGAAGGCTTGTTCTCAGTGTCTCTAGGAACTGCTTTCACAGTCCAGGGAACTGGTGTGCTCACACTCTCTTCGGAGCTGCCCTGAAAATAGGGAAGCATGTGCAGATTACTCCCACACAAAAAGTGGGGGAAGGGAAAAGTGGGTCTTGTTCTCACTGTCTCCAGAAACTACTTCCACTTATCACTTTGCTTACACTCTCCTCGGAGCTAGGCGCAAAACCAACAACCACCTTGCTAGATCTCCCACACGGGAAGTGGCAAGAGGGACTTGTAGGGCTTCTTCCCACTGTCTCTAGGAACGGCTTGCACCGTCCCAGTAACCTCAGTTGTTACGCTCTGCAAAGAGCTGCACACAAAAGCAGCAAAACAAGGAAAGTGCTCCCATATGGAAAGTGGCCGGAGGGAAATGTAGGGCTTCTTCTCAGAGTCTCTAGGAACTGCTCTCACTGGTTCAGGCAGTTCTGGGCTAACCCTCTCCAGAGAGCGGTCCTGGTCCTACAGACCAACAAACAAAGAAAGAAACATCTGGGGATATCTGCCACATGGAAAGCCCCGGGAGGGAAAAGGAAGGCTTGTTCTCAGTGTCTCTAGGAACTGCTTTCACTGTCCAGGGAACTGGTGTGCTCACACTCTCTTTAGAGCTGTACTGAAAACCGGAACTGTGTGGAGGTTGCTCCCACACAAAAAGTGCCGGGAGGGAAAAGTGGGCCTTGTTCTCACTGTCTCTGGGAACTGCTCTCGCTGCTCAGGTTGTCTCTTTGCTAACACTCACGTGAGAGCTGCACTGAAAAGCAGGAACCATTGGAGGTTCCTCCCACATAGAAAGAGCCAGGAGGCAAAAGTGGGGCTTCTCCTCACTGTCTCTGGGAACTGCTCTCGCTGCTCCAGTTGTCTCTCTGCTAACACTCACGTGAGAGCTGCACTGAAAAGCAGGAACCATTGGAGGTTCCTCCCACATAGAAAGAGCCAGGAGGGAAAAGTGGGGCTTCTCCTCACTGTCTCCGCAAACTCTATCCAATTGCACCAGCTACCTCTATGCTGTCACTCCCAGAAGAGCTGCCCTAAAAACAGATTGCCGGATAGATGCCGATTTTTCAAACGGGTCCTTCGACATGAGAGAATGGGTACTTTTGAGGTGGGAGGCGGCAGGGAAACGCGCAGCCCCAAGGTCTGTGGGGCCATGCAAGCCGCTCCCAGAGAGCTTTAGAAGAAGCCACACTTTTCCCTCCTGGCTCCTCGAGAAAGTGCCAAGAGGGAAAAGTGGATCTCCTTCTCGCTGTCTCCAGAAACTACTTCCACTTCTCACTTTGCTTACACTCTCCTCGGAGCTAGGCGCAAAACCAACAACCACCTTGCTAGATCTCCCACATGGGAAGTGCCAAGAGGGACTTGTAGGGCTTCTTCCCACTGTCTCTAGGAACGGCTTGCACCGTCCCAGTAACCTCAGTTGTTACGCTCTGCAAAGAGCTGCACACAAAAGCAGCAAAAGAAGGAAATTGCTCCCATATGGAAAGTGGCCGGAGGGAAATGTAGGGCTTCTTCTCAGGGTCTCTAGGAACTGCTCTCACTGCTTCAGGCGGTTCTGGGGTAACCCTCTCCAGAGAGCGGTCCTGGTCCTACAGAGCAACAAACAAAGAAAGAAACATCTGGGGATATCTGCCACATGGTAAGCCCCGGGAGGGAAAAGGAAGGCTTGTTCTCAGTGTCTCTAGGAACTGCTTTCACAGTCCAGGGAACTGGTGTGCTCACACTCTCTTCGGAGCTGCCCTGAAAATAGGGAAGCATGTGCAGATTACTCCCACACAAAAAGTGGGGGAAGGGAAAAGTGGGTCTTGTTCTCACTGTCTCCAGAAACTACTTCCACTTCTCACTTTGCTTACACTCTCCTCGGAGCTAGGCGCAAAACCAACAACCACCTTGCTAGATCTCCCACACGGGAAGTGGCAAGAGGGACTTGTAGGGCTTCTTCCCACTGTCTCTAGGAACGGCTTGCACCGTCCCAGTAACCTCAGTTGTTACGCTCTGCAAAGAGCTGCACACAAAAGCAGCAAAACAAGGAAAGTGCTCCCATATGGAAAGTGGCCGGAGGGAAATGTAGGGCTTCTTCTCAGAGTCTCTAGGAACTGCTCTCACTGGTTCAGGCAGTTCTGGGCTAACCCTCTCCAGAGAGCGGTCCTGGTCCTACAGACCAACAAACAAAGAAAGAAACATCTGGGGATATCTGCCACATGGAAAGCCCCAGGAGGGAAAAGGAAGGCTTGTTCTCAGTGTCTCTAGGAACTGCTTTCACTGTCCAGGGAACTGGTGTGCTCACACTCTCTTTAGAGCTGTACTGAAAACCGGAACTGTGTGGAGGTTGCTCCCACACAAAAAGTGCCGGGAGGGAAAAGTGGGCCTTGTTCTCACTGTCTCTGGGAACTGCTCTCGCTGCTCAGGTTGTCTCTTTGCTAACACTCACGTGAGAGCTGCACTGAAAAGCAGGAACCATTGGAGGTTCCTCCCACATAGAAAGAGCCAGGAGGCAAAAGTGGGGCTTCTCCTCACTGTCTCTGGGAACTGCTCTCGCTGCTCCAGTTGTCTCTTTGCTAACATTCACGTGAGAGCTGCACTGAAAAGCAGGAACCATTGGAGGTTCCTCCCACATAGAAAGAGCCAGGAGGGAAAAGTGGGGCTTCTCCTCACTGTCTCCGCAAACTCTATCCAATTGCACCAGCTACCTCTATGCTGTCACTCCCAGAAGAGCTGCCCTAAAAACAGATTGCCGGATAGATGCCGATTTTTCAAACGGGTCCTTCGACATGAGAGAATGGGTACTTTTGAGGTGGGAGGCGGCAGGGAAACGCGCAGCCCCAAGGTCTGTGGGGCCATGCAAGCCGCTCCCAGAGAGCTTTAGAAGAAGCCACACTTTTCCCTCCTGGCTCCTCCAGAAAGTGCCAAGAGGGAAAAGTGGATCTCCTTCTCGCTGTCTCCAGAAACTACTTCCACTTCTCACTTTGCTTACACTCTCCTCGGAGCTAGGCGCAAAACCAACAACCATCTTGCTAGATCTCCCACATGGGAAGTGCCAAGAGGGACTTGTAGGGCTTCTTCCCACTGTCTCTAGGAACGGCTTGCACCGTCCCAGTAACCTCAGTTGTTACGCTCTGCAAAGAGCTGCACACAAAAGCAGCAAAACAAGGAAAGTGCTCCCATATGGAAAGTGGCCGGAGGGAAATGTAGGGCTTCTTCTCAGGGTCTCTAGGAACTGCTCTCACTGCTTCAGGCAGTTCTGGGCTAACCCTCTCCAGAGAGCGGTCCTGCTCCTACAGACCAACAAACAAAGAAAGAAACATCTGGGGATATCTGCCACATGGTAAGCCCCGGGAGGGAAAAGGAAGGCTTGTTCTCAGTGTCTCTAGGAACTGCTTTCACAGTCCAGGGAACTGGTGTGCTCACACTCTCTTCGGAGCTGCCCTGAAAATAGGGAAGCATGTGCAGATTACTCCCACACAAAAAGTGGGGGAAGGGAAAAGTGGGTCTTGTTCTCACTGTCTCCAGAAACTACTTCCACTTCTCACTTTGCTTACACTCTCCTCGGAGCTAGGCGCAAAACCAACAACCACCTTGCTAGATCTCCCACACGGGAAGTGCCAAGAGGGACTTGTAGGGCTTCTTCCCACTGTCTCTAGGAACGGCTTGCACCGTCCCAGTAACCTCAGTTGTTACGCTCTGCCAAGAGCTGCACACAAAAGCAGCAAAACAAGGAAAGTGCTCCCATATGGAAAGTGGCCGGAGGGAAATGTAGGGCTTCTTCTCAGGGTCTCTAGGAACTGCTCTCACTGCTTCAGGCAGTTCTGGGCTAACCCTCTCCAGAGAACGGTCCTGGTCCTACAGACCAACAAACAAAGAAAGAAACATCTGGGGATATCTGCCACATGGAAATCCCCAGGAGGGAAAAGGAAGGCTTGTTCTCACTGTCTCTAGGAACTGCTTTCACTGTCCAGGGAACTGGTGTGCTCACACTCTCTTCGGAGCTGCCCTGAAAATAGGGAAGCATGTGCAGATTACTCCCACACAAAAAGTGGGGGAAGGGAAAAGTGGATCTCCTTCTCGCTGTCTCCAGAAACTACTTCCACTTCTCACTTTGCTTACACTCTCCTCGGAGCTAGGCGCAAAACCAACAACCACCTTGCTAGATCTCCCACATGGGAAGTGCCAAGAGGGACTTGTAGGGCTTCTTCCCACTGTCTCTAGGAACGGCTTGCACCGTCCCAGTAACCTCAGTTGTTACGCTCTGCAAAGAGCTGCACACAAAAGCAGCAAAACAAGGAAAGTGCTCCCATATGGAAAGTGGCCGGAGGGAAATGTAGGGCTTCTTCTCAGGGTCTCTAGGAACTGCTCTCACTGGTTCAGGCAGTTCTGGGCTAACCCTCTCCAGAGAGCGGTCCTGGTCCTACAGAGCAACAAACAAAGAAAGAAACATCTGGGGATATCTGCCACATGGAAAGCCCCAGGAGGGAAAAGGAAGGCTTGTTCTCAGTGTCTCTAGGAACTGCTTTCACAGTCCAGGGAACTGGTGTGCTCACACTCTCTTCGGAGCTGCCCTGAAAATAGGGAAGCATGTGCAGATTACTCCCACACAAAAAGTGGGGGAAGGGAAAAGTGGATCTCCTTCTCGCTGTCTCCAGAAACTACTTCCACTTCTCACTTTGCTTACACTCTCCTCGGAGCTAGGCGCAAAACCAACAACCACCTTGCTAGATCTCCCACATGGGAAGTGCCAAGAGGGACTTGTAGGGCTTCTTCCCACTGTCTCTAGGAACGGCTTGCACCGTCCCAGTAACCTCAGTTGTTACGCTCTGCCAAGAGCTGCACACAAAAGCAGCAAAACAAGGAAAGTGCTCCCATATGGAAAGTGGCCGGAGGGAAATGTAGGGCTTCTTCTCAGGGTCTCTAGGAACTGCTCTCACTGCTTCAGGCAGTTCTGGGCTAACCCTCTCCAGAGAACGGTCCTGGTCCTACAGACCAACAAACAAAGAAAGAAACATCTGGGGATATCTGCCACATGGAAATCCCCAGGAGGGAAAAGGAAGGCTTGTTCTCACTGTCTCTAGGAACTGCTTTCACTGTCCAGGGAACTGGTGTGCTCACACTCTCTTCGGAGCTGCCCTGAAAATAGGGAAGCATGTGCAGATTACTCCCACACAAAAAGTGGGGGAAGGGAAAAGTGGATCTCCTTCTCGCTGTCTCCAGAAACTACTTCCACTTCTCACTTTGCTTACACTCTCCTCGGAGCTAGGCGCAAAACCAACAACCACCTTGCTAGATCTCCCACATGGGAAGTGCCAAGAGGGACTTGTAGGGCTTCTTCCCACTGTCTCTAGGAACGGCTTGCACCGTCCCAGTAACCTCAGTTGTTACGCTCTGCAAAGAGCTGCACACAAAAGCAGCAAAACAAGGAAAGTGCTCCCATATGGAAAGTGGCCGGAGGGAAATGTAGGGCTTCTTCTCAGGGTCTCTAGGAACTGCTCTCACTGGTTCAGGCAGTTCTGGGCTAACCCTCTCCAGAGAGCGGTCCTGGTCCTACAGAGCAACAAACAAAGAAAGAAACATCTGGGGATATCTGCCACATGGAAAGCCCCAGGAGGGAAAAGGAAGGCTTGTTCTCAGTGTCTCTAGGAACTGCTTTCACAGTCCAGGGAACTGGTGTGCTCACACTCTCTTCGGAGCTGCCCTGAAAATAGGGAAGCATGTGCAGATTACTCCCACACAAAAAGTGGGGGAAGGGAAAAGTGGATCTCCTTCTCGCTGTCTCCAGAAACTACTTCCACTTCTCACTTTGCTTACACTCTCCTCGGAGCTAGGCGCAAAACCAACAACCACCTTGCTAGATCTCCCACATGGGAAGTGCCAAGAGGGACTTGTAGGGCTTCTTCCCACTGTCTCTAGGAACGGCTTGCACCGTCCCAGTAACCTCAGTTGTTACGCTCTGCCAAGAGCTGCACACAAAAGCAGCAAAACAAGGAAAGTGCTCCCATATGGAAAGTGGCCGGAGGGAAATGTAGGGCTTCTTCTCAGGGTCTCTAGGAACTGCTCTCACTGGTTCAGGCAGTTCTGGGCTAACCCTCTCCAGAGAGCGGTCCTGGTCCTACAGACCAACAAACAAAGAAAGAAACATCTGGGGATATCTCCGACATGGAAAGCCCCGGGAGGGAAAAGGAAGGCTTGTTCTCAGTGTCTCTAGGAACTGCTTTCACAGTCCAGGGAACTGGTGTGCTCACACTCTCTTCGGAGCTGCCCTGAAAATAGGGAAGCATGTGCAGATTACTCCCACACAAAAAGTGGGGGAAGGGAAAAGTGGGTCTTGTTCTCACTGTCTCCAGAAACTACTTCCACTTATCACTTTGCTTACACTCTCCTCGGAGCTAGGCGCAAAACCAACAACCACCTTGCTAGATCTCCCACATAGGAAGTGCCAAGAGGGACTTGTAGGGCTTCTTCCCACTGTCTCTAGGAACGGCTTGCACCGTCCCAGTAACCTCAGTTGTTACGCTCTGCAAAGAGCTGCACACAAAAGCAGCAAAACAAGGAAAGTGCTCCCATATGGAAAGTGGCCGGAGGGAAATGTAGGGCTTCTTCTCAGGGTCTCTAGGAACTGCTCTCACTGGTTCAGGCAGTTCTGGGCTAACCCTCTCCAGAGAGCGGTCCTGGTCCTACAGACCAACAAACAAAGAAAGAAACATCTGGGGATATCTGCCACATGGTAAGACCCGGGAGGGAAAAGGAAGGCTTGTTCTCAGTGTCTCTAGGAACTGCTTTCACTGTCCAGGGAACTGGTGTGCTCACACTCTCTTTAGAGCTGTACTGAAAACCGGAACCGTGTGGAGGTTGCTCCCACACAAAAAGTGCCGGGAGGGAAAAGTGGGCCTTGTTCTCACTGTCTCTGGGAACTGCTCTCGCTGCTCAGGTTGTCTCTTTGCTAACACTCACGTGAGAGCTGCACTGAAAAGCAGGAACCATTGGAGGTTCCTCCCACATAGAAAGAGCCAGGAGGCAAAAGTGGGGCTTCTCCTCACTGTCTCTAGGAACTGCTCTCGCTGCTCCAGTTGTCTCTTTGCTAACACTCACGTGAGAGCTGCACTGAAAAGCAGGAACCATTGGAGGTTCCTCCCACATAGAAAGAGCCAGGAGGGAAAAGTGGGGCTTCTCCTCACTGTCTCCGCAAACTCTATCCAATTGCACCAGCTACCTCTATGCTGTCACTCCCAGAAGAGCTGCCCTAAAAACAGATTGCCGGATAGATGCCGATTTTTCAAACGGGTCCTTCGACATGAGAGAATGGGTACTTTTGAGGTCGGAGGCGGCAGGGAAACGCGCAGCCCCAAGGTCTTTGGGGCCATGCAAGCCGCTCCCAGAGAGCTTTAGAAGAAGCCACACTTTTCCCTCCTGGCTCCTCGAGAAAGTGCCAAGAGGGAAAAGTGGATCTCCTTCTCGCTGTCTCCAGAAACTACTTCCACTTCTCACTTTGCTTACACTCTCCTCGGAGCTAGGCGCAAAACCAACAACCACCTTGCTAGATCTCCCACATGGGAAGTGCCAAGAGGGACTTGTAGGGCTTCTTCCCACTGTCTCTAGGAACGGCTTGCACCGTCCCAGTAACCTCAGTTGTTACGCTCTGCAAAGAGCTGCACACAAAAGCAGCAAAACAAGGAAAGTGCTCCCATATGGAAAGTGGCCGGAGGGAAATGTAGGGCTTCTTCTCAGGGTCTCTAGGAACTGCTCTCACTGGTTCAGGCAGTTCTGGGCTAACCCTCTCCAGAGAGCGGTCCTGGTCCTACAGACCAACAAACAAAGAAAGAAACATCTGGGGATATCTGCCACATGGAAAGCCCCAGGAGGGAAAAGGAAGGCTTGTTCTCAGTGTCTCTAGGAACTGCTTTCACAGTCCAGGGAACTGGTGTGCTCACACTCTCTTCGGAGCTGCCCTGAAAATAGGGAAGCATGTGCAGATTACTCCCACACAAAAAGTGGGGGAAGGGAAAAGTGGGTCTTGTTCTCACTGTCTCCAGAAACTACTTCCACTTATCACTTTGCTTACACTCTCCTCGGAGCTAGGCGCAAAACCAACAACCACCTTGCTAGATCTCCCACATAGGAAGTGCCAAGAGGGACTTGTAGGGCTTCTTCCCACTGTCTCTAGGAACGGCTTGCACCGTCCCAGTAACCTCAGTTGTTACGCTCTGCAAAGAGCTGCACACAAAAGCAGCAAAACAAGGAAAGTGCTCCCATATGGAAAGTGGCCGGAGGGAAATGTAGGGCTTCTTCTCAGGGTCTCTAGGAACTGCTCTCACTGGTTCAGGCAGTTCTGGGCTAACCCTCTCCAGAGAGCGGTCCTGGTCCTACAGACCAACAAACAAAGAAAGAAACATCTGGGGATATCTGCCACATGGTAAGACCCGGGAGGGAAAAGGAAGGCTTGTTCTCAGTGTCTCTAGGAACTGCTTTCACTGTCCAGGGAACTGGTGTGCTCACACTCTCTTTAGAGCTGTACTGAAAACCGGAACCGTGTGGAGGTTGCTCCCACACAAAAAGTGCCGGGAGGGAAAAGTGGGCCTTGTTCTCACTGTCTCTGGGAACTGCTCTCGCTGCTCAGGTTGTCTCTTTGCTAACACTCACGTGAGAGCTGCACTGAAAAGCAGGAACCATTGGAGGTTCCTCCCACATAGAAAGAGCCAGGAGGCAAAAGTGGGGCTTCTCCTCACTGTCTCTAGGAACTGCTCTCGCTGCTCCAGTTGTCTCTTTGCTAACACTCACGTGAGAGCTGCACTGAAAAGCAGGAACCATTGGAGGTTCCTCCCACATAGAAAGAGCCAGGAGGGAAAAGTGGGGCTTCTCCTCACTGTCTCCGCAAACTCTATCCAATTGCACCAGCTACCTCTATGCTGTCACTCCCAGAAGAGCTGCCCTAAAAACAGATTGCCGGATAGATGCCGATTTTTCAAACGGGTCCTTCGACATGAGAGAATGGGTACTTTTGAGGTCGGAGGCGGCAGGGAAACGCGCAGCCCCAAGGTCTTTGGGGCCATGCAAGCCGCTCCCAGAGAGCTTTAGAAGAAGCCACACTTTTCCCTCCTGGCTCCTCGAGAAAGTGCCAAGAGGGAAAAGTGGATCTCCTTCTCGCTGTCTCCAGAAACTACTTCCACTTCTCACTTTGCTTACACTCTCCTCGGAGCTAGGCGCAAAACCAACAACCACCTTGCTAGATCTCCCACATGGGAAGTGCCAAGAGGGACTTGTAGGGCTTCTTCCCACTGTCTCTAGGAACGGCTTGCACCGTCCCAGTAACCTCAGTTGTTACGCTCTGCAAAGAGCTGCACACAAAAGCAGCAAAACAAGGAAAGTGCTCCCATATGGAAAGTGGCCGGAGGGAAATGTAGGGCTTCTTCTCAGGGTCTCTAGGAACTGCTCTCACTGGTTCAGGCAGTTCTGGGCTAACCCTCTCCAGAGAGCGGTCCTGGTCCTACAGACCAACAAACAAAGAAAGAAACATCTGGGGATATCTGCCACATGGAAAGCCCCAGGAGGGAAAAGGAAGGCTTGTTCTCAGTGTCTCTAGGAACTGCTTTCACAGTCCAGGGAACTGGTGTGCTCACACTCTCTTCGGAGCTGCCCTGAAAATAGGGAAGCATGTGCAGATTACTCCCACACAAAAAGTGGGGGAAGGGAAAAGTGGGTCTTGTTCTCACTGTCTCCAGAAACTACTTCCACTTCTCACTTTGCTTACACTCTCCTCGGAGCTAGGCGCAAAACCAACAACCACCTTGCTAGATCTCCCACATGGGAAGTGCCAAGAGGGACTTGTAGGGCTTCTTCCCACTGTCTCTAGGAACGGCTTGCACCGTCCCAGTAACCTCAGTTGTTACGCTCTGCAAAGAGCTGCACACAAAAGCAGCAAAACAAGGAAAGTGCTCCCATATGGAAAGTGGCCGGAGGGAAATGTAGGGCTTCTTCTCAGGGTCTCTAGGAACTGCTCTCACTGCTTCAGGCAGTTCTGGGCTAACCCTCTCCAGAGAGCGGTCCTGGTCCTACAGACCAACAAACAAAGAAAGAAACATCTGGGGATATCTGCCACATGGTAAGCCCCGGGAGGGAAAAGGAAGGCTTGTTCTCAGTGTCTCTAGGAACTGCTTTCACTGTCCAGGGAACTGGTGTGCTCACACTCTCTTTAGAGCTGTACTGAAAACCGGAACTGTGTGGAGGTTGCTCCCACACAAAAAGTGCCGGGAGGGAAAAGTGGGCCTTGTTCTCACTGTCTCTGGGAACTGCTCTCGCTGCTCCAGTTCTCTCTTTGCTAACACTCACGTGAGAGCTGCACTGAAAAGCAGGAACCATTGGAGGTTCCTCCCACATAGAAAGAGCCAGGAGGGAAAAGTGGGGCTTCTCCTCACTGTCTCCGCAAACTCTATCCAATTGCACCAGCTACCTCTATGCTGTCACTCCCAGAAGAGCTGCCCTAAAAACAGATTGCCGGATAGATGCCGATTTTTCAAACGGGTCCTTCGACATGAGAGAATGGGTACTTTTGAGGTGGGAGGCGGCAGGGAAACGCGCAGCCCCAAGGTCTGTGGGGCCATGCAAGCCGCTCCCAGAGAGCTTTAGAAGAAGCCACACTTTTCCCTCCTGGCTCCTCCAGAAAGTGCCAAGAGGGAAAAGTGGATCTCCTTCTCGCTGTCTCCAGAAACTACTTCCACTTCTCACTTTGCTTATACTCTCCTCGGAGCTAGGCGCAAAACCAACAACCACCTTGCTAGATCTCCCACATGGGAAGTGCCAAGAGGGACTTGTAGGGCTTCTTCCCACTGTCTCTAGGAACGGCTTGCACCGTCCCAGTAACCTCAGTTGTTACGCTCTGCCAAGAGCTGCACACAAAAGCAGCAAAACAAGGAAAGTGCTCCCATATGGAAAGTGGCCGGAGGGAAATGTAGGGCTTCTTCTCAGGGTCTCTAGGAACTGCTCTCACTGGTTCAGGCAGTTCTGGGCTAACCCTCTCCAGAGAGCGGTCCTGCTCCTACAGACCAACAAACAAAGAAAGAAACATCTGGGGGTATCTGCCACATGGTAAGCCCCGGGAGGGAAAAGGAAGGCTTGTTCTCAGTGTCTCTAGGAACTGCTTTCACAGTCCAGGGAACTGGTGTGCTCACACTCTCTTCGGAGCTGCCCTGAAAATAGGGAAGCATGTGCAGATTACTCCCACACAAAAAGTGGGGGAAGGGAAAAGTGGGTCTTGTTCTCACTGTCTCCAGAAACTACTTCCACTTCTCACTTTGCTTACACTCTCCTCGGAGCTAGGCGCAAAACCAACAACCACCTTGCTAGATCTCCCACATGGGAAGTGCCAAGAGGGACTTGTAGGGCTTCTTCCCACTGTCTCTAGGAACGGCTTGCACCGTCCCAGTAACCTCAGTTGTTACGCTCTGCAAAGAGCTGCACACAAAAGCAGCAAAACAAGGAAAGTGCTCCCATATGGAAAGTGGCCGGAGGGAAATGTAGGGCTTCTTCTCAGGGTCTCTAGGAACTGCTCTCACTGGTTCAGGCAGTTCTGGGCTAACCCTCTCCAGAGAGCGGTCCTGGTCCTACAGACCAACAAACAAAGAAAGAAACATCTGGGGATATCTGCCACATGGTAAGCCCCGGGAGGGAAAAGGAAGGCTTGTTCTCAGTGTCTCTAGGAACTGCTTTCACAGTCCAGGGAACTGGTGTGCTCACACTCTCTTCGGAGCTGCCCTGAAAATAGGGAAGCATGTGCAGATTACTCCCACACAAAAAGTGGGGAAGGGAAAAGTGGGTCTTGTTCTCACTGTCTCCAGAAACTACTTCCACTTATCACTTTGCTTACACTCTCCTCGGAGCTAGGCGCAAAACCAACAACCACCTTGCTAGATCTCCCACATGGGAAGTGCCAAGAGGGACTTGTAGGGCTTCTTCCCACTGTCTCTAGGAACGGCTTGCACCGTCCCAGTAACCTCAGTTGTTACGCTCTGCAAAGAGCTGCACACAAAAGCAGCAAAACAAGGAAAGTGCTCCCATATGGAAAGTGGCCGGAGGGAAATGTAGGGCTTCTTCTCAGGGTCTCTAGGAACTGCTCTCACTGCTTCAGGCAGTTCTGGGCTAACCCTCTCCAGCGAGCGGTCCTGGTCCTACAGAGCAACAAACAAAGAAAGAAACATCTGGGGATATCTGCCACATGGTAAGCCCCGGGAGGGAAAAGGAAGGCTTGTTCTCAGTGTCTCTAGGAACTGCTTTCACTGTCCAGGGATCTGGTGTGCTCACACTCTCTTTAGAGCTCTACTGAAAACCGGAACTGTGTGGAGGTTGCTCCCACACAAAAAGTGCCGGGAGGGAAAAGTGGGCCTTGTTCTCACTGTCTCTGGGAACTGCTCTTGCTGCTCAGGTTTTCTCTTTGCTAACACTCACGTGAGAGCTGCACTGAAAAGCAGGAACCATTGGAGGTTCCTCCCACATAGAAAGAGCCAGGAGGGAAAAGTGGGGCTTCTCCTCACTGTCTCCGCAAACTCTATCCAATTGCACCAGCTACCTCTATGCTGTCACTCCCAGAAGAGCTGCCCTAAAAACAGATTGCCGGATAGATGCCGATTTTTCAAACGGGTCCTTCGACATGAGAGAATGGGTACTTTTGAGGTGGGAGGCGGCAGGGAAACGCGCAGCCCCAAGGTCTGTGGGGCCATGCAAGCCGCTCCCAGAGAGCTTTAGAAGAAGCCACACTTTTCCCTCCTGGCTCCTCCAGAAAGTGCCAAGAGGGAAAAGTGGATCTCCTTCTCGCTGTCTCCAGAAACTACTTCCACTTCTCACTTTGCTTACACTCTCCTCGGAGCTAGGCGCAAAACCAACAACCACCTTGCTAGATCTCCCACATGGGAAGTGCCAAGAGGGACTTGTAGGGCTTCTTCCCACTGTCTCTAGGAACGGCTTGCACCGTCCCAGTAACCTCAGTTGTTACGCTCTGCCAAGAGCTGCACACAAAAGCAGCAAAACAAGGAAAGTGCTCCCATATGGAAAGTGGCCGGAGGGAAATGTAGGGCTTCTTCTCAGGGTCTCTAGGAACTGCTCTCACTGGTTCAGGCAGTTCTGGGCTAACCCTCTCCAGAGAGCGGTCCTGGTCCTACAGACCAACAAACAAAGAAAGAAACATCTGGGGATATCTGCCACATGGTAAGCCCCGGGAGGGAAAAGGAAGGCTTGTTCTCAGTGTCTCTAGGAACTGCTTTCACAGTCCAGGGAACTGGTGTGCTCACACTCTCTTCGGAGCTGCCCTGAAAATAGGGAAGCATGTGCAGATTACTCCCACACAAAAAGTGGGGGAAGGGAAAAGTGGGTCTTGTTCTCACTGTCTCCAGAAACTACTTCCACTTATCACTTTGCTTACACTCTCCTCGGAGCTAGGCGCAAAACCAACAACCACCTTGCTAGATCTCCCACATGGGAAGTGCCAAGAGGGACTTGTAGGGCTTCTTCCCACTGTCTCTAGGAACGGCTTGCACCGTCCCAGTAACCTCAGTTGTTACGCTCTGCAAAGAGCTGCACACAAAAGCAGCAAAACAAGGAAAGTGCTCCCATATGGAAAGTGGCCGGAGGGAAATGTAGGGCTTCTTCTCAGAGTCTCTAGGAACTGCTCTCACTGGTTCAGGCAGTTCTGGGCTAACCCTCTCCAGAGAGCGGTCCTGGTCCTACAGAGCAACAAACAAAGAAAGAAACATCTGGGGATATCTGCCACATGGTAAGCCCCGGGAGGGAAAAGGAAGGCTTGTTCTCAGTGTCTCTAGGAACTGCTTTCACAGTCCAGGGAACTGGTGTGCTCACACTCTCTTCGGAGCTGCCCTGAAAATAGGGAAGCATGTGCAGATTACTCCCACACAAAAAGTGGGGGAAGGGAAAAGTGGGTCTTGTTCTCACTGTCTCCAGAAACTACTTCCACTTATCACTTTGCTTACACTCTCCTCAGAGCTAGGCGCAAAACCAACAACCACCTTGCTAGATCTCCCACATGGGAAGTGCCAAGAGGGACTTGTAGGGCTTCTTCCCACTGTCTCTAGGAACGGCTTGCACCGTCCCAGTAACCTCAGTTGTTACGCTCTGCCAAGAGCTGCACACAAAAGCAGCAAAACAAGGAAAGTGCTCCCATATGGAAATTGGCCGGAGGGAAATGTAGGGCTTCTTCTCAGAGTCTCTAGGAACTGCTCTCACTGGTTCAGGCAGTTCTGGGCTAACCCTCTCCAGAGAGCGGTCCTGGTCCTACAGACCAACAAACAAAGAAAGAAACATCTGGGGATATCTGCCACATGGTAAGCCCCGGGAGGGAAAAGGAAGACTTGTTCTCAGTGTCTCTAGGAACTGCTTTCAGTGTGCAGGGAACTGGTGTGCTCACACTCTCTTTAGAGCTGTACTGAAAACCGGAACTGTGTGGAGGTTGCTCCCACACAAAAAGTGCCGGGAGGGAAAAGTGGGCCTTGTTCTCACTGTCTCTGGGAACTGCTCTCGCTGCTCAGGTTGTCTCTTTGCTAACACTCACGTGAGAGCTGCACTGAAAAGCAGGAACCATTGGAGGTTCCTCCCACATAGAAAGAGCCAGGAGGGAAAAGTGGGGCTTCTCCTCACTGTCTCCGCAAACTCTATCCAATTGCACCAGCTACCTCTATGCTGTCACTCCCAGAAGAGCTGCCCTAAAAACAGATTGCCGGATAGATGCCGATTTTTCAAACGGGTCCTTCGACATGAGAGAATGGGTACTTTTGCGGTCGGAGGCAGCAGGGAAACGCGCAGCCCCAAGGTCTGTGGGGCCATGCAAGCCGCTCCCAGAGAGCTTTAGAACAAGCCACACTTTTCCCTCCTGGCTCCTCGAGAAAGTGCCAAGAGGGAAAAGTGGATCTCCTTCTCGCTGTCTCCGGAAACTACTTCCACTTCTCACTTTGCTTACACTCTCCTCGGAGATAGGCGCAAAACCAACAACCACCTTGCTTGATCTCCCACATGGGAAGTGCCAAGAGGGACTTGTAGGGCTTCTTCCCACTGTCTCTAGGAACGGCTTCCACCGTCCCAGTAACCTCAGTTGTTACGCTCTGCAAAGAGCTGCACACAAAAGCAGCAAAACAAGGAAAGTGCTCCCATATGGAAAGTGGCCGGAGGGAAATGTAGGGCTTCTTCTCAGGGTCTCTAGGAACTGCTCTCACTGGTTCAGGCAGTTCTGGGCTAACCCTCTCCAGAGAGCGGTCCTGCTCCTACAGAGCAACAAACAAATAAAGAAACATCTGGGGATATCTGCCACATGGTAAGCCCCGGGAGGGAAAAGGAAGGCTTGTTCTCAGTGTCTCTAGGAACTGCTTTCAGTGTGCAGGGAACTGGTGTGCTCACACTCTCTTTAGAGCTGTACTGAAAACCGGAACTGTGTGGAGGTTGCTCCCACACAAAAAGTGCCGGGAGGGAAAAGTGGGCCTTGTTCTCACTGTCTCTGGGAACTGCTCTCGCTGCTCAGGTTGTCTCTTTGCTAACACTCACGTGAGAGCTGCACTGAAAAGCAGGAACCATTGGAGGTTCCTCCCACATAGAAAGAGCCAGGAGGCAAAAGTGGGGCTTCTCCTCACTGTCTCTGGGAACTGCTCTCGCTGCTCCAGTTGTCTCTCTGCTAACACTCACGTGAGAGCTGCACTGAAAAGCAGGAACCATTGGAGGTTCCTCCCACATAGAAAGAGCCAGGAGGGAAAAGTGGGGCTTCTCCTCACTGTCTCCGCAAACTCTATCCAATTGCACCAGCTACCTCTATGCTGTCACTCCCAGAAGAGCTGCCCTAAAAACAGATTGCCGGATAGATGCCGATTTTTCAAACGGGTCCTTCGACATGAGAGAATGGGTACTTTTGAGGTGGGAGGCGGCAGGGAAACGCGCAGCCCCAAGGTCTGTGGGGCCATGCAAGCCGCTCCCAGAGAGCTTTAGAAGAAGCCACACTTTTCCCTCCTGGCTCCTCGAGAAAGTGCCAAGAGGGAAAAGTGGATCTCCTTCTCGCTGTCTCCAGAAACTACTTCCACTTCTCACTTTGCTTACACTCTCCTCGGAGCTAGGCGCAAAACCAACAACCACCTTGCTAGATCTCCCACATGGGAAGTGCCAAGAGGGACTTGTAGGGCTTCTTCCCACTGTCTCTAGGAACGGCTTGCACCGTCCCAGTAACCTCAGTTGTTACGCTCTGCAAAGAGCTGCACACAAAAGCAGCAAAACAAGGAAATTGCTCCCATATGGAAAGTGGCCGGAGGGAAATGTAGGGCTTCTTCTCAGGGTCTCTAGGAACTGCTCTCACTGGTTCAGGCAGTTCTGGGCTAACCCTCTCCAGAGAGCGGTCCTGGTCCTACAGAGCAACAAACAAAGAAAGAAACATCTGGGGATATCTGCCACATGGTAAGCCCCGGGAGGGAAAAGGAAGGCTTGTTCTCAGTGTCTCTAGGAACTGCTTTCACAGTCCAGGGAACTGGTGTGCTCACACTCTCTTCGGAGCTGCCCTGAAAATAGGGAAGCATGTGCAGATTACTCCCACACAAAAAGTGGGGGAAGGGAAAAGTGGGTCTTGTTCTCACTGTCTCCAGAAACTACTTCCACTTATCACTTTGCTTACACTCTCCTCGGAGCTAGGCGCAAAACCAACAACCACCTTGCTAGATCTCCCACATGGGAAGTGCCAAGAGGGACTTGTAGGGCTTCTTCCCACTGTCTCTAGGAACGGCTTGCACCGTCCCAGTAACCTCAGTTGTTACGCTCTGCCAAGAGCTGCACACAAAAGCAGCAAAACAAGGAAATTGCTCCCATATGGAAAGTGGCCGGAGGGAAATGTAGGGCTTCTTCTCAGGGTCTCTAGGAACTGCTCTCACTGGTTCAGGCAGTTCTGGGCTAACCCTCTCCAGAGAGCGGTCCTGGTCCTACAGACCAACAAACAAAGAAAGAAACATCTGGGGATATCTGCCACATGGTAAGCCCCGGGAGGGAAAAGGAAGGCTTGTTCTCAGTGTCTCTAGGAACTGCTTTCACTGTCCAGGGAACTGGTGTGCTCACACTCTCTTTAGAGCTGTACTGAAAACCGGAACTGTGTGGAGGTTGCTCCCACACAAAAAGTGCCGGGAGGGAAAAGTGGGCCTTGTTCTCACTGTCTCTGGGAACTGCTCTCGCTGCTCAGGTTGTCTCTTTGCTAACACTCACGTGAGAGCTGCACTGAAAAGCAGGAACCATTGGAGGTTCCTCCCACATAGAAAGAGCCAGGAGGGAAAAGTGGGGCTTCTCCTCACTGTCTCCGCAAACTCTATCCAATTGCACCAGCTACCTCTATGCTGTCACTCCCAGAAGAGCTGCCCTAAAAACAGATTGCCGGATAGATGCCGATTTTTCAAACGGGTCCTTCGACATGAGAGAATGGGTACTTTTGAGGTGGGAGGCGGCAGGGAAACGCGCAGCCCCAAGGTCTGTGGGGCCATGCAAGCCGCTCCCAGAGAGCTTTAGAAGAAGCCACACTTTTCCCTCCTGGCTCCTCCAGAAAGTGCCCAGAGGGAAAAGTGGATCTCCTTCTCGCTGTCTCCAGAAACTACTTCCACTTCTCACTTTGCTTACACTCTCCTCGGAGCTAGGCGCAAAACCAACAACCATCTTGCTAGATCTCCCACATGGGAAGTGCCAAGAGGGACTTGTAGGGCTTCTTCCCACTGTCTCTAGGAACGGCTTGCACCGTCCCAGTAACCTCAGTTGTTACGCTCTGCAAAGAGCTGCACACAAAAGCAGCAAAACAAGGAAATTGCTCCCATATGGAAAGTGGCTGGAGGGAAATGTAGGCCTTCTTCTCAGAGTCTCTAGGAACTGCTCTCACTGGTTCAGGCAGTTCTGGGCTAACCCTCTCCAGAGAGCGGTCCTGGTCCTACAGAGCAACAAACAAAGAAAGAAACATCTGGGGATATCTGCCACATGGTAAGCCCCAGGAGGGAAAAGGAAGGCTTGTTCTCAGTGTCTCTAGGAACTGCTTTCACAGTCCAGGGAACTGGTGTGCTCACACTCTCTTCGGAGCTGCCCTGAAAATAGGGAAGCATGTGCAGATTACTCCCACACAAAAAGTGGGGGAAGGGAAAAGTGGGTCTTGTTCTCACTGTCTCCAGAAACTACTTCCACTTATCACTTTGCTTACACTCTCCTCGGAGCTAGGCGCAAAACCAACAACCACCTTGCTAGATCTCCCACATGGGAAGTGCCAAGAGGGACTTGTAGGGCTTCTTCCCACTGTCTCTAGGAACGGCTTGCACCGTCCCAGTAACCTCAGTTGTTACGCTCTGCAAAGAGCTGCACACAAAAGCAGCAAAACAAGGAAAGTGCTCCCATATGGAAAGTGGCCGGAGGGAAATGTAGGGCTTCTTCTCAGGGTCTCTAGGAACTGCTCTCACTGGTTCAGGCAGTTCTGGGCTAACCCTCTCCAGCGAGCGGTCCTGGTCCTACAGACCAACAAACAAAGAAAGAAACATCTGTAGATATCTGCCACATGGTAAGCCCCGGGAGGGAAAAGGAAGGCTTGTTCTCAGTGTCTCTAGGAACTGCTTTCACTGTCCAGGGATCTGGTGTGCTCACACTCTCTTTAGAGCTCTACTGAAAACCGGAACTGTGTGGAGGTTGCTCCCACACAAAAAGTGCCGGGAGGGAAAAGTGGGCCTTGTTCTCACTGTCTCTGGGAACTGCTCTCGCTGCTCAGGTTGTCTCTTTGCTAACACTCACGTGAGAGCTGCACTGAAAAGCAGGAACCATTGGAGGTTCCTCCCACATAGAAAGAGCCAGGAGGGAAAAGTGGGGCTTCTCCTCACTGTCTCCGCAAACTCTATCCAATTGCACCAGCTACCTCTATGCTGTCACTCCCAGAAGAGCTGCCCTAAAAACAGATTGCCGGATAGATGCCGATTTTTCAAACGGGTCCTTCGACATGAGAGAATGGGTACTTTTGAGGTCGGAGGCGGCAGGGAAACGCGCAGCCCCAAGGTCTGTGGGGCCATGCAAGCCGCTCCCAGAGAGCTTTAGAAGAAGCCACACTTTTCCCTCCTGGCTCCTCGAGAAAGTGCCCAGAGGGAAAAGTGGATCTCCTTCTCGCTGTCTCCAGAAACTACTTCCACTTCTCACTTTGCTTACACTCTCCTCGGAGCTAGGCGCAAAACCAACAACCACCTTGCTAGATCTCCCACATGGGAAGTGCCAAGAGGGACTTGTAGGGCTTCTTCCCACTGTCTCTAGGAACGGCTTGCACCATCCCAGTAACCTCAGTTGTTACGCTCTGCCAAGAGCTGCACACAAAAGCAGCAAAACAAGGAAAGTGCTCCCATATGGAAAGTGGCCGGAGGGAAATGTAGGGCTTCTTCTCAGGGTCTCTAGGAACTGCTCTCACTGGTTCAGGCAGTTCTGGGCTAACCCTCTCCAGAGAGCGGTCCTGCTCCTACAGACCAACAAACAAAGAAAGAAACATCTGGGGATATCTGCCACATGGTAAGCCCCGGGAGGGAAAAGGAAGGCTTGTTCTCAGTGTCTCTAGGAACTGCTTTCACAGTCCAGGGAACTGGTGTGCTCACACTCTCTTCGGAGCTGCCCTGAAAATAGGGAAGCATGTGCAGATTACTCCCACACAAAAAGTGGGGGAAGGGAAAAGTGGGTCTTGTTCTCACTGTCTCCAGAAACTACTTCCACTTCTCACTTTGCTTACACTCTCCTCGGAGCTAGGCGCAAAACCAACAACCACCTTGCTAGATCTCCCACATGGGAAGTGCCAAGAGGGACTTGTAGGGCTTCTTCCCACTGTCTCTAGGAACGGCTTGCACCGTCCCAGTAACCTCAGTTGTTACGCTCTGCAAAGAGCTGCACACAAAAGCAGCAAAACAAGGAAAGTGCTCCCATATGGAAAGTGGCCGGAGGGAAATGTAGGGCTTCTTCTCAGAGTCTCTAGGAACTGCTCTCACTGGTTCAGGCAGTTCTGGGCTAACCCTCTCCAGAGAGCGGTCCTGGTCCTACAGACCAACAAACAAAGAAAGAAACATCTGGGGATATCTGCCACATGGAAAGCCCCGGGAGGGAAAAGGAAGGCTTGTTCTCAGTGTCTCTAGGAACTGCTTTCACTGTCCAGGGAACTGGTGTGCTCACACTCTCTTTAGAGCTGTACTGAAAACCGGAACTGTGTGGAGGTTGCTCCCACACAAAAAGTGCCGGGAGGGAAAAGTGGGCCTTGTTCTCACTGTCTCTGGGAACTGCTCTCGCTGCTCAGGTTGTCTCTTTGCTAACACTCACGTGAGAGCTGCACTGAAAAGCAGGAACCATTGGAGGTTCCTCCCACATAGAAAGAGCCAGGAGGCAAAAGTGGGGCTTCTCCTCACTGTCTCTGGGAACTGCTCTCGCTGCTCCAGTTGTCTCTCTGCTAACACTCACGTGAGAGCTGCACTGAAAAGCAGGAACCATTGGAGGTTCCTCCCACATAGAAAGAGCCAGGAGGGAAAAGTGGGGCTTCTCCTCACTGTCTCCGCAAACTCTATCCAATTGCACCAGCTACCTCTATGCTGTCACTCCCAGAAGAGCTGCCCTAAAAACAGATTGCCGGATAGATGCCGATTTTTCAAACGGGTCCTTCGACATGAGAGAATGGGTACTTTTGAGGTGGGAGGCGGCAGGGAAACGCGCAGCCCCAAGGTCTGTGGGGCCATGCAAGCCGCTCCCAGAGAGCTTTAGAAGAAGCCACACTTTTCCCTCCTGGCTCCTCGAGAAAGTGCCAAGAGGGAAAAGTGGATCTCCTTCTCGCTGTCTCCAGAAACTACTTCCACTTCTCACTTTGCTTACACTCTCCTCGGAGCTAGGCGCAAAACCAACAACCACCTTGCTAGATCTCCCACATGGGAAGTGCCAAGAGGGACTTGTAGGGCTTCTTCCCACTGTCTCTAGGAACGGCTTGCACCGTCCCAGTAACCTCAGTTGTTACGCTCTGCAAAGAGCTGCACACAAAAGCAGCAAAAGAAGGAAATTGCTCCCATATGGAAAGTGGCCGGAGGGAAATGTAGGGCTTCTTCTCAGGGTCTCTAGGAACTGCTCTCACTGCTTCAGGCGGTTCTGGGGTAACCCTCTCCAGAGAGCGGTCCTGGTCCTACAGAGCAACAAACAAAGAAAGAAACATCTGGGGATATCTGCCACATGGTAAGCCCCGGGAGGGAAAAGGAAGGCTTGTTCTCAGTGTCTCTAGGAACTGCTTTCACAGTCCAGGGAACTGGTGTGCTCACACTCTCTTCGGAGCTGCCCTGAAAATAGGGAAGCATGTGCAGATTACTCCCACACAAAAAGTGGGGGAAGGGAAAAGTGGGTCTTGTTCTCACTGTCTCCAGAAACTACTTCCACTTCTCACTTTGCTTACACTCTCCTCGGAGCTAGGCGCAAAACCAACAACCACCTTGCTAGATCTCCCACACGGGAAGTGCCAAGAGGGACTTGTAGGGCTTCTTCCCACTGTCTCTAGGAACGGCTTGCACCGTCCCAGTAACCTCAGTTGTTACGCTCTGCAAAGAGCTGCACACAAAAGCAGCAAAACAAGGAAAGTGCTCCCATATGGAAAGTGGCCGGAGGGAAATGTAGGGCTTCTTCTCAGAGTCTCTAGGAACTGCTCTCACTGGTTCAGGCAGTTCTGGGCTAACCCTCTCCAGAGAGCGGTCCTGGTCCTACAGACCAACAAACAAAGAAAGAAACATCTGGGGATATCTGCCACATGGAAAGCCCCAGGAGGGAAAAGGAAGGCTTGTTCTCAGTGTCTCTAGGAACTGCTTTCACTGTCCAGGGAACTGGTGTGCTCACACTCTCTTTAGAGCTGTACTGAAAACCGGAACTGTGTGGAGGTTGCTCCCACACAAAAAGTGCCGGGAGGGAAAAGTGGGCCTTGTTCTCACTGTCTCTGGGAACTGCTCTCGCTGCTCAGGTTGTCTCTTTGCTAACACTCACGTGAGAGCTGCACTGAAAAGCAGGAACCATTGGAGGTTCCTCCCACATAGAAAGAGCCAGGAGGCAAAAGTGGGGCTTCTCCTCACTGTCTCTGGGAACTGCTCTCGCTGCTCCAGTTGTCTCTTTGCTAACACTCACGTGAGAGCTGCACTGAAAAGCAGGAACCATTGGAGGTTCCTCCCACATAGAAAGAGCCAGGAGGGAAAAGTGGGGCTTCTCCTCACTGTCTCCGCAAACTCTATCCAATTGCACCAGCTACCTCTATGCTGTCACTCCCAGAAGAGCTGCCCTAAAAACAGATTGCCGGATAGATGCCGATTTTTCAAACGGGTCCTTCGACATGAGAGAATGGGTACTTTTGAGGTGGGAGGCGGCAGGGAAACGCGCAGCCCCAAGGTCTGTGGGGCCATGCAAGCCGCTCCCAGAGAGCTTTAGAAGAAGCCACACTTTTCCCTCCTGGCTCCTCGAGAAAGTGCCAAGAGGGAAAAGTGGATCTCCTTCTCGCTGTCTCCAGAAACTACTTCCACTTCTCACTTTGCTTACACTCTCCTCGGAGCTAGGCGCAAAACCAACAACCACCTTGCTAGATCTCCCACATGGGAAGTGCCAAGAGGGACTTGTAGGGCTTCTTCCCACTGTCTCTAGGAACGGCTTGCACCGTCCCAGTAACCTCAGTTGTTACGCTCTGCAAAGAGCTGCACACAAAAGCAGCAAAACAAGGAAAGTGCTCCCATATGGAAAGTGGCCGGAGGGAAATGTAGGGCTTCTTCTCAGGGTCTCTAGGAACTGCTCTCACTGGTTCAGGCAGTTCTGGGCTAACCCTCTCCAGAGAGCGGTCCTGGTCCTACAGAGCAACAAACAAAGAAAGAAACATCTGGGGATATCTCCGACATGGAAAGCCCCAGGAGGGAAAAGGAAGGCTTGTTCTCAGTGTCTCTAGGAACTGCTTTCACAGTCCAGGGAACTGGTGTGCTCACACTCTCTTCGGAGCTGCCCTGAAAATAGGGAAGCATGTGCAGATTACTCCCACACAAAAAGTGGGGGAAGGGAAAAGTGGATCTCCTTCTCGCTGTCTCCAGAAACTACTTCCACTTCTCACTTTGCTTACACTCTCCTCGGAGCTAGGCGCAAAACCAACAACCACCTTGCTAGATCTCCCACATGGGAAGTGCCAAGAGGGACTTGTAGGGCTTCTTCCCACTGTCTCTAGGAACGGCTTGCACCGTCCCAGTAACCTCAGTTGTTACGCTCTGCCAAGAGCTGCACACAAAAGCAGCAAAACAAGGAAAGTGCTCCCATATGGAAAGTGGCCGGAGGGAAATGTAGGGCTTCTTCTCAGGGTCTCTAGGAACTGCTCTCACTGGTTCAGGCAGTTCTGGGCTAACCCTCTCCAGAGAGCGGTCCTGGTCCTACAGACCAACAAACAAAGAAAGAAACATCTGGGGATATCTCCGACATGGAAAGCCCCAGGAGGGAAAAGGAAGGCTTGTTCTCAGTGTCTCTAGGAACTGCTTTCACAGTCCAGGGAACTGGTGTGCTCACACTCTCTTCGGAGCTGCCCTGAAAATAGGGAAGCATGTGCAGATTACTCCCACACAAAAAGTGGGGGAAGGGAAAAGTGGATCTCCTTCTCGCTGTCTCCAGAAACTACTTCCACTTCTCACTTTGCTTACACTCTCCTCGGAGCTAGGCGCAAAACCAACAACCACCTTGCTAGATCTCCCACATGGGAAGTGCCAAGAGGGACTTGTAGGGCTTCTTCCCACTGTCTCTAGGAACGGCTTGCACCGTCCCAGTAACCTCAGTTGTTACGCTCTGCCAAGAGCTGCACACAAAAGCAGCAAAACAAGGAAAGTGCTCCCATATGGAAAGTGGCCGGAGGGAAATGTAGGGCTTCTTCTCAGGGTCTCTAGGAACTGCTCTCACTGGTTCAGGCAGTTCTGGGCTAACCCTCTCCAGAGAGCGGTCCTGCTCCTACAGACCAACAAACAAAGAAAGAAACATCTGGGGATATCTGCCACATGGTAAGACCCGGGAGGGAAAAGGAAGGCTTGTTCTCAGTGTCTCTAGGAACTGCTTTCACTGTCCAGGGAACTGGTGTGCTCACACTCTCTTTAGAGCTATACTGAAAACCGGAACTGTGTGGAGGTTGCTCCCACACAAAAAGTGCCGGGAGGGAAAAGTGGGCCTTGTTCTCACTGTCTCTGGGAACTGCTCTCGCTGCTCAGGTTGTCTCTTTGCTAACACTCACGTGAGAGCTGCACTGAAAAGCAGGAACCATTGGAGGTTCCTCCCACATAGAAAGAGCCAGGAGGCAAAAGTGGGGCTTCTCCTCACTGTCTCTGGGAACTGCTCTCGCTGCTCCAGTTGTCTCTTTGCTAACACTCACGTGAGAGCTGCACTGAAAAGCAGGAACCATTGGAGGTTCCTCCCACATAGAAAGAGCCAGGAGGGAAAAGTGGGGCTTCTCCTCACTGTCTCCGCAAACTCTATCCAATTGCACCAGCTACCTCTATGCTGTCACTCCCAGAAGAGCTGCCCTAAAAACAGATTGCCGGATAGATGCCGATTTTTCAAACGGGTCCTTCGACATGAGAGAATGGGTACTTTTGAGGTGGGAGGCGGCAGGGAAACGCGCAGCCCCAAGGTCTGTGGGGCCATGCAAGCCGCTCCCAGAGAGCTTTAGAAGAAGCCACACTTTTCCCTCCTGGCTCCTCGAGAAAGTGCCAAGAGGGAAAAGTGGATCTCCTTCTCGCTGTCTCCAGAAACTACTTCCACTTCTCACTTTGCTTACACTCTCCTCGGAGCTAGGCGCAAAACCAACAACCACCTTGCTAGATCTCCCACATGGGAAGTGCCAAGAGGGACTTGTAGGGCTTCTTCCCACTGTCTCTAGGAACGGCTTGCACCGTCCCAGTAACCTCAGTTGTTACGCTCTGCAAAGAGCTGCACACAAAAGCAGCAAAACAAGGAAAGTGCTCCCATATGGAAAGTGGCCGGAGGGAAATGTAGGGCTTCTTCTCAGGGTCTCTAGGAACTGCTCTCACTGGTTCAGGCAGTTCTGGGCTAACCCTCTCCAGAGAGCGGTCCTGGTCCTACAGACCAACAAACAAAGAAAGAAACATCTGGGGATATCTGCCACATGGTAAGCCCCGGGAGGGAAAAGGAAGGCTTGTTCTCAGTGTCTCTAGGAACTGCTTTCACAGTCCAGGGAACTGGTGTGCTCACACTCTCTTCGGAGCTGCCCTGAAAATAGGGAAGCATGTGCAGATTACTCCCACACAAAAAGTGGGGGAAGGGAAAAGTGGATCTCCTTCTCGCTGTCTCCAGAAACTACTTCCACTTCTCACTTTGCTTACACTCTCCTCGGAGCTAGGCGCAAAACCAACAACCACCTTGCTAGATCTCCCACATGGGAAGTGGCAAGAGGGACTTGTAGGGCTTCTTCCCACTGTCTCTAGGAACGGCTTGCACCGTCCCAGTAACCTCAGTTGTTACGCTCTGCAAAGAGCTGCACACAAAAGCAGCAAAACAAGGAAAGTGCTCCCATATGGAAAGTGGCCGGAGGGAAATGTAGGGCTTCTTCTCAGGGTCTCTAGGAACTGCTCTCACTGGTTCAGGCAGTTCTGGGCTAACCCTCTCCAGAGAGCGGTCCTGGTCCTACAGACCAACAAACAAAGAAAGAAACATCTGGGGATATCTGCCACATGGAAAGCCCCAGGAGGGAAAAGGAAGGCTTGTTCTCAGTGTCTCTAGGAACTGCTTTCACTGTCCAGGGAACTGGTGTGCTCACACTCTCTTTAGAGCTGTACTGAAAACCGGAACTGTGTGGAGGTTGCTCCCACACAAAAAGTGCCGGGAGGGAAAAGTGGGCCTTGTTCTCACTGTCTCTGGGAACTGCTCTCGCTGCTCAGGTTGTCTCTTTGCTAACACTCACGTGAGAGCTGCACTGAAAAGCAGGAACCATTGGAGGTTCCTCCCACATAGAAAGAGCCAGGAGGGAAAAGTGGGGCTTCTCCTCACTGTCTCCGCAAACTCTATCCAATTGCACCAGCTACCTCTATGCTGTCACTCCCAGAAGAGCTGCCCTAAAACCAGATTGCCGGATAGATGCCGATTTTTCAAACGGGTCCTTCGACATGAGAGAATGGGTACTTTTGAGGTGGGAGGCGGCAGGGAAACGCGCAGCCCCAAGGTCTGTGGGGCCATGCAAGCCGCTCCCAGAGAGCTTTAGAAGAAGCCACACTTTTCCCTCCTGGCTCCTCGAGAAAGTGCCCAGAGGGAAAAGTGGATCTCCTTCTCGCTGTCTCCAGAAACTACTTCCACTTCTCACTTTGCTTACACTCTCCTCGGAGCTAGGCGCAAAACCAACAACCACCTTGCTAGATCTCCCACATGGGAAGTGCCAAGAGGGACTTGTAGGGCTTCTTCCCACTGTCTCTAGGAACGGCTTGCACCGTCCCAGTAACCTCAGTTGTTACGCTCTGCAAAGAGCTGCACACAAAAGCAGCAAAACAAGGAAAGTGCTCCCATATGGAAAGTGGCCGGAGGGAAATGTAGGGCTTCTTCTCAGGGTCTCTAGGAACTGCTCTCACTGGTTCAGGCAGTTCTGGGCTAACCCTCTCCAGAGAGCGGTCCTGCTCCTACAGACCAACAAACAAAGAAAGAAACATCTGGGGATATCTGCCACATGGTAAGCCCCGGGAGGGAAAAGGAAGGCTTGTTCTCAGTGTCTCTAGGAACTGCTTTCACAGTCCAGGGAACTGGTGTGCTCACACTCTCTTCGGAGCTGCCCTGAAAATAGGGAAGCATGTGCAGATTACTCCCACACAAAAAGTGGGGGAAGGGAAAAGTGGATCTCCTTCTCGCTGTCTCCAGAAACTACTTCCACTTCTCACTTTGCTTACACTCTCCTCGGAGCTAGGCGCAAAACCAACAACCACCTTGCTAGATCTCCCACATGGGAAGTGCCAAGAGGGACTTGTAGGGCTTCTTCCCACTGTCTCTAGGAACGGCTTGCACCGTCCCAGTAACCTCAGTTGTTACGCTCTGCAAAGAGCTGCACACAAAAGCAGCAAAACAAGGAAAGTGCTCCCATATGGAAAGTGGCCGGAGGGAAATGTAGGGCTTCTTCTCAGGGTCTCTAGGAACTGCTCTCACTGGTTCAGGCAGTTCTGGGCTAACCCTCTCCAGAGAGCGGTCCTGGTCCTACAGACCAACAAACAAAGAAAGAAACATCTGGGGATATCTGCCACATGGAAAGCCCCAGGAGGGAAAAGGAAGGCTTGTTCTCAGTGTCTCTAGGAACTGCTTTCACTGTCCAGGGAACTGGTGTGCTCACACTCTCTTTAGAGCTGTACTGAAAACCGGAACCGTGTGGAGGTTGCTCCCACACAAAAAGTGCCGGGAGGGAAAAGTGGGCCTTGTTCTCACTGTCTCTGGGAACTGCTCTCGCTGCTCAGGTTGTCTCTTTGCTAACACTCACGTGAGAGCTGCACTGAAAAGCAGGAACCATTGGAGGTTCCTCCCACATAGAAAGAGCCAGGAGGGAAAAGTGGGGCTTCTCCTCACTGTCTCTAGGAACTGCTCTCGCTGCTCCAGTTGTCTCTTTGCTAACACTCACGTGAGAGCTGCACTGAAAAGCAGGAACCATTGGAGGTTCCTCCCACATAGAAAGAGCCAGGAGGGAAAAGTGGGGCTTCTCCTCACTGTCTCCGCAAACTCTATCCAATTGCACCAGCTACCTCTATGCTGTCACTCCCAGAAGAGCTGCCCTAAAAACAGATTGCCGGATAGATGCCGATTTTTCAAACGGGTCCTTCGACATGAGAGAATGGGTACTTTTGAGGTCGGAGGCGGCAGGGAAACGCGCAGCCCCAAGGTCTTTGGGGCCATGCAAGCCGCTCCCAGAGAGCTTTAGAAGAAGCCACACTTTTCCCTCCTGGCTCCTCGAGAAAGTGCCAAGAGGGAAAAGTGGATCTCCTTCTCGCTGTCTCCAGAAACTACTTCCACTTCTCACTTTGCTTACACTCTCCTCGGAGCTAGGCGCAAAACCAACAACCACCTTGCTAGATCTCCCACATGGGAAGTGCCAAGAGGGACTTGTAGGGCTTCTTCCCACTGTCTCTAGGAACGGCTTGCACCGTCCCAGTAACCTCAGTTGTTACGCTCTGCAAAGAGCTGCACACAAAAGCAGCAAAACAAGGAAAGTGCTCCCATATGGAAAGTGGCCGGAGGGAAATGTAGGGCTTCTTCTCAGGGTCTCTAGGAACTGCTCTCACTGGTTCAGGCAGTTCTGGGCTAACCCTCTCCAGAGAGCGGTCCTGGTCCTACAGACCAACAAACAAAGAAAGAAACATCTGGGGATATCTGCCACATGGTAAGCCCCAGGAGGGAAAAGGAAGGCTTGTTCTCAGTGTCTCTAGGAACTGCTTTCACAGTCCAGGGAACTGGTGTGCTCACACTCTCTTCGGAGCTGCCCTGAAAATAGGGAAGCATGTGCAGATTACTCCCACACAAAAAGTGGGGGAAGGGAAAAGTGGGTCTTGTTCTCACTGTCTCCAGAAACTACTTCCACTTATCACTTTGCTTACACTCTCCTCGGAGCTAGGCGCAAAACCAACAACCACCTTGCTAGATCTCCCACACGGGAAGTGGCAAGAGGGACTTGTAGGGCTTCTTCCCACTGTCTCTAGGAACGGCTTGCACCGTCCCAGTAACCTCAGTTGTTACGCTCTGCAAAGAGCTGCACACAAAAGCAGCAAAACAAGGAAAGTGCTCCCATATGGAAAGTGGCCGGAGGGAAATGTAGGGCTTCTTCTCAGAGTCTCTAGGAACTGCTCTCACTGGTTCAGGCAGTTCTGGGCTAACCCTCTCCAGAGAGCGGTCCTGGTCCTACAGACCAACAAACAAAGAAAGAAACATCTGGGGATATCTGCCACATGGAAAGCCCCGGGAGGGAAAAGGAAGGCTTGTTCTCAGTGTCTCTAGGAACTGCTTTCACTGTCCAGGGAACTGGTGTGCTCACACTCTCTTTAGAGCTGTACTGAAAACCGGAACTGTGTGGAGGTTGCTCCCACACAAAAAGTGCCGGGAGGGAAAAGTGGGCCTTGTTCTCACTGTCTCTGGGAACTGCTCTCGCTGCTCAGGTTGTCTCTTTGCTAACACTCACGTGAGAGCTGCACTGAAAAGCAGGAACCATTGGAGGTTCCTCCCACATAGAAAGAGCCAGGAGGCAAAAGTGGGGCTTCTCCTCACTGTCTCTGGGAACTGCTCTCGCTGCTCCAGTTGTCTCTCTGCTAACACTCACGTGAGAGCTGCACTGAAAAGCAGGAACCATTGGAGGTTCCTCCCACATAGAAAGAGCCAGGAGGGAAAAGTGGGGCTTCTCCTCACTGTCTCCGCAAACTCTATCCAATTGCACCAGCTACCTCTATGCTGTCACTCCCAGAAGAGCTGCCCTAAAAACAGATTGCCGGATAGATGCCGATTTTTCAAACGGGTCCTTCGACATGAGAGAATGGGTACTTTTGAGGTGGGAGGCGGCAGGGAAACGCGCAGCCCCAAGGTCTGTGGGGCCATGCAAGCCGCTCCCAGAGAGCTTTAGAAGAAGCCACACTTTTCCCTCCTGGCTCCTCGAGAAAGTGCCAAGAGGGAAAAGTGGATCTCCTTCTCGCTGTCTCCAGAAACTACTTCCACTTCTCACTTTGCTTACACTCTCCTCGGAGCTAGGCGCAAAACCAACAACCACCTTGCTAGATCTCCCACATGGGAAGTGCCAAGAGGGACTTGTAGGGCTTCTTCCCACTGTCTCTAGGAACGGCTTGCACCGTCCCAGTAACCTCAGTTGTTACGCTCTGCAAAGAGCTGCACACAAAAGCAGCAAAAGAAGGAAATTGCTCCCATATGGAAAGTGGCCGGAGGGAAATGTAGGGCTTCTTCTCAGGGTCTCTAGGAACTGCTCTCACTGCTTCAGGCGGTTCTGGGGTAACCCTCTCCAGAGAGCGGTCCTGGTCCTACAGAGCAACAAACAAAGAAAGAAACATCT